>NC_061107.1:105160378-105188366 GCF_015104395.2 Macrobrachium nipponense
TAATTATCGTTCCAATGGCCAGCAATGAAAAACAATTTATGTCTAGGCTAGCCATTTATACCGTATGTTAACAATACAGGATGATGAGAACTGAGTGGGATTTTAAACTTTTTCTGGATACGTTATTTAGCTAATAGTCCCGAAGGTGCTCTTAAACTGAGCTAATGCAAATATTTGTATACTCAAGAAAAATATATGCATATGGAGAGTATTCTAGAAACAAAAACCAAGGTATCATAGCTATGATATCTTGTTATAACTGAAGCATCCCGCTTTCCCGCCAATATAGTAATGGTTTTTTCCACGTATTGGCCTAGAGGTCGCCATCCTTTTGAACTTCATGAACCACTAATGTATAATTTTAAATTTGGCGAACCACTAATATGAATTTTAAAGAAGGTAAATACATTTTATATAATAATAATAATAATAATAATAATATAATAATAATAATAATAATAATGATAATAATAATAATAATAATAATAATAATACTAATAATAATAATAATAATAATAATAATAATAATAATCATGAAACTTTTATTTTATTAATATGAAATGCACTAACAAAGTTATAGTTTAATAATTACAGAAAATTAAAATTTTGAATTTTGCTTAAGTATTATTACACATTATACTAGTGTGATATTTGTTCCTGCTTGTTTGAACTAAGTTTGTTGAATTTTTCTCCAACGTTACTGTTTTTTTTTTTTTTTTTTTTTTTTTTTTTTAACCGAGATGCAAATTTGTAATGCTAAATTTCCCTAAAATGCTAATTTAGCAATTAAAATGTTAAACTGGCAACACTCGGCTCTCTATCTTCTGTGCAATTTGTATCAGGGTTGCCTGAAAAGAATTAAAAAAACATAAAACTTTAGATAATGTAATAATGTCTCAATTTTACTTCGGCGCAATCTAGTCTTCTGTACAGAATATAATCAAGTCCACCAATAAATCTCTATCTCTCGGTAGTCTCGGTATAATGTTGTACGAGCCGCGGCCTAGGAAACTTTAATCACGGCCCGGTGGTGGCCTGGCCTATATATATCGTTGGCCGACGCACGATTTTGGCTAACTTTTACCTTACATAGAATAAAAAAAAAAACTACTGAGGCTAGAGGGCTGTAATTTGGTAATTGATGATTGGAGGGTGGATGATCAACATTCCAATTTGCAACCCTCTGGCCTCAGTAGTTTTTAAGAACTTAGAGCGCACAGAAAAAAGTGCGGACGGACAGACAAACGTAGCCTGAAAAAGATATCATTTTCTAATTATATGGGTATAAATATATATATATATATAATTATATTATTTATAATTAAGAGCGACCTGCTAGATTATAAAATGTAGTCTATAAAAATACAGGAAAAAAATTCTATGAGATGTAAGCAGGTATTGTTACCAATAGAAAAAAACCATTGCGCGCGCTCTCTCTCTCTCTCTCAGTTGGTATAAATAAAAGAATATCATCTATATAAAACAAATAGCCATCTTTTTTTACAAGAAAATTCATATTTAAGATGCAGGCTCAGTCATTCCTAATATGTTCCCTCCCAGAAACAAGGAGATAAAAATTTAAATGGGCAAGAATTCTTTGTTTCAGCGGAAGTACACATCATCTTCAGTTTATTTTCTTTATCTTGTTCTTTGTCTCCTTATACTGAGGAAAGGGAAACACGTGTCGATGCACATTCGCATTCCATTTTCGAATTGATTTCGCGTATATTCTCTTATGTACTTAGCAGCTAAGAAAGCCTTTGAATAATAGACTAAGTCTATGAGGTATACTTGTATTAGGCTATGCCAAGGTTTGAATTGTTATGTGTAGGCTAGTTTGAGTTCATTGTCCTAAAGTGAATGGCAGCTTCCGAATGTAAGTCAGGACGACTGACATATCAGTTCATACAGTAGTGCACAGATTAATAGTTACGTTATTTAGAACAATCTTCGCTTAGAAGAAGGGAATTTATCAAACGTATGGATTAGGTAGTACTTTCCGCGTGGCCAAGAAGTGGGGCCACTATGTAAATGTGGGAAAGAAATTGAATTATTGGTAAAACGAGCACTGCAAATTGAGTCAAGAGATCAAAGGCCGTACCGGCCGGGCAACGTTGTCTCTGAAACCGGTTGGCAATACAGGAACTGAAAGCCGAAGAGATCACCGTGGATCCAGCACCAAGTGCAACTTGCGCTTTTATCACTGATGTTCATCCATCGATCACCAATAATATGCCATCACTCAGTGATATATATATATATATATATATATATATATATATATATATATATATATATATATATATATATAGCATTTGAAGCATTAATGCTAGAAATACACCAGTTAATAAAAAGTCCATATAACGACTTTTGATGCACGAACCGTGAGTCACCTATATTCTGGTAGTATTCGTTTCCGACGGAGCCTTTCCGTGATTCCTGCCCGGTTTCCGTGGGAGTCCGGGATCTTGTCCTCATTCGTATGCATGTAATCTGCATGGTTAACCCTGCGTGAGAGTCTGACTTGTTTTTCCTTTTCGCGGAGCCAACATTTCGATAGATTCTCGTTTGACACAAGACCCGGAAGACCAGACTTTTATTTTGTATTTCAGGGTAGAGTATATTCAAGTTCATCTCGATTATCAAAGAGACAAGCGACAAAAGTATTTACTTTTTTTCAAGGGATACTGTTGTTTTGGTAATGATGCTAGAAAGGATTCAATCTCTGGCTTTACACGCACTAGCCCTTTTTGGGCGGGCTTCTGAAATTAACTCCGTTCAGGAGGAATAACTGTATTCGTCCCTGGACACACACACACAAAAAGTGCACAAGGGGAATAGTCGAGCAGTCTCTTTTAAAGAAATCATTAGAGTTTACAGAAACAACTAATTATTTTTTTTCATACTAGTAGGGCTCTCTCTCTCTCTCTCTCTCTCTCTCTGCTCATTTTCATAATATCCCCCTCTGCATCTAGGAGAGTTGCCTCAGTATTCCGACATACAATCCATATTTCTACAGACACCCCATTTCTCTTCCTGGACCTCTTCTGCATGGTTCTACATGCTTTACGTATTCTTTGACCCTGCTTGTATCTGATGCAATCTTCACCAGCTGCACCTAATTCCAAAATTAAAATGTATTGATCCATCATCCTGGTTTCCTTATAAATTATTATTATTATTATTATTATTATTATTATTATTATTATTATTATTATTATTATTATTCAGTAGTTGAAACCTATTCACACGGAAAAATCACACAGGGGCTATTGACTTGAAATTCAAGCTTCCAAAGAATGTTGATTTCAACCTCCCACTGCAGACCCCACCCACACTGCAGCAGCAACTCATCATGATATAGAGCCAGTGATTATTCATCGCCTGGGGGAGACGCGACATTCACACTTACTAACGTCTTATATTCTTGAAAAGTCTTTAAAAAGTTTCTCTAATTACTTTTTTCACTATTCCCAGTGTGCACAGTTTAACATTATGAGTGGGCGCCAAATGGTCACCCAGTGAAGAAAAATTATCGGCTATAGTAGATTCACATCAACCGTGCATCCGACGTCTAGGCCAGTCCCTTGCGACGCTCCTGATTGGCTGTTGATAAGCCTATCACAGGGCTGGAAACTCCCAGTCTCTCGAGAAAGTTCACATAGGAAGGATGTATGTTTCACCTCTCCTGAAAGACGTATCCCTCTCGATAGAGACTGGGAGTTTCCAGCCCTGCGATTGGCTTATCAACAACCAACCTGGAGCGTCGTAAGGGAGTGGCCTAGACATCGCATGCACGGTTGATGTGAATCTACTATAGTAAGAAGAATTTTTGACTACTCGGCGACCAGACATATCCACAAAATTGACAGGAATTATTAAGAAAAAATGGAAAGTTACCCTTGCAGTTTTGGCTTCCGGCATTAGTATTGTAGTCCCCATATCACAAATCATAATATCCATTCTAAGGAAATTTCACACAATGAAATTTCTTTAGAATATGCACTACCCCAGTGAAAACTCAATCACCGGCAAATATGGCTCATCCCACGATCCATTCTAGACAAAGTTCATGCTTAGAATGCTTGTAGGGATATCTGATTTCACTTATGTGAAGTCTTCATAACACTATCCGTTGAAATATTAGTGAGACATAGATTTGTTACGCATTGCAATCTACAAATGGAATAATTCCAACTTTATTGTACTAACGAGCTTTCCCACTCACTCACTCTCAACCATCACACACAACGTTTAAACAAAAACCAAATAATAAATAAATAAATATATAACTAATTAAAATTAAAAACCTGATCCATACCCCTGTTTCCTAGCCTGAACCCGCATTGAACTTCTCGTAAGAATCCTATCATACACATTACTTGTTGTAAAAAGTACCGTTATGATTGTTACCCTTATTCAAAAAGTACCGTTATGATTGTTACCCTTATTCAAATTAGTCCTGAAACCGTTTTCTTTGAAAAAGTTCCCTATTCAGACAAAGCTTACTCACATTCAGTCATGCTATCACCAGCTTGCTGAATAATTTTATTTATATTCTAGTCGACTTCACTCTTGAACACGCTTCACATATCATATAACGAATAGAAAAAATATAGGAGTAAAGCAATTAGCAAATGGAGGATAGCGATTACAATAGTCAACGACAGTTAGCAAAAGATATGCTGTCATTGCGTCTTCTGCTTGAATGATGAGTCACATGAATCAGTAGTAAGTCATTTCCAATGTGATAAACGTAGAAATACCATATGCGAATCTAAAACTAACCGTGACAAGATTTTTTGGTATTAGTTTTGTCTGTTGTTATCTACGCGGCGCACCTACTGCGAGGTGCTAGTACTCAACATCGTTTGGTGAATGTAAAATATACGGCCGGACGATGATATCGTTTATTAATATAATTTGTCGACCACACAATATAGAAATGGGTGTATGTAATACTTTGATCCCCGAGAGAATAGCAATAAACACTGTGTCCCGAGGAGCCATAGACGTGTTTGGTACTATAGTAGATTCACATCAACCGTGCATTTGATGTCTAGGACAGTCCCTATCAACGGTCCTGATTGGCTGTTGATAAGCCAATCACATGGCTGGAACTCTCGGTTTTCTCTCGAGAGTTCACATGGGTAGGATCTATGTTCCACCCCTCCTGAGGGATAACATCTTCCAAAACTATCCCTCAGAGAGGTGGAACATATTGCCTTTGTGAAACTCTGTCGAGAGACTGAGAGTTTCCAGCCCTATGATTGGCTTGTCAACAGCCAATCAGGAGCGTCTTAAGAGACTGGCCTAGACATCAAAGACACGGTTGATGTGAATCTACTATAGGACCTCGGAGTAAGTAACTCGTACATAACAAGCCAAAGTAGCACCGACTTTTTTATGGTAAACAGTAAGATGTTTATCCTTTGTTCGAAAAAAGATCTATTAAGTATTAAATATTTAGTTTAAGTACCAGAAATATCTTTATGTTTAACCTTCATTTGCTCTTTTGTGGGGTGCTACTTTGAAAATTAGATTTTCATTTTCCCATCCCTGTAATGGTATAAGTAACAGGGCAAAGAGGAGTATATAGTTGATAGCAAGTTTTAGTTGAAAATAAATGTGTTTACTCACTCAACATCACAGGCAACATAAACACCATGGCCGCAACAACAACAACAACAACAGGTGAATACATTAGTGAACTTTCATTGAGCAGCAGCTCTAGTTTAGGATTAGTTTATGGCCAATTAACGACGGGGAAAAAACAGGAACGGATGAATAAAGTATGAACATTTGTCCAGTAAACAAATCACGCTTATGTCTACACGCGTAAAAAAAAAAAGAGTTTGTTTACACAGGGAGGACGAAACTTATAAAATGTATAGAAGGAAAAGAAGTGAATATAGAGTTTAGGCCTAAGGCTATGAGGTCATTGAGTGCTGAAAGGTATATTTTCCCTTTCAGCACTCAATGACCTCATAGCCTAGGTCTAAACTTCTATATTACACTTCTTTTCCTTCTATACATTTATTTAAGATTTGAAAGGTGTAACCGGAAGGAAAATCTCGCAGCTGCGCTATGAAGCGATTGTAATTTAAGGTGGGTACACACGTGCGAACCGAACCTTGTATTGTAACCGATTCTTTGTAACAAAAACGCAAGTGTGGACGGTTCCTCGAATCCGAACCCCGAACCCGAGAGGTTCGAGGCTCCGTTCGCCCTCCGTCCCGCCAATTGTCGGTTTTTGGGCCCCGAATCAAGGGAGGTCTCTTTGAACGTTACGCCATGCGTGGACGGGAACTGTAATACACGCGTAACAACAGAGGTTGCTGAACTTGTTAACACCGACTATGAACAAGGCACCGTCCATAGTAGAGTCCCTTGTTTTGGTCAGTCAGTACGTATATGTCTACCATGGCTGATTGGAGTGAGGAAGAAGGTCATTTCAATTTATTAGTTATTACGAAGAACAGACTTTACTGTGGCCAGAAACTTCTTGGAATCTCATGGCAGCGAGTAATTCCCGACCACTGTATTCTACCCTTCTGGTATATAACCTTGATTGCCACCATCTTCTTTTATTTCGCTTCATCTTCGTTAAATAATGTATATAAATATACGGCAGCTGTTACTTGCATGGTGGCCATCGTCGGTAAACAACCCGGACAGAGACAGACTGATCATCGCAGTGGATTGAAATGAAGTTACGTGCTTAACGTGGTTACGGTTCGTCCTCAACATTTTGACACCTTGTAACCGTATATGCGTAACTCAGTTACACATACAAGGTTCGGCTCTCACGTGTGTACCCACCTTAGAGGGTGGGAACACATAAGGAAGAATAATAATATAAATAGAGGTACAGTAAAAGGAATGAAAGAGGTTACAGATAGGGTCCGAAGGGGCGCTGTAAAGAACCTTATGTAATGCCTAAAGTGCACTGCATGAGGTGCACTGAAGGCACTAACACTCTACTAGGAGAATACATTAGGTTTTTAACTCAATTGCTAAGATATCACAAGACCTGATGGCAAAATATGACAGAGCAAAGTCATTCAGGTCGCATCGTACTGGTGTTCATTCAACTCTAATAGAGACACGGTACTGCTTTTCATAAAAAAAAAAATAAATAAAAACTGTTCAGATTTATTTGGTTGGTGACCAGCTAGTGTCAAAGCAGAAAAAAAAAATTCACTTCTAACGTTTTTGAACATTGTTTGGGCTTGCAATGTTGTAGAGCCTTTATTTTTTTTTAAATACCGTAGTTTTTGAACTTGGCTAAATAAGAACTGTTTTGTTTCGTAGTTGATTGACAATCAGTTTTATATATATTATTATACTATTAGCCTCAATTGTTTGACCAGAGTTGTTCGTATCTTATATAAATAGAATAACAAGAAATCGTGCACAGTTATTGGGTAAATAAATAAATATATTCGGACCAAAAGATCATTCACACAATGAAAGTGAACCTGAAGGTTTGAAATATTATATGAAAATTATAATTTCACATTGAACATGAAGTGATACCAAAATTAATCACTTCATTTTATACACGAGAAATATAAATTCAGAGCATATTACTCTCACATCATGAATTAATTCAGTGCTTGGATTAAAAATTATTCGGAAACAAAGCATGCTTTTAAGTGATAATATTTTTAGATCACATATCTATAAATGCACTCTGCATAATGCTCTCGAATGTCCACCACATGCCGGGTAGATACTTTCGACATAGTTTCGGTTTTCCCATGACCTTTCATGTGTAATTTGGAGATTTGCGTCTGTATTTCTGTTCTTAGAGCAGCAGTTTGTCTTGAAGCTCCATTGAAAGTCTCTAATTTACGCTCCACCAAGCTCTTTACTCTTGGTAGTTCCGTTCAATCTCCTTCCCATTATTTGCTGAAGTTCATTGCTAATTCATGAATATACACTGTTGCTCTCAACTGTGCACTTGAATGGAGGATTTATGTAAGAAAATATGCAATGAATATTTATTTTTACATAGTTTCATGCAGGATTTCAGACTGGCCATTTGGTTAAAACTGACTAATCTCCTCGTCGACCTATTGTTATAGTTAATGAGATCCGGTTTCTCATTATGGCCGTCAGTGGTAAGTGACTTCTGCATAGATGGCGTAAAACAGAAAATAGTGTTAGGCTTATAATAGCATGAATAGAATAGAATATAAGAGAATATAGAATTCAGGCCAAAGGACAAGCACTGGGACCTATGTGTTCATTCAGTGGTGCAACAGAAATTGAGAACAGTACACAGGAGGAACATTTTTCAGTTGCACTCTGCATCCACTGTTAGGAAAGGGAGGAAGGTAAGAAAGAGAATATGAACGGTGATACAGTAAACGGAATGTAAGGGTTACAGCTAGGGGCCGGAGGGAAGCTCCAAAGAACATGAAGGAATTGCCTACAATGCACCGCATGAGGTGCACTCTTGCACTAACCCCCCCCCCCCTTCTCAGCCCCAACGCCCTGCTTACGGGGTTGGTGTCCTATGTATAATGTATAGATGATGTCATCTATTTATATGATATAATGAGGAAATCTTTTCTACGGTAGAGCGCAGTTGTTTCTTTACCCTAATTCCGGTAGATTTTGATTTTTTAAAATTTATTTATTTATTTATTTATTTTACTACATCTGCTACCAAACTAGTTCACGAATGACTAAACAGGTCTTTTGCTGGTAAAATGGAGGTAAGCTAGCTAGCATGGGTCACATCTATTTGACGATGTAACCAAATCTAAACTTTATACTGACAAACGCTGCCATATTTATTATTGTGAAACTTGAACTTTGTTGACCACATAATGTTGATTTTCAATATTAGGCGCGTGACTGTGTACACGGCGGACTCTTAATTCAACTTGTTTTCCCGCGAGTGTCATCTCTCTCTCTCTCTCTCTCTCTCTCTCTCTCTCTCTAAATAACATAAGCCAGCTTTTCTTGGGTAAAATGTGGACTTGAAATCAACTTCACATTAGCGTAGAAATGAAATTGAAATAACTTTTGGCAAAAATCAAATAATGTACAAATAAAAATTGCAAAACGTAAAATTAAGAAGGCAAAACAAAAAGCATTTGAATACGTGGGAGTTTCAAAATAGTAGCAATGTAACAAAATACCAACTAAACACTGCCAGAGGACAGTGCTCTTGCGAATAGGCGCTACTGTCAGCACTTCTTAGTGTTTGTACGAACTGCCTGCGATTTATGAAAGGAATCATGAGAAATGTCTGAACAGAAAAACTACAGAGACTCTCCAACAGGCAATAGTTTACAGTCTTTTCCGTTTTGCGTCAGTTCCTTCTTGGACGAGTGATTAACGTGCTCGCCAACCGATTCATCAGTCGCGCGTTCGATTCCCTGCTCTGCCAACGCGGAACCAAAGTAACTTATTTCTGGTGATTAGAAATTCATTTCTCGATATAATGTGGTTCGGATCCCACAATAAGCTGTAAGTCCCGTTGCTAGGTAACCAATTGGTTCCTAGCCACGTAAAAATATCTAATCGTTCGGGCCAGCCCTAGGAGAGATGTTAATCAGCTCAGTGGTCTGGTTAAACTAAGATATACCTAACTTTTTATGTTTTACGGTGATCCCCAACGAGCTTGTACAAAACACGACGCAAAGGTGGATACATGGCGGGTTCAACCACTTGGGGGTCACTACCTTGGAAAGATTAATGTGAATTTTTCCTGTGACTTTTTTTGTGACTTTTTCAGTTATTTTTTTTTTTTACCTGGATTCATATTCACAAATAGTACGTCTTTATCAGAATGGGCTGAATCATGAATTACTGGAATATCTGTTATGGATGATAATTGGATCTAGATTTCGATACATGGTATCATCACGATAACGAAACTCACTCTTTCCCAGGCATTCGACAGGAGACGAGGGATAGTGCCGTCATTGCTACTCATGCGGCGCACTGTAGGCATTACTTTGCAGCGTACATTCGGCCCCTAGCTGCAACCCCTTTCGTTCCTTTTACTATACCTCGTTTCATATGTTATTTCTGCCATCTTACTTTCCACCCTCTCTTAACAACTGATTCATAGTGCAACTGCGAGTTTTTCCTCCTGCTACACCTTTCAAAACTTTTACCGCAATTTCCGTTTCAGCGATGAATGACCTCATAGATCCCAGTGCTTGGCCTTTGGCCTAAATTCTATATTCAATTCAAAGACGCACTGTGGTGTTCTTCCTCACTTCCTCTCAGAGAGAGAGAGAGAGAGAGAGATAATACTTGTTGGATGGTTTCATATGATGTCAAGTGTGAGAGAGATAGGCAGAATAATGATTGCAAAACTCTTGTATGTTCTGATTTGATAATGTCGAGTAGTGATGCAAGTGAAGACTTTGGAATCAAGAATAAGCGGAAAAGGAAGAAGAACCGAAAAAAGCTCGGACGGATGGCGATAGCAGCGTTAATGTACGTGGTTCGGCTCCGAGTAAAAAGATACGGTGTAATAAAAGGGACAAAATGGAATGTGATACTTCGGACGCAGAAAGTCAGTTTAATTTTGGCGCAGAACATGATAGAAAGAAAGTTCTGTGTTTCCCTAATAGCCTTGTCATGGACCATAATCGTAAGCCGCAGTGGACGGGGAGGTTATATAAGGAACATCCAGAATTAGAAGTTCTAAGCAAAGAAAGTATATAAATATCGGGAATACGTTACTGTTAAAAGGTGGAAAGGCTGCGAGACACAACTACCACTGGATTTGAAGGGATTTGTCTGGAGTATCCTAAGCACCAGGGAAACTTTAACTGATATTATAGTCTTTGATTTTCCGGTTTGCGTGGATGAAGAGGTACTACTGGTTGACAAACGCTTTGTTTGGAGTAAACAGAGTGATTACCCTTATCAGCGATGAAGTTCCCGAGTGTGTTTGTCCCAAGTTTGGTTATAGGAGGGTTGCCGTGTACAATGAACCACTTAATTTGTGTTTTAAATGTAGCAAGTGGATCACAGGGCATTAAGTGTAGGTGTATTGCAGTGAATATCATGACTCAAAGCTATGCCTAGATAAAATCAAGAAAAAGGTTGAAATTAATCCAAAATGCTGCAATTGTGTGGTAGACCACTTTGCAGGTTCCCTGCTGCGTAAATAAAAACCTCAAGTTGTGAAAAGAAAAGCGGTAAGTGTGATGGAACATTCTCTGGACACTCAGCAGTCGAGTAAGACAGCATAGTAGCTTCTACTATAAATAAATGTGGACCTTCGAGAGAGAGAGAAAGGGAGACTAAGACAACATGACATACCAGAAATGAATGACCAAAGTATTTGTTCTAATTTGGAGAATAATGACGCATTGATAGCTCTGCGCATGGAAGTATATGAACTTATAAAAAAGAATAATTATATATATGCAAGTCCAAATTAATCAGCTCTGTAAAACAAAAGTTCTGTTAAGGAAAAGTGATTCCTGTTCCCAAAAGTAATGGAGAGTATCGGCCTATGTCTGACATCATGCTTTTGCAAATTAATGGAAATACTTGTTTTGCATTGAGTTACTTTATAATAACAGCTATCTGGTATTTGATCATTATAATTTGTTTGATTTTAGAAAAAAATTAGAGTATAACAAATTGTGTTATTATAGCACTAAGCAACAGCGGGACCAGATATAAGACTTTTGTAGATCTTAAGGCTGCCTTTGATAGGCCAAATAGTGAGGTAATCCTTAGAGAACTGGCACATAAAGGAGTGAAAGGTTTATTGTTATGGTGGATAAAGAATCTGACTGGAAAAAAAGCCAGTGTGGTTCAAGAGTCACGAATCTAAGGAAATGTTATTGGAGTTGGGTACACCACAAGGTGTGGTATTAAACCCCATTTTGTTTAGACTGCTGATGGACAAAATTGCACGACACACATTTCCAAGAGGTACTGATATTGTAATTTATACTGATGATATTCTTATACAATGTGATTATTATGCTACTTTGTCATTAAAAATGGCAGAGCTGCAAAACTTGTCTGCATATGGGTTTGGTTATAAATGAAAATAAAAGCAAAATACAGACTTGTAGTCAGATAACATTATTATTTAATGAGAAGGTATGACAGATAGTCGACAGTAAGTATCTCGAAATATTAGTTTTAAAAAGACCATGTTCGAGATAAACTACGTTAGAAATCTTTGTCTGGCAAGACTTAAACCATTACAAGTGTTCGCAAACAGAGATTCTGAAGCAGACATTCTGGTTTTAAGAATGGTTTATATTAGTACAGTGCACTCAGTTGTCGATTATGCAGAGCCCGTATTGGTAAGTTATTCGGAGAAGGAACTGAAGAAATTCATAGGTTATCCAAAAGAAAGCAATGAGTGTCATACTGGGATGTAGAGTATGGAAAGTTCGATGAAGAAGAGAAAGTAAAGTGAGAATATAATTGCCAAGTTATCAGGAAGGTTTAATGCTCCAATTCAAGCTAACAGCTATTCACGAAATTGTATAACTTTATGATATGATGATGTGAAGTACTGTGTGCAGTTGCCGAAGGTAAGGTAAAAGTTTCAAGCCATGGTTATGTACAAAGATAGAGATAATGTATAATGAAATTGGATTACAAAAAGTTAAGTGTCATGCTGATGAGTTGAAGCAGGTTTTCTTATATTACCATTGTTAGGTAGTTTACCAAGATGTAGTGTTTTTCATAACAGATCTGTTAATGGAGTGAAGGCTAGATGTGGAGTTGTCGTCACACGAGAATTTGGTGATAATACATTGACTCATGTGATCATTTCTAAATGAATGTAGAATAGCAGCTCTACAACAACAGCCGAGTTACATGCAATTCACTGACTGAAAATTGTCTCAGGGAAAAAGCCAGATGCGTATATTTGTGTAGATTCCCAGAGTGCTTTGCTTTCATTGAATTGTAAGGATCCTTCTAATGTTGATTTAGTATACCAGTGTACTATAAGGTTTTAATATAAGAGATAAAACCAAGAGTATAGAGAAGTAAAGAGAGGACACTCGTGCCTTTCCTTGGTAACTGCTGGCGCCGGTGGTGTGTCTACCGGTGGCCGCGTAAAAAGTTATAAGATGCCAAAAACAGGACAGAGCGCCTTAGTGGCGTGATTGGTTTGGTCTTGGCCTGCCACCTCGGTGGCCGAGAGTTCGATTCTCGGCCATTCCATCGATGGTGTTTGTATCCTAATTTTTCTGTCCTTTGTGACATTACTCCTGTTTTCCATTTAATTTCTGAAAAATATGATTAGAAACATACTTGTATTTGTCAATAGTCGAATAAAAAAAAGTTTTTTACTAACAGGTGTGTGACTAAGTAATGTTGAAAAAACCCAGATAACTCAAGAATATAATGTAACGATGTCACGAACAAAAGCTTAATTTTACACCATCGAAAGTTAGAGCATTCGGGCCCAGTATATATATATATATATATATATATATATATATCATATATATATATAATTATATATTATATATATATATTATGATAAAAAATGGATGTGTATGTAATGTGTGTGTATGTGCCACATACACTTTGACATTTATGGGAGAGCTGCATGGGAAACAATGCAGAAAGGATTTTAGCAGGGGGTAGTAATAGCATGAGGCATTATTTGTAGTATGTGTCAGGAAATGCCCATACCACATATGGCAAAACTCTTTCTAAAATTGACGTCATTATAATGAGGTTAACGTCAGGGTGTAAGTATTCATGGGAATATGTTGATAGGTTTTCTGTAAATTATGTAAAAAGCCAAACTCGTACATTACCCAACATTCTGTATGGAATGCTAAGGTTGTTCTTTAATTTAGAAATATTACGTGGCAACTGGGGCACAAATTTCTGAGGTCGCGTTTTGAATTTTTAATATTTAGTCTGTAATCACTTCAGACACGATACAGATAACTCTTATCTTTGTTTCTGAAACTTATCATTTCGAGTCAAACCACAAACCAATCATGTTTAAAAATATAAAAAAATTCAGTGGTACACTTTCATTAAATGCGCAACAATTCGGTACTGTTAAAGTGCCTGAGTGACGTGATTGGTATGGTCTTGGCCTACCACCTCGGTGCCCGCGAGTTCAATTCTCGGGCAATACACTGAGGTGTTAGAAACATGTATTTCTGGTGATAGAAGTTCACTCTCGACGAGGTTCGGAAGTCACGTAAAGCCGATGGTCCCGTTGCTGAATAACCACTGGTTCCATGCAACGTACAACACCATACAAACAAACAAACAATTCGGTAATGTTAATATATAGTACCTTTAAACCGTTTCACTTCTCCCTTTAGGTTAATCTAAATTATCGGGTTTGTAAAACAGCCATAAGTCAAACTATTTTAAATCGCAACACACACCCAATTACTATACTTTATCATATAAAATGTTCATTGGTCACGACTTTCACACTGTTAAATATCGTAATCAGGTATAATAAAAGTATATATATTTTTTAGATAATACTACCATTAACCATTCTAAATATTTTATTGAGGAAGATAAGACGTTCACTAAAACATATCAGTCAGTTAAATTCATTAAATGTTTTCATAGCTAATTACACAAATGAACCACCAAAACAATAGTTTATACACTGCATGAAGTAGAGCGGTCAGTGATGAAAAGCTCCGTTTTCACTTCATTCTACATAAAAGCAATGGAGGGGGAGGGGTGGGGGTGAGAGGTGAGATTGTCGGAAGCAGCAAACACACTAGTGACACTACTGTGGGTTTCACAGACGGTCCAAGCACGTTTTATGGCAATAACTCTGTAACGAATATTCGTATCAGTACGAGATTTTGCTGTGGTGTATTACTCCCAGTGCCGTAATTTATAAGAGTATCATGAATAATTGTAAAGAATAAAGACACTTGTCCTTCTACAAAGAGGCAAAAACTCGATTAGCCAGAGATGGATACGAACGCAACGGTAAAGAGCTCCGCCTACCCTCTCCCCCCACCGCCACCGCCAACCTCCTCCGTCTTCCTTCCTTCACCTTCACTTTTCTCTCTCTCTCTCTGAAAGTTGCTTCAGTTTAAACTATTTTGTATTTTTTATCTATCTATCTATTATCTATCTATCTATCTATCCATCTATCTAATAATATACATTGTTGTATATATTTAACGATCCAGTCGGTTGTTAACTGCCAGTTGACTGATTTATTTATGCATTGATCCGCTCATTTCTCTATCTCTCTCTCTCTCTCTCTCTCTCTCTCTCTCTCTCTCTCTCTCTCTTCCTTCTCTCTCTCTCTCTGCGATAGTGGCACCTACTGTAAATGGTTATTAGAGTGAGAGATATCTGAATGTATGGTGGAGCAGCTAAAGAGAGACTCTATGATATATGGTAAAGCGACTGTTATACTTGTGGTTGGTTACCTTCTTCGTATATATATATATATATATATATATATATTATATATATACATACATATATATATATTATATGTATATATATGTATATATATATATATATATATATATATATATATATATATATATATATACCCAAAATAAACATTCATGGCGTAAAATATGTGCATCGGTATAATCAAGACTTTAACTGTAATGAATGTGCGGTAGAAAGACTAAATTTTTATTTTTAGCACAAAGTAACTATAACCAGTTACCTATTCACACCAATCCGAAGGGAATTAGCGGCTTTCTCATAGCTAGAAAAGTTGAAAAGTTGCGTGACAAACGCATTTCTGCAACCATGCCGACAGTTAAGTTCCGTGGTGGCCAGCTCTTCTTCACCTTCGTAATACAAGTATTATTTTGCTGATACCCAACAATCGCTTTACCATATATCATAGTGTCTCTCTTTTTACTGCCCCACCATACATTCAGATATAACTCACTCTAATAACCATTTACAGTAGGTACCACTATCACACACACACACACACACACACACACACACACACACAGAGAGAGAGAGAGAGAGAGAGAGAGAGAGAGAGAGAGAGAGAGAGAGAGAGAGAAATGAGCGGATCAATGCATAAATAAATCAGTCAACTGGCAGTTAACAACCGACTGGATCGTTAGATATCTTCAACAATGTATATTATTAGATAGATAGATAGATAGATAGATAAAAAATACAAAATAAGTTTAAACTGAAGCCACTTTCAGAGAGAGAGAGAAAAGTGAAGGTGAGGGAAGGAAGCAAGAGGGAGTTGGCGGAGGAGGTGGGGGAGGAGGGTAGGCGGAGCTCTTTACTGTTGTGTTCGTATCCATTTCTGGCTAATCGAGTTTTTGCCTCTTTGTACAAGGACAAGTGTCTTTATTCTTTACAATTATTGATTCACGATACTCTTATAAATTACGGCACTGGGAGTAATACACTATAGCAAAATCTCGTACTGATACGAGTGTTCATTACAGTTTTCTGCTTGCATTGCCTTAATGACTGTCTCAGGAAGTCTATCCTGAAAATGAGAGTATTATGCTTTCATTGCTTTAAATGACCGTTTCAGTAAGCCTATCCTGATAATGAGAGATCGACTGACACTAGTATTCTGCTTACATTGTTTAAATGACTGTTTCAATAAGCCTATCCTGAAAATGAGAGTATTCTGCTTTCATTGCTTTAAATGACCGTTTCAGTAAGCCTATCCTGATAATGAGAGATCGACTGACACTAGTATTCTAATTTAAAAGTCCTTATAATATACTGAAAGTAAGTTAACTCCTAAAAATACCTTGACTAGTGCACTTATCACCTGAAAGGGGAATATTGATTAATTGTTTAAACCTCCCATACACCTGCCCATAGGTCAGAAGACGTTTGGGACAGGGTATGGGAAAGGGCCTCCACCCCTACAGGGGCATCTCCTCTGTAAGGGTGCAGGATGATTGATTTGTTTGGATAGTTCATGAGACACTTTTACGACTCACCCCCACTTGACTAAAGTAGTCCTGAGGAGTTAATGAGCATTCCAAATATCCACTTGCGTTGAAACAGAAGTTGTCCGTGCTCAAAATTGTTGGGACTTGGGTATCCTATTTCTTGCGAGATGAGTTTGGTAAGTTAGACTAGCTCATGAAGTTTGGGATTCACCAGCATCTGGATGTAGTTTCAAGTGATTAAAATAGCATCATGATAACGTACAAGTTATATTACAAAATTTGATGCAGTGTAAAACTTGAAAATCAGTGCTTCTACACTTTAGTCACTTTCAAGTCAATTTTAACGGACAGAATACTAACCTCGAGGGACAGTTAGAAGTCTTCAGTTGAAAAATAATAAAATCCACAATGCTGATTGGAGGAATTTAGTGCAATTCACCAGATCCTGAAAGCAATTCATTATTTAGTACAAAATTACATTACCACTGGCCAATTTAAAACACAATTGATCGCATCTTTAACGATCGGTTTACACAACGAAAATGTTCTAAGTCGGGTATTAATTACTACAAATAAAAACTTAAAAGACAAGTATTCGCTGTATTCCAAAAATGGCAAGTCAGGCTGACAAGCAAAGAATGGGGAAGGTATGCTTTGTTATTGCTGATGATACTTTATGAGGGAATATTGTTGTCGTATACAGTTAGAGAAATAGCTGCATTACATCTTTCATATATATTATGTTGTGTTCGTTGCATAACGATGACATTAATCCTCTCTCAGGTTTAGCTGCTGTGTTTGAGTTCGCTCGCATTGTTCTATTAGAAGTTTATTTATATGACCTTAATGCGATATACCCACTGACATGAAATGTGCAATTGTTCTGAAGTGCCATTACAAAGGTTTCCATGGACTTTAAGCGCTTATTGGTTATTACTTTACACTGACTAGATGTTTGGAATATTTTCCTCTTAAGAGTAAAAAACAGCTCAGGTAAACAATTTATATCATGTTCGTGTGTGTATATATATATATATATATATATATATATATATATATATATATATATATATATTTTATATATTATATATAGACACACACATATATATAGACATATAAATATATACGTGTATATATATATATATATATATATATATATATATATACTATATATATATATATATATATATATATAATTTATTATATGTGTGTGTGTGTGTGTGTGATTTAATAATACCATCAGGCAAGCTACCAACGAAACTCATTATTTCCATCTAAAGCTATCTTGTCCCTCGTAAGTAATGTTAATCAAAAGTTCTCATGTGCTGATCCGACCTGCTCTGAGATCATCTTTACACAAGCCAAAAGCTTCCTTAATACCGCCAAGGGTTAGGTATAATTTTTCCTTCTTCTCGTGTTTGCATTAACTATATAAAAGCTGTGCCCTAATCACCAGAGACAAAAATTGTCCAATACTTTCGAGACAGCTCACGATAATTCAATTCAAAATGACGTTCCATTCTTCCTCGGAGAGAGAGAGAGAGAGAGAGAGAGAGTTAGGGGCTGAAGGTAAGTCGACAGTTGTGCATTTTCCAACAGAATACATTGTTTTTTGTTAAACTCCCAGATGTGCTGATGTGCCGCCTTAGAGATTAGTTTTCTTCCATACTTCTTGTCCTAGCTGTAAAGAGGTGTCCTTGCTTTTGCCCTTAAAGTGTGTAAATGTTTTCTGTGCGTACGTTGCCAAATACCAGATCCGGGACTATCGAAAAAAATATAGGTTTCTCCGAAGAGAGAGAGAGAGAGAGAGAAACTATCATCAGCATCGTATGACTGTGATCCAGAACAGTTGACTAACTTCTAGGCACTTCATTCACTGCTTAGGTCAACAGATACAACGAATTTTTAGGAAACGCTCTTGGCCTCCCCTCGTCCTCCTTTCGAGAGAGGGAGACTGGGCAATGTAAACAGATTTTTTTTTTAATAGTAAATCTGTACTGAAACTTCAACGCCCAGCAGCGGCGTAACTAATTATGGAGGTGGGGGAACGCGGTTGGGGGAGGCACTGTCGGGGGAGGTCTGGGGTGAGCGGTTTACAGTCGGGGGGAGGTCGGGAGGGAGGGGGGGGGGGGGGGGGTGGGGGGGAGGGCGGCCCAGTCCGGGTGGGCGGTACTCCGGCATCAGTTGGACTTTGAAGTTGATATTAGCGAATACGCTTCTAACAAAGCTCGTAAGGTTCCGTTGTTTTTGTTTTAGCTTAATGAAATAAAATAAATGATTGAAACGTTAAGTCTTAAAATGCGTATTTAATTTGAATCACTTTAGTACCTTTTGCCGCGGGAATGGGGCGGCACTTTCAGAGTGCGCCCGGGTGACACTAACACTATACTCGGTTTTTTTCCATCTGTCCACCCGGCCAGTGGTTTGGTTTGTGACGTATGGGTAACACTGCGTCCCGGGCTTTAGATAGTTACATTCAGCTTACATTTAAACAATAATAACAATATTTCGAATATTAACGGTGTAATTCGCCTACAGTAAATTATTAAAACACTGTTCAGTTGCACATGTACACCCAGATATCCTTTTATTTACCTAAAACTTACACATAGCGTAACTATCTAAAGCCCGGGACGCAGTGTTACCATACGCAAACACCACAGGTGGGTGGACAGATGAAAAAAAAAAAAACAGAGTATAGTTACGCCACTAATTGCACAGTTCATTACGCTTGCATGGCAATTAGTCGCGTATTTGTGACACTTGTAAACGCTCCCAAGAGTCTTTTTTTTTTTTTTTTTTTTTTTTGGTAAGACCTCATTGATTAATATATTCTGATTAACAAGGACACCACTTCCATCTCAATTTCACCTGGACACTCCCTGAAGACACCTACGACAGTCATTCATTTATCCTCAATATTTCATTCCATTTTTCCTTCATATTTGAATGCTTATAATAGTTTTAAGGTTTAGTATTAAACCTCTTGTATATCGTTCGTCTAGCGTTTTGCAAAATATTTCATCGCTGTCACCAGACTTTCTTTACAGGGCTTTACTAATAAAACTGCAAACTGCCTGTCAATCTTTTTCCCTAACTTTGTCAATATTTACTACAATTTATCTTTATTTATTTCCACTACTTTTTTTAATTAAACAAGGGAAAACATTGCACTGGTCTCCCCTGGAAGGAACTTTATCTCTGTTTACTTTACATCTTTTACCTCCTGCTCAATTTTTCAATTTTCGGAATTTTAACGATAACGTCGGGACATCATACAAAAATCTCCGAAAAGCATAGGAATTTAGGAAATTTTTACTTATTTTACCATATTATTTGAGAGGGAGGAGAGAGAGAGAGAGAGAGAGAGAGAGAGAGAGAGAGAGAGAGAGAGAGAGAGAGAGAGAAAAGAAAATACATTCCACTGTTAAATATAGAACTCCATATAGATAAAAAATTTAATTTCTAGCTTCCTGCATGAGCTTTATTTACCATCCAGGAAAAGAACCTTGAAGCCTTTCGCATTCATTAGATGAACAATGATAGGCCTTATTCATTTTTTTCCGGAATTTTTCTGTTTTTAGAACGGGCAAATATCAATTTCTTTAAAAGGAAACTTGGTTGAAATAATTAACAATAATTAGATTACTCAACAATGAATAAAACGGTTCTTTATACGACAAACTGCTCAGCGAGGCTTAATAAAGATAATTTAATATATTGCTCTCCTTTATCCTGACTAAGTACACAACTGGAAGTTTGCTCATAAAGCTTAGCTGGGAAAATGTATTTACGTTCATGAACATTATAGGAAGAGAAAAGCAAGTTTTCCTCTTTAAGAAAACCTCCCAAGTTAGTGTCGAGAGTGTCGAGGACTCCTCTGTTAAATCCTGCAAGGCATCATTCGACCAGCTTACTCTGGACCGGTGCAAGAGTTTCCCCTGAAGCAAAAGTTGCAAACATTATATTCCTAACTTAACGTGAAGTGTTCCGCGTAATTACTACTCATAATTAGTGCTACTCATATTAACAACAAAGATCAAATAAAAAGGACACCAATTAAACACGTTCATATAGTCTCAGTTATAAGTGGAAACACAAAATAATGGAACAGAAATATAGCCTCTAAATTCAGATCATGAAATAAATTAAAACGTGCTAAAACCGACGGCCAAATAGCCCGTTGTTTCACCAACGAAAAAAATACGCTATATTTTATTAGATATAACTTTTTCTCTGCAGTTTAACTTGTACATTACACTGTATTTTTACTCAACGTGAAACACCTGTTTCAGGCCTATTTAGGCCTTCCTTTCCCCCGACTCTCTCGGCGTGGTTCGGAATTCACGTAAAGCCGTTGGTCCCGTTGCTGAATAACCAATGGCTACATGCAACGTAAAAACACCATACAAACAAACAAACAAACTATCCCTCCAACAAAAACAACTAATTAGTTTGTAGGCTTGCTCCCCGAGTTAGCGGAAATCAAATCTGACAGGAAATTAGAAGGCTGTGTGGAAAAAAAGGAAAAGGTTCACTTCTATCTTGAACACAGAGCGAAATCGAAGTGTTCAAACAGATTATCCGAAATATGACATCGAACGAACAATTAGGTTTTCCGAAAACAGATGACAATGGCTTTTGTTAGTGTAAGAGTGAAATATGAGTAGCCAAATCGAATTTACTCAGAATCTATAATCAATTTGGAAGCTGTTCTTCAGCGAATAAAGAATTAACTTCTTTTCCTGCAAATTTAACGAGTCAACCAGACATAAGATTATGGTCTATAATGACTCTTATATTATTGACACTGATAAATGCCATTTTATTTACGTTAAGAAGATCTCTTGTTACTTATATTTAGTCATGCAATTATACTTTCTTTTTCATTTATTGTAAATCACGGCTTGCGCAACTTAAATGTCAACTTGGAAATGAGATTTTTATATCATTAAAACTAACCTGATTTTTAATACACCATAAAAGGATTTGCAAATCATTAAATTATCATTTTAAACTTACTGTAAATTAACTGTTGAATGATGTTCCTTTTGTGCTTAAAAAAAATGAAAACTTAGACTATAACAGAAGATCAGAGTGCGCGCAGAAAAATCATGATCAGAGTTACCTTAAAGGAAACTGTCGACAGAGCTCTTTAATTCTGTATAAAAATATCCCTTGATTATTTTACAACGTCAGAAACCTCTTCTGGGTAAAGTATAATCAAGAATGGAAGTAGGGCATTGCTACCTCTGAACTTGTTTCTTTCTGTTTCTGAATGGGATCCACTGATTTATATTTATATTTATAGCATGACCTGAGCACAAGATACGTGAAGTAATTTTTAAGAATCATTCCCCTAGGAACCACTTTCCTCTTTTTTTTCTAATACCTTCGTATAATTCTACATCTATGGTATCAGTCCAATAAGGGTTGCCTCTCTCTCTCTCTCTCTCTCTCTCTCTCTCTCTCTCTCTTCCTAGTCTTACTACATATGTAACGTTACATAATAGCACACGATATCTCAGATCCCTCAGGGACAATCTTAGTCCCCCTGTAATGTCGGTAATCAGAATTCCACACACCACACCAAAGCAGAAGGATTTAATCCCTGTCAACCACTGGGCCTGGGCCAAAACCTCAAGATGTCCTTTCGACAACCATATTCCTTCAGCTTGTCTATTTCCTCTTAGTCTGTTCAGATATTGTAGGTATTTTGTAATATTGCGAACATCTCTCATTTATTTCTATTAATGTTTAAAATTCCTGTTCATGATCCACTTAGCAGTCCAAGTTTATATTGACAACTATATCAACGATTACTATGAGAAACAAAATCGCACATATCTTTATGAACAAGGTTGGTTAATGTCACACTCTTGCTTGCCAAAAAGAAGAAGAAAAAAAAAAGCATTCAACATATGTTACAGTTTTTTCCTAACTTGGGTGTCGCTGCTTCTGGGAACTATCATTCGCTAACGTCTTATATCGGTAGTGCCATCAGTGCACCTCACGCGGTACACTGTAAACATTACTTAAGGTTCCTTGCAGTGCCCGTTCGGCCCCTAGCTTCAACCTTTTTCATTCCTATGATTGCACCTCTGTTTATATCATCTTTCTTCCCTCTTACCTTCCACCATCTCCTGAAGTTGTTTCGTTGTGCAAATACGTTGTCTTCCATTGTTACACCTTTAAAATTCGGCATAGCTTCACTTGACGTTCTGAAACAGCTTATCCATATTTGGATAAATACCACCAGTGCATTTCTTCTTTGTTGAGAGCAATTGTTTACCAACTATTGTCTAATCTAACTTAAAAAAATTATCAGTAAGAGAGAGAGAGAGAGAGAGACAGAGAGAGAGAGAGAGAGAGAGAGAGAGAGAGAGAGAGGATACCAGAAGCGAGACGAATCACCTCAAGCTAATCTCGTTTACGTTCTAAATAATCTCAGTATTAGGGAGCTGTTTGATTTCGTGTTCAGCGTCTGCCATTCGAACCAGAACCAAGAAGAATTTCGGTCCCACGTGTGTGTGCACCTTTGTTTGGACGACCTCGAAGGAAGTCCCTAGAAAATCAAGGAAGAAGCAAAGGCTTTTCCACAGCCGGCCTTCTCCTTATAGGTAAAATCTAAACGTCTTCACGGTTGAAATGAGTTTTGTTTTCTGGGTGGTAATGCAACTAATGGTCTTCAATGGCAATAAAACTGTTTTATTCAGTTATTATACGTAAGAACTAATTTTATTACAAAACTGACGTCTTTTCGTAGCATTAACTAAAGAACTACCTTTTTATTCATCCTTAATCCACAATTTATATTTTCTTCTCTTTCTTGAGAGTTACATATGTATAATGTACTTCTTATTTATTTATTTATTTTTTTTTGCTGTACAACACGTATAGTGTAAGGTCACCATAAAATTAACAACAATTGAACAATTACTAGGTTAATTTCTCCGTCTAGCTCCTTCATGTCTCACCATAATAATAGATAGGAAGGCGAATTAGACACTCCAAGGTTATACTCCAGCAAACGCAACTTGCTTCAAATAAAACCACCTTTCTAACAAAAATAAATAAATAAGATAAAAATAAAAAAACTTCTTGTCTAAAGTTTTAAGTCTTTTATAATACCTGTCGAATTTTTATGGCATAATCTGTGACAAAATCCGGCGAAGATAAATACGAACAATGGAGAATTGAGCCTCTAGGGGAATCAGAGATCAAAACAATGTTGGTTGAAAACTCAATGATATTGCATGTACATGTGAAGAGGTCAAGTTTTGGAAAAACCTCACGTCGACGTGACTGCATTCAGGAGGCAGACTGCATCATTAGAATTTTCAATTCGCTATATAAATGGTATATTCAGTTTAATACAATATGTAATGCCCTAGTGTGTGTATCTGCATTTGTGTGTGTCAGAGAGAGAGAGAGAGAGAGAGAGAGAGAGAGAGAGAGAGAGAGAGAGAGAGAGAGAGAGAGAGAGAGAGAATGTTGAAGAAAGTTATAAAAGTATTTTTTTTTTTTTTTGCAAAACTATAGGCTCTGTGTTGTTTATTCCCAGGTTATTATTAGAATAGGCTATCATTTTTGTCCCTGCCCAATAGATTGTCAGATTGTTTTCACTAGAATGTATGAAAAATCTGCTGTTCTGCTGTGCTCTCTTACACATATTTTACGCTGTTTCATTTTCATTTCCGAAGTATTTCCAGTTTGAACGGCATATTTGTCATCGCAAGATAAATCGGGAATTTGATATAAACATCCTTTGGCACTGTTGCAATAGTTCTTTAAGAGTATCATGATGGAAAATTTCTCTCTCTCTCTCTCTCTCTCTCTCTCTCTCTCTCTCTCTCTCTCTCTCTCTCTCTCTCTCTCTCTCTCTCTCTCTCTCCGTTTTAATGCCTCAAAAATGAAAAAGTGCATGCTTCGTTGAATCGTATCAAATTGATTTTAACTTGCAATCCGATTGCTTCTAATCCAGCTTATACTTGTACTAGGTCAAAGAATAAATGTAAAGTTTAACACATGGTGGAGTCAATTTGTTTGAACAAATGTCTGACTTACACTTGTTAGTATTGATTATTTGACGTAGCCTAAATGATAATTAATCATTGATCGTTAATAATTTCTTTTCCCACAGATTTCCCCTTTATAGTTAAGTCTCATTAACCTTAACAACTTTATTTTATCATCACTATAACTATCAGCTTCACTATTCGATATGGTGTTACCAGTTTGACCTTTCTTTGTTGAATGGCGCAGCCTAACAAAACAATGCATTTAGTCTTTGACTTTTGAAGAATTTGAACAATTACGGTTAAAAAAAAAGTTCATATCTCTACGAAACTCCTTGCCTTCAAAAGTCGATCGCTGCATCATAAAATGAAAAACTTTTTGCATTACCATGCGTTCTGTCTTCGTCCACTCGAGAACGGAGGTCGAGTTCATCTGAAAATTCGTTTGGCTGACTTTATATTTTTGTCCGCCTACGAGTGTGAATTTCACCTATTTTCAGGAATGGAAAATATTCGAACAAATATTTCGGAAGATCTGTGCGAATATTGTGGAGCCCTCGGGGGTTCTCCATTATATAAGCCCCATTTTTCTTGGTTTCTTGTTGTCTTTTCTGGTTATGCTTTCTTTTCAGCACTCCAGACTAGTTTTCTGAACTCTTTTCATTTAAAGTTTTCGGGTCATATTTATTTTTGTTTCGCATACTATCATGTGTGCGTGCATTGATCCCACGATTGTTTTTGTACGAAAGGTCGCTGGTGTTTTCGACAAGTCTTACACACATACCTCGTGTTTCTCGGAACAGTTTCAATAGAAATGATAACTGAGTAAAAATCCACAATAGGAAATGTCCGAATTCCGTATTTCATATCTAAAATTTTTTTTTGATAAAGTTATAAATCTCCAACGCTGAACGATAATAGCAATCTCTCTCTCTCTCTCTCTCTCTCTCTCTCTCTCTCTCTCTCTCTCTCTGTCTATTTAAAGCCTAAAAAAAAACCTATGCTACGTCGAATCATATCAAAAGATATTAGCTCCGCAATCCTATATCTTCTAATAACGTGGTCCTTCTCCAGCCGAAAAGGATATAAAAAAAAATAGATAAACCCTTTTTTATAGTAAGCTCTGTTGATGCAGAAGGATTCCCTTCCTAAATCAAATATAATAATAATAAATGTTAGAGGAAATGAGGAAATCAGAACTGTGAGAGCAAGGGAGTAAATTCGAGGTGGGAATCGTTACTCTTATCGAGGGATTCAATGTGAACATTTAATGATTTTGGTTTCACCTTTGGTAAGCGTCCGTGCAATCTCTCTCTCTCTCTCTCTCTCTCTCTCTCTCTCTCTCTCTCTCTCTCTCTCATCTGGCGTAAGCAACGAGGCAGACGTTTCCTGCTAAAACAGACGTTGGGGAAAACAGCAACTAATTTTAGGATCTAAACCAACTTTGACTAAAATATAAAAGGACAAAACCTGGATTCTTTTTGAAAAATTCACAACATCATCTCTCTCTCTCTCTCTCTCTCTCTCTCTCTCTCTCTACGAAATAGAGAAACCGTGTTCTTCCAAAGGATTTAAGCCAGAGATGATTTAAAGGCCAGGAAACAGATTATCATTGTGAATGTAATTTCTTTCAAGGCAGTGGTCGAAAAATTAATGCTGTGAAAAGCACCACTATACTGATTCTCTGCGGTTGTTGGAGAAAAGTTTCCAACTATGTCATAAAGCTCGCTTAAATTCATGAAAACTTAGCTGCTCTCGTATTAAGTCGGATAGGATGTTATAAAAGTGCCAGATTAAGAAATTAATGCAGTTTATATATATATATATATATATATATATATATATATATATATATGTATATTATATATATATATATATATATATGTATAGTATATATATATATATATATATATATATATATATATATATATGTATATGTATATACACACACACACACACACACATATATATATATATATATATATATATAATATATATCTATCTATGTATATATGTAGATATATGTATACACTCACACACACACGTGTATATATTATATAATATATATATATATATATATATATATATATATATATATATATATATTCGTGACAGAGTTCAGTGAGTGGAAAGCTGTATGATGTATCAAACATCTCCAACGAGTTATTGGTGCACAATGTTCATGAATCTAATTGGGTTCCTCCTCTTATTGACGTTTTATCGTTTTCCTTTGGGTGAGTTTAAATTTTAACTACGAACTGAAATGTTGGTTGAAGTTTTACTTGGCAAAGATAAGCTTCCAAAAATGATTACCTTTGATTCACCATCGAATGCAAAAATAAATAAATCATTCAGTTTTGTATTTCTCAGCAAGAATGCGCATCAGAAATAGGTGCTCACGTAAGGCAGCGAGAGAGAATGGTAATATGATTTATTTGCATCCTATAGTAATACTTGCAAACTTTTTTTCATTAAAGATCAAGGCAATTTCGTTTTCATAGTATATATTAAAATATTTCCATCAGTGCTGAATAAATAATGAATTCTGTCATATTTTTGCTCGCTGATGTGTTTAATTGCATTTTGAAAAATTTTCAACAATCGTAGAAATTTATGGATGCCCTGCTGAATTATTGGAATGGAAGTCAGCTATTGTAAAAATTTCTGTCAGTGAAGACACGAGATGTTAGGTGGTTCATAAACAGTCATTAAAAACAAAAGAACTTAAATGAAATGAAAGATGTGTGGGATATTATTATCATTTTCAATTACCAATTAGGCTATTAGAAAATCGGCATGTGTGGGTGTTTAGGGAATATGATCATATGACAGCTTTTGTTTCGCTCAAGACCGGTGGTTACCGAGGATTATGTTCCCCGTGTTGGTGTTTCGTGTGGGATTCTGATTACGTATAATGCTGGAGGGACTAAGATTGTCCCTGAAGGGATCTTAGGTATCGCGTGCTATTATGTAACCTTAGATGAGTAAGACCAGACAGTGAGACGGGTAGAGAGAGAGAGAGAGAGAGAGAGGAGAGAGAGAGAGAGAAAACATTTATTTTAAGTCTTATGGTTAGTAATGTCTAAATGATACGCG
>NC_061107.1:105188866-105193866 GCF_015104395.2 Macrobrachium nipponense
GGGAGCAAGGTCCACACCTTGCTGCCATCGACGAGGTGCACCTGCTGTATTCTCCGGGATGTTAGGAGGCCTTTCTGAGGCCGGAGAAGAATGAGCATGCCGCCTTTCCCGTGTATTTACCTTTGTCCCTTTATGTGAGTGACTACTAAAATGTTCGAGTACCTTGCTTCCAAGCATCAAGTGGACGGCTCCCGCGAGAGCCTTGTAGTCAGTTTTTCTCCGACTGAAGCAGTTTCAGTCAGATTTCTCTATATTAGGAGAACAATTCATTATTAATTGGATGAACTAAGTTGTATCTTTGTTATTTTTTTAATTATTAGTGTTAAGGAAAAGTCAGTTATTAGTGTTAAGTTTCTTAGCTTTTTCTCCACCTATCGTGTACACGTGAGTGAGTGTCGATTTCGTTCTTCTACTGTGACAGTTCTCTCTTACTCTGCGGTATAATAGTTAGGCAGGAGTTTTGAGGTAGGTGACATTTATTTGTGTATGCTTGGGTGATTCATTTTTCTAGTTCCTCAAGCAGGTTTTCGAGGACATTTCTTTGAGTTTCACTTGTAAATAAATAAGTGTTAATTTTAGTCATTTTCTTTTTGTAGTCTCATCCCCCTTTGAGTGTTTAGTTACCTGAAGTCTTGTGCAAAGTAAATCTTTGTCTGGACTGGCAATTGATTTATTGAACGGAGGACATTTTAGAAATAATAGTGATAACAATAATAATATATTGTGTCTCTTGGCAATGAAATTCATAACAATATATATATATATATATATATATATATATATATATATATATATATCACACACACACACACACACACACACATATATATATATATATATATATATATATATATATATATATATTACAAATGTAATAGCCACAGTGCCTTGGACTTCTCGAATTCTTTGCTCTTTTTTTGGATACGCTTGTCACTACAACGCCAGAAGATCCAAGTTCAAAGGAATTTTTGAAAGAAATTGTGGTGCCCGGTACCGGGCATCACAATTTCTTAAAAAAAAAAAAAAATTCTTTGAAACTTGGATCTTTCAGGCTTTGTAGTGACGAGCGTATCCAAAGAAGAGCAAAGAATTCGAGCAGTTTAAGGGGCATTGTGGCTACTACAGTTGCATATGTATCTAGTAAAAAAGTTGTTACCAGTAGATATATATATATATATATATATATATATATATATATATATATATATATATATAGATATATATATATATATATATATATTATATATAATATATATATATATATATATATATATATATATATATTATTTTATATATATCTATATATCTAATGTATATATATATATATATATATATATATATATATATATATATATATATATATATATATATATATATGTATATATATATATATATATATATATATATATAATTATAATATATGTATATATATATTACATATATATATATATATATATATATATATATATATATATATATGTGTGTGTGTGTGTGTGTGTGTGTGTGTGCACGCGCGTGTGTGTGTGTGTGTATTTGCATATGCGCGTGTGCGTGTATGTTTTGTGATGTGTATCCGTCGATTGGTTGATAAGATCACCTCGAGGGTGACTTGCTGAGTCCTTCTGTAGTGAAGGAGATGATCCCTCCCAAAGTTTCATGAATATCTTTTTTTATGTTTTGTCGCAGAGAAGAAACGTAGGGTAAGTTATAATTTCTTATGTTATTTGAACCAACAAGTCGAGTTTTCAAAAAGGTGCTTGAACAGAGGTACTATGTTAATAATAATAATAATGAAAACAAGTATCCTGGAAAACGTCGATAAGGAAATTGAGATGTGTGTGGATGAGAGAGAGAGAGAGAGAGAGAGAGAGAGAGAGAGAGAGAGAGGACCTTACCTTACAGACCTTACATCTTGTTCGGGTTGCCGCCAGTCCCTCAGTGTGAGGCACCTCTAATGTCTACCAGAGAGTTGCTAGTACATCTTCCGGTATATTTTGCATCTTCCAATCTTGGATGGTCTGGAATGCAGTTTAGATATTTGTCGAGCTTATTCTTAAACACATCTACGCTCACTCCTGATATATTCCTCAGATGAGCTGGCAACGCATTGAATAGACGCTGCATTATCGATGCTGGTGCGTAGTGGATTAATGTCCTGTGTGCTTTCCTTATTTTTCCTGGTATAGTTTTGGGCACTATTAATCTACCTCTGCTTGCTCTTTCTGATATTTTTAGTTCCATGATATTTTCTGCTATTCCTTCTATCTGTTTCCATGCCTGAATTATCATGTAGCGTTCTCTTCTCCTTTCTAGACTATATAATTTTAAGGATTGTAGTCTTTCCCAGTAGTCAAGGTCTTTAACTTCTTCTATTCTAGCTGTAAAGGACCTTTGTACACTCTCTATTTGTGCAATATCTTTTGATAGTGTGGGCGGTACCATATCATATTGCAATATTCAAGTGGACTACGAACATATGTTTTATAAAGCATAATCATGTGTTCAGCTTTTCTTTGTTTTGAAGGTGCCGTAACACATCCCATTTTTGCTTTACATTTTGCCAACAGAATGCTATTTGATCATTGCATAACATGTTCCTATTCATCATCACACCAAGGTCTTTAACTGCTTCCTTATTTGTGATTGTCTCATTATTAGGTCCCCTATATGCATATAGCTTTCTTTCTTTCAGAGGGTCTGATGTGTAAAACAGGTTATCATTTCATTTCCTTTTAAGAAATTTCTATTTTTATCACTAAGCATTCACTGTAATTTTATTCTCAAGCCGTATGTTTTTTTTTTTTTTTTTTTTTTTTTGTGACTCGATCAGACATAGACAGCCTCAATGCGCACTCGAAGGTTTAACCAGCAAAGGATGAAAGCGTATTCATTCTCTTTCTTTTTAATGCCCACCCTTTTGAATAGAGATCCTTAGAAATGCGAGTATAATGGAGTTGGGAAAAGTTTCTTCTTAATTATTTGTCGAAATGAATTTGGTTTAATTTGTTGTTTGAATCAGGTACCTTACGCGAATAACTTATTTAAACCGACGTAAAACTTATCTTTTAAAGAAAAGTAAAATATGCGCCGAAGTATCTTCGGCATAATCAAGTTTTCTGTACAGCGTATAATACTGCATGAAACTCTCAGCCACGGCCCGTGAAACTTACAGCCACGGCCCATGAAACTCTCAGCCAAGGCCCATGAAACTTTCAGCCACGGCCCATGAATCTTTCAGCCAAGGCCCATGAAACTTTCAGCCAAGGCCCGGTGGTAGGCTGTGTTGTTGGCACCGATATTACACATGAGCATAACTAACTTTAACCTTAAATAAAATAAGAGGGACTGAGGCTAGAGGGCTGCAATTTGATATGTTTCATGATTGTAGGGTGGAGGATCAATATACCAATTTGCACCCCACTAGCATCAGTAGTTTTTAAGATATAACGGCGGACAGAAAATGTGTGGACTGACAGACAAATAGCATCTCGATAGTTTTCTTGTACGGAAAACTAAAAGCTAAGTTCCAGAGGTTAGAGATGGAGTGTTTAGTTTCTTTTACGCTTCGGCTTGCTTATGGGGCTGTTCCCACCAGATACGAAAATATTTCTCCAATAGCGCCAGCACGCCGCCAGGTTTTCCGATATCCGAGGCCTCGAATCTTTCTTCTTCTTTGCGTTTGTGTGTGGAATACTTGCGTCGAACCTCTCGCAAACACTTATGCCAGCTGAGAAGTTAATGAAGAGAACCACACTTAGAGTTGTTTGTATATTTCTTCTCCTGGCAGTGTTTTTGGTTAAAAACTGTCTTGCATACTAGAGATATAAAAGAAATATAAATACTAAAAGGTCGTGCACATAAAACTGAAGAGTATGATGAAGGTTGCAAATGATTAATTCAAGATTAAATTTCTATCGATTATGGATATCGCCCTGGAATTCATATCGACATCATGTAACCCGAGACTGATATAAAACCAAGATATTTATCTCTCTCTCTCTCTCTCTCTCTCTCTCTCTTCTCTCTCTCTTCTCTCTCTTATTAACACATCGTTTTCAGAAATAGCATACATGAGAGTATAGTAAGAAATATTTTACGAATATATCTCATTGGCACTTCATTATTCTCTCATGCAAACGTCACATCCATGAAAGTACTTAATAACAAAACTTGCTTCTCGAAATCCTTCCTATCTAATATTTCGACCCGCCTGTCATCCATCCGTATTTTCTCTGTGAATGTAATTTGCATGTATCTTTCCCGTGAGATTCGCAAAAGTTATTATGGCGGGAGAAGGTTAGACCCAGTTGGAAAAACGAACGTTTTTGCATTACCTTTAGCAGGCAAATTTCCAATTTCATTTAACTCTCTCCCAACGCTGTGAAATGCGAATAACATCTGCAAATTTCCTCCGCTCGTATCTTCCGTGTGTTAAATCCGTGACAAAACTTCCATTATGGTATTGTAAATAAAGTAGTACCTATACAACCGATAATATAATGGATAAAATAGAATCCAATTATGAAATAAATTAGAAATTCCTCTGATGTGGTTAATATGGCAATAAAAATCATGATGAAAACAACGTTGTTGTAGGGAAAAGTCGTGATTGTTACAACAGATTTAGGAGGAATGATTCCTATCTTATACAATTCCACGCAGTATGTCATCTGACGCTTATTATTTTCTTTTTATTGCTATTACTTACATTTCAATTAAAAAATGAGTTCCATAAAGAGGAGACTAACATCCAGTCTCCCTTGTGTGCCTTCATCTGCGAGTATCATATAAAATTTGGGTAAACGCATTTATAAGTGTTTTTTTTTTTCATTTTGTAGAGACACAATTCACTCGCAATATGGATAGTTTCAACTATGAAAAATAGTTTGACAAAAGGCATCGGTGCTTTCCGGATTTTATATAGTGAAGCTACCCACTTTATTCTAACAATCAAAATGAATGAATACGGTTATGTTACAATTCAGTTACATGTGTAGTTT
>NC_061107.1:105198866-105208730 GCF_015104395.2 Macrobrachium nipponense
GGTAATGTGTACTTTTAATGAGCCCTCTAACTTATTTTCTTACGCAAAACAACCAGAAAGGAGTGCTTTGCAGCAATAATAATAATTGGGAGCACCTACTGATTCGTGGGCCCACTAGACCGCCGACCGAAATCGGCGGAAGAACACCAAAGCCAATATGGCGGCGATACCAAAACAACAACAAACAAAGTAAGGAGCGACTACATATCGGCGACCATTGATTTATGTGTGCTGTCAATAAGGCCGTAGCGGAACGGCGCTTCGCGCCTTATCCGCATATTTAAAGATTCTTGGCAAGCACGGCATGTACGGCAAGAGGTAATGTTGCGCTGCGCGCGCTAACCACAGGGTTTACAGTAAGGCTACTTACCGTGGCAGATAGATTTGGGTGTTGCATCGCTTACGCCGACGTCCTTTCGTCACTACAGAGCGATCACATCTAAAGGCGTTCCTGTTGTAGTCGATCCGACAAATAGCTCCACAACACTCGCAGTTTTTTTGGCTGTAGAATTAAATTATGTCTCTGAGCTTATTCAATCACAACTTCTTTACCACCACCACTAGACAAATAATGATAAAATTCACCGTAACCCACAATGCACTGCAAACAATCGGTAGGAAATCGAAGGTCTCTGTCAAAATTAATGCCAGAAGGGCCAGCCACTACCTCTGCCGTAGCTATAGGAAGACAAAATGCCGGTTTTTGCTTCATTTTTCGAGTATTCAGTCAAACAAGGATACCAGTGGACACTGGACAGCTAACTTTATTACTCCGCTGAAATGCTAGTGAAACTTAGTTTTCGACTAAAGTCGTTCGTAATTGGTTATGAAACCCATGACGTCATAACGATGTCACACCTCTCAGCCAATAATGAGTAACTGGAACTGCTTTTGTTTGCGTAAGAAAGTAAGTTAGAGGGCTCATTAAAAGTAAACATTACCGTAGAGGAAACGCCTCTCCCCGACTTTAGGAAAAATTCGAGGTAAATAAAACTTTATCAAGCTCATTTAATTCCACCCCGTTCAATCTCTCATATAATGACTATACTTTTTATATTGCTTTTCACATGCTCTTTCCATGTAGGTGATTATTTATTTTAATACCCAGTGCGGATTGCTTCTGAAGAACTACCGTAAAAGTTTTCAAGGTATGTCAATGAAAGTATAGCCTACAAGGTTAGCTAGAAAAAACTTCCAAATTTCTAGCCTAACTGAAACTGATAAGTATCACAGCAAACATGCCGATAGATATCCAAAGGTTAGACAGATTTAGTATCGGTGATGATGCAAAATCAGTGGGTAAAATATCGAAAAGTGGAAAAGCAGCTTCCAAATTTATGTAGAACCACTAGGGAAAATGGATAAAAAGCAGCAGAAACTATTGTTACTTCATGCTGCAGGTTTAGAAGTTCAGGAAGTTTACAGAAGACAATTGAAGGGCTCACAAATCCATTTGCTTCTCAAGCAAATATGTACTTTGAATGTTATCAGCTCATTGAAGCCTCACAGGAATCAGGTGAGACAGTAGATTCATTTGTGACTAGGTTAAGGAAATTAGCTTCAACTTGTGAATTTGGAGATCTAGACCAGAGGTTAATAGAGCTAATTATAGTAAAGACTAACTCACAAGAACTTAGGAAGGCATTGCTACAAGAAAAGAAGCTAACCTTGCAGAAAGTTCTAGAAATAGCAAGAAAGCATATTTCCCAAGTCTAAACGAGTAGCTGAGTCACAGCCAAGGTTTGGCTGTAGCTCCGAAAATAGCCATAGGATATTTTAAAAAATAATCTCAATGTGATTCCCAAAAAAAGTTACTTTACTACGCTTCTCCTATCCTATCCCAACCTAACCTAACCTAACCTAACTTTTAAAGTGATGCATTCAAGAGTGATTGGATTTTCTCTGCAACATGCTATAAGTCATAACTATAGCATAGTAGAATGTTTTTTTTTTTTTGTATGCTGGCGAAATAGGATGACATAACATATAGTATTATAAATTTATGTTCACTTATATGCTTGATATGGACGAACCTCATCCAAATTCAGGAGTTGAGGCAAAAAACCTCACGACAACTAAATTCAAGCTATTGTGTGTGCAGCAGGCATTTCTCCACCAAAAATTACCTTCATCCAGCTTCTGACAAACTTTGCCACAATGCCTGCCCAGATCAACATGTAGAAGGTATGTGTTATCTATTTTATTTGTGTTTAGTCATTACAATATTATCAACTGATTTTTTATCAAGACATATTTTTCTACATAAAAAGCCTGCATCTATTGCACATTACAGGTTCTACTAGCTGCATCAGATCAGATATTGACCCTATAAAGACAAGTGAGTTATTGAAAAATGCTGATTTAACTGTAGCCATATAAAGCTTAGATGCCTTTTTACACGTGGGTATGCTACAAAGGAAAATGAAAGGCGAGTATAATCGCAAGCACTTTTGCCATACTTTATTCTGTTAGCAGAAAAAAGTACACAGAAAGCACTTGCCAGTATTCTCACCTTTCATTTTCCTTCATGGCATTCTTTGTTTCATCCTATTTATATTTTTTTCCATGTGCAATAATGGATATAGCTATTCATATATGTATGTATGTCTTTAATAATTTATATAACTGCAATACATAATTTAGTAAAATTATTTTTTTGTGCTATATTTTTGTGTATATATTTATATACATAAATTTTGTATAATGTATTTATTGTTGAAATACATATTTTGAGATACATCAATAGATTTACACCACCAAGCAAATTATACATCAAACTGGTTACTGGCTTATCCACACGAGAATTTGCACAACCTCGAATATGGTGTGTATTTGATGTGCAGTAATTGATGTGCAGTTTGTATATGTTTAGATTTCTGAAATGGTAAGTGCATCACAATTATTCTAAATATAGTTAATCTTGTAGGTGTCATTCCTGCTCTGGAGAATAGATCATCTGAGATAAGAGCTTCATCCTTGAAGCATGGTAAAGGGTCTTATGCTTTTGGTAGATATTACAGTTTTGTTTTTACTAAGTAGAACTCATATAGTAGGTAAAGATTGACCTTTAAGATTTTGCTATATTATGCTACATATATATTCACTTTGTCTTCAGTGAAAAAGTGTTAGACTAATAGTTGATTTATGGCCGTAGGGTTCATCTATCAACTGACTAGGGAAAATTCCAAAGAAGATTGTGAGAATATTGAATAAAGTGAAAATGCTCAATCAGATATTGGCAAGAAAATTTTTTTTAGTAATGTTTTTGTATATATTTATGCATAAAATACTTATGATTTTACCAGCCAAATGATAAAGTATAATATGACATTTGTTTCATTTCATATTATTTGCTTTTCCAGAATTTACTGATGGTTATCCAAAGGATACTGGCAGTGAAGTGTACAGTAATGCCACAGTAACAAGCATTATGGATAATATTAGTTGTAATGCTACAAGTGTTAGTCCTACTACAACTATTATGACTGCTAGACCTACATTTGCTACTAATACTGCTACTTCTACTACTACCCCTCCTCTTACTGCTGCTACTACTACAACTACTACTAATGATGATGTTGATTGTAGCATTCTCAATGGAAATGATAATTTACAAAAGCCTGAAATACAGTATGAGACCATACAATTAGGGTTACATGAAGAAGGAGAACCTACATTCACAACCATAAAATCAAATGGTAAGATGTTACCATGAATCAATTTTTTTAAGAGTTCAAAACAAAATATTTTTCCCCAATAAATGGTAAGTTCTGAAATACAATTAATAAATAAGTAAATTTTAAAAATTATATATATTACAAATATATAAATATATATATATATATATATATATATATATATATATATATATATATACATACTACATATATATATATATACATACATATATATATATATATATATATAATATATATATATATATATATATTATATATATATATATATATATATATATATAACTTAATACAGTGTACCTCGAGATACGAAAGGCTCTACTTACGAGAAAAACTCGAGATACGAAAGCCAATACGAAAATTTTACTGCTCACATACGAAAAAGTTTTCAAGATACGAAAGGTTGTTGCTGTAAAGTCCCGAGATTCGCCCGGACCACCGAGAACAAATTTAAAACTCCCGCGCCGCCAACTGAGTAAACTCGCCACCATCCTCCGCTCTCCCATTGGTTCCTGATGCTAGTCCACCCCATAAGGTCCTGCTCTCCTATTGGTCAGCATCTACCCCTTGTGCTTTAAGTATTCTATTGGTAAAAGGTTGCGGTAAATTGAAAAACTTATTCATGCAATACATTTAATAAAAAAAAAACATTAAGTAAAGATAGAATAAAGAATAGAAATGATGGTTATCATACTGTTTTGGTAGTTTCAGTAGTTGAAGAGAGATAATGAAAATTTATGGCTTACTGTGTAAAGTGATTGCTTGGCGATCGTCGATACTAGTAAGTGCTGGATGTAAACAGACGTTTGGAAGCTTTTTTTTTGTTTGTTTATTATAGTTAATGGTTACTTAATAATTATTTGAAATGAGTACATGCAATATATTTAATAAAAAAATTGTGAATTAGATATCAGAAAATATAAAATAAATCAGTCTGCCAACAAATAGGTATTTTTTAGAATTCTTCTTCTGTTTTATTATTACGTTACGTATTACGTATGTTCATTACAGCTGTCAGTAACTCGGTATCTCCATTAGGTAAAGATAAAGAATAAGAATAGAAATGAATGGTTATTATACTGTTTGGTGGTTTCATTAGTTGAAGAGAGATATTAATGACAATTTATGGCTTACTGTGTGCTAGGAAAAATGATTGCTTGGCGCTCGTTCGATACTCGTAAGAATGTAAACAATCGATTGGAAGGTTTGTTTTTTCTTTGTTTGTGTATTATAGTTAATGATTAATTAATAATTATTTGAAATGAGTACATACTGATTATTTATACATTTTATTGGCATATTCTAAGCTTTTAGCTCTTAGGTTTAGATGTCAGAATCATAGACTAGGCTACAGTAGCAACCGCTAACATAGGCTAGGCTTATTGCTAAGGGACATATGCTAAAGTCCTAATATATGCAGTAAAAATGGGGTTGAACATTACATGCAGTTGAATATTACTCAAGTATGTACAGTATTTTGCCTTTTTGGAGACATATTTCTTCCGTCGTAACCCTAGAACATGGTGTTTTAAGGCCTGGAAATATAAATTTACTGGGGTGTTTTTTGGAGGGGCTTTGGAACGGATTTAGCCATTTTACAAGTAAAATGTGTTCCAAGATACGAAAAACTCATAATACGAAGGCCGTTTCGGAACGGATTAATTTCGTATCTCGAGGTACCACTGTAGTTATTCTTATGTTTGTACCAATTGTTTTTGCACTGGATTGTTAACTTTTAATATTTTTTCAGAGTCTACCAGCAGCTTGCAAAGGAAAAATACAAAACAGTATGCACTAATAAAGAAGCAACGGATGCAGATTTGTAGCCAAAAAAATTGTGATACATGTGCCCATCTACAATTATAAAAAATGCAAGCAAATATATAAGTGGCACAGCTTTAGAATTTTTTAAAACACAAATGAAATTAGCAGGTGTCTCCAAATATGGTAGATGTTCACTTCCTCAAAAATGTTTGTCTCTTGGACTTTATTTCAAAAGTCCCAGAGCATATAACTTTATCAGCAAGATATTTACTTTACCAACAACGAGAATGCTGAGGTACTGGGTATCCAGGATTGATTTTAATGTTGGCTGGAATGAGTCTGTTTTTAAATTGCTAAAACAGAAAGCTTTATCAATGAATGAAAATGATAAATACTGTGGCATTATATTTGATGCTATATCCCTTAAATCTGCTGTACAGTTCGACATAAGTAAAGATGTGGTGGAGGGATTTGAGGATCTTGGCCAGTATGGCAAAAGGCAAGACCCAGCTCAGTATGCCATGGTCTTCATGGCAAAAAATTTGGCTTCCAAATGGAAGCAAGTACTGGGCTATTTTTTTATTTACAAAATCTATTAAAGGCGATACCTTAATGTGTATGGTAACTGACTGTATTGGTAAATTAAAGAATGTATGTTTATACCCAACATTTTTGGTATGTGACCAAAATCCAAATAATAGAAGGTTGTTTAAAAATCTTAACATATCCATAGAAAAACCTTTTTTCTCACATGAAGGTGAAAATGATTATTTCTTTTATGATACCCCACACCTTTTGAAAATTATCAGAAACAATTTTAAGAAATATGACATACAAGTTGGTGTGCAAAAAGTGTCATATAGAGAAATTTTTTGAAGCAGATTTTCAGATGTGGCTACGGTTAGCACCAAAACTTACAGCATCACATGTCTTCAACACTGGTTTTGATTAAATGAGAGTTAATCTAGCTGCACAGGTGTTTAGCCGTAGTGTAGCAGCTGGTTTATTTACACATGCAGCATTAGGGGCATTACCGCAAGAAGCAGAAAATACAGCATTATTTGTAAATGATATTGATGAATTGTTTGACGTATTTAACAGCAGCTGTGTATTTCATTTTAAGAAGAGGAAATGTGCAATTAGTGATGGTAATAATAATATTAATTTTTTATCTGAAAAGGCTGATATGCTGTCAAGCTTAACTTTTATTGGAACTAAAAGTAATATTCCATGTATAGATGGTTGGCTTTTAAATATCTCTAGCCTTAAAATGTTATGGAACCATATGAAGGATAGGGGTTTTAAATTCCTTTTAACTAACAGGATAAATAAAGATTGTCTTGAAAATTTCTCTAGTGTACTACGAAGTTCAGGTGGAAATAATGACACTCCAAGTTCATATAAAATTAAAACCTTAATAAAAAAAAATGCTCTGTGTAACAATCTCATGAAAAATAATGTTGTTAAAGGAAACTGCATAGATGATGACACCCCAATACTGCAATATTTGAAGATCTGTGACTTAGAAACTAAACTTAATAAAAATGATTTTGAAAATAAAGATACTGTTATTTTTGCCCTGCGACAGATGAGGATCAGGTCCAAGAATTTTTTGAAAATCTTTTAGAAGGTCAAGTTGATGATTCACCAGTAGATTTGATAATTGATGAACCAGAAGATGATGAATCCTTTAAAGCAATTCAGGAATTTGTTTCAAGCTTCAACCCAAATAATGATGATAATGTTGAGACAGAACCAGTAGCGACAAAATCTATTCAAGATTTCATTTGTAATTTTGATCCCTTTGCTCCTGACAATAGTATTGACACACCTAAAGACAATATATCTGATTATAGGCACAATTTGATAGAGAAAAATGCAGCAACTTACATATAAGGATAGGTATGCCATAAACTTCTCAAACATCACAAGTGTGATGCATGTAAATCAGTACTTATCTGTGAAGATGGAGAAGATTTTGATTCAAATACTTTGACCTTGTTTCTGGGAAATAAAGATATGGAAAAAAGAAGATGGCTATGGTATCCAAGTACTATTATGTGTAACTAACATTATTAATGATTATGAATCAGCATTTCAAAGTAATATTGTAGAGTTAATATTGAAAGACAATGTAAAACATAATTTAACTCAAGTTATTAAACAAATTAATGTAGATAACCTCAACGTTTGTGATGGTGTTGTAGATAAAGTGATAGACATATTTTTAAAAATGCGTTTATATTATTATGTTGAATTTTTCAACAGAACATTAAGGAAAAGAAAACATAGTGGTGGTAATTACTCCGGTCCCCGTAAAAATAGAAAACTAACAAAGATAATTTGACTAAGGTTCATGTTATAGAATAGTCTATGCCATGTAATTTTTTTTTTTTTTTTGGTCATAAAGATATTAAAATAATATATTTCTCAGGAGCTGACATATTTGGCGTTAGGAACATGTTTAGTGGTATGTATTATATTTAACTTTTATTTAACTTATAAGTGCATGAATATTTCAGCATGTTTGCATACCTGAGTAGCATTACAGGCGTATACTGCTTCAACATCTTATTTTGTTAGAGTGTTCCTTGTCTTCTTATTTTTTCTATTTCCTAAATAAAGACTTAACATTTTACAGTATTGATATACTGTATTTGTTTGTATTTGTATTTTCATGTACCTACAATTAATGTGTTTACTGTCTGTGCTTTCTATGTTAGCATGCTTGCTTTGTCTTATGTTTGCACTATGTATTTAATTCTTGAAGAAAACCTTTTTTTAGTATTATGTTTTCTCATATTTATAATTATATTCGAGTTTATTTGCATGTAATTCATCATGCAATTTTGGATTGCTTGTATGTTATTTTTCTTGGTTTACAATTTTTATATGTGCAATATTATTTACTGGGTTATTTTTTCCTTATTTATGTATAATTTATTAAAGTTCATTTGCATGTGATTTATCTTGCCTTTTTGGTTGGCTTGTATGATACCTTATTTCTATTTCCAACCCACTTTTGATTATTTTTGTGTGATACAATTTAGTCAGTTATTTTGTTCCTTTTGTTTGTATATTTATACATTTATTAGTTTATATTACTAAAGAGTATACATGAGTGCATTATTCATTTCTGTTTCAATAAAAAAAAAATTACAATTGTGTTTTATATACACCTAATATCTCCATTCTACAGTGGCCTACAAACTGTGATTAAATGTATGCCCACACATAGCTATGCACTTGTGGCTAAGTTTAACAAATCAAATATACAGTATGTTTTACTTTATTCGAACATGATATTGTATAGGACATTTAAAAATGATTGCAATATACAATACTTAAATTTGCAAGAAAATTAAATTATAAGAGATATAGCTGTTAAGATTCTGAAAAATAGACTGAGAAACATATGGATATGTATTCTTAATCTATATATGTACCTATTGTAAATTTGCAATTTAGTTATCTAAAATTCAAGAATGTCATAAATGTAAGAAAAAAATATATTGACGTAGTAATTGCAAATTATGAACAAATACGTCGCAAAATTTGCAATCGAATTCCATCCTATATTCCCGTAAGCATTGCCGCTCTGAATGTTTAACCGTTCGCTCAATAGTTGGAGCCATTCGTTTCGCATGGGAGTATCAGGCATCTTTTTTTCGCACACTCATTTGAGTGATATTAGGCTCCCTATCTTCCTTCAGTCTTTGGTTACACTCCCTGCTGGTTACGTATCCCACACCGCCTACCAGAATTCAAATATGGCGGTTTGTTTACGTTTATTGGCCCCAATCAAAACTTCGAAGGTTGTTCAGTCTAAGTAGACTGTGGTAGTTGACGTTTTCCTATGTTATTTTACTTACTTTACAAGAGTTTAAGGTAATATTTTGCCGGTCGCCTGTAACTAATCTGTTATTTACCCCTTGTACCGTCATGTAGTCTTCAAAAGTAAAATTCAGTTTAATTACAGTCGGCCGAATAAATATTACTTTAAATTCCTGTTCAGTAAGTAAAATAACATAGGAAAACGTCAACTGCCATGTCTACTTTACCGCAGAATGGGGGCTTAGAATTACATTAATTTTAATTTTATTTCGCAGTTTTTAAGTTTTTTTTTATTTTGTATATTAGGCTTCCTCTGAACTTTAGATAACCTTTTTTGTATTATTGTGACGAATGATGCTATGATACGTCTTTTAAATCGCTGATGTAATTAATCAGATTTATTAACTTTAGAACTTACCCATTACATTAGTTGGAAAACTGTATTTACCTACATCTGATTATTTAAACGTCCAGTTGACTGTATGTGCCAATACCCCAAAACAATCAGGATGTATTTTTCAAAACAGAAATTGACGTCAGGCAAAGGTACGTCACCCCATTGTGGAGCATC
>NC_061107.1:105209230-105228696 GCF_015104395.2 Macrobrachium nipponense
GAAATAATTTTCCGAGATGTGTCACTGATACTTTTTAGTGCGATAAGAAAGAAATTCGCGCTTGCGCGCCTGCGTAGCGATTGTAAACAAAACAACGCCTTGATCCGTGAACTCCAGCATCCCCCAAGGCGCGTGATACAAAAGTTTTCGGCTGGTAGGCCTATAAGTATTTTTTCCGCGAATTTTTAAAAAAACTTTTTTGAGCCGACGTATGATACGTCCAATCGGCATACGGGAGACATTTTGACTCGACGTTTTTAATACGTCCAATCGGCGTAAGAGGGTTAATTTAATATTTTCATAATCTTCTTTGGAATTTTCGAATTTTCATAATCTTTGGAATTTTCCCTAGTCACTTGATAGATGAACCCTATAGCCATAATACAACTATTAGTCTAACACTTTTTCACTGAAGACAAAGTGAATATTTATGTAGCATAATATAGCAAAATCTTAAAGGTCAATCTTTACCTACTATATGAATTCTAGTTAGTAAAAGCCAAACTGTAATATCTACCAAAAGCATAGACCATTTACCATGTTTCAAGGATGAAGCTCTTATCTCAGATGATCTATTCTCCAGAGCAGGAATGGTACCTACAAGATTAACTATATTTAGAATAATTGTGATCCACTTACCATTTCCGAAATCTAAACATATACAAACTGCACATCAATTACTGCACATCAAATACACACCATATTCTAGGCTGTGCAAATTCTCGTGTGGATAAGTCAGTAACCAGTTTGATGTATAATTTGCTTGGAGGTGTAAATCTATTGATGTATCTGAAAATATGTATTTCAACAATAAGAGTATTATACAAAATATATGTATATAAATATATACACAAAAATATAGCACACAAAAATCATTTTACTAAATTATGTACTGCAGTAATATAAATTATTAAAGACATACATACATATATGAACAAATATATCCATTATTGCGCATGGAAAAAATATAAATAGGAATAAACAAAGAATGCCATGAAGGAAAATGAAAGGTGAGAATACTGGCAAGTGCTTTCTGTGTACTTTATTCTGCTATCAGAATAAAGTATGGCAAAAGTGCTTGCAAGTATACTCACCTTTCATTTTCCTTTATAGCATACCCACGTGTAAAAAGGCAACTAAGCTTTATATGGCTACAGTTAAATCAGCATTTTTCAATAACTCACTTGTCTTTATAGGGTCAACATCTGATCTGGTGCAGCTAGTAGAACCTGTAATGTGCAGTAGATGCAGGCTTTTTATGTAGAAAAATATGTCTCACTGATAAAAAATCAGTTGATAAAATTGTAATTACTAAACACATAAATAAAATAGATAAAATATACCTTCTACAAGTTGATCTGGGCAGGCATTGTGGCAAAGTTTGTCAGAAGCTGGATGAAGGTAATTTTTGGTGGAGAAATGCCTGCTGCACACGATTGCTTGAATTTAGTTGTCGTGAGGTTTTTTACCTCAACTCCTGAATTTGGATGAGGTTCATCCATATCAAGCATCTAGGTGAACATATAATACTATATGTTATGTCATCCTATTTCACCAGCATACAAAAAAACATTCTACTATGCTATAGTTATGACTTATAGCATGTTGCAGAAAAAATCCAATCACTCTTGAACGCATCACTTTAAAAGTTATGTTAGGTTAGGTGAGATTGAGCAAAAGAAGGTAACTTTTTGTGGGAATCACATTGAGATTATTTTTGAAAAAATCCTATGGCTATTTTCGGAGCTACAGCCAAACGTATTTCCTTGGCTGTGACTCAGCTACTCGTTTAGACTTGGGAAATATGCTCTTGTGATTTCTAAAACTTTCTGCAAGGTTAGCTTCTTTTCTTGTAGCAATGTCTTCCTAAGCTCTTATGAGTTAGTCTTTACCATAATTTGCTCTATTAACCTCTGGTCTAGATCTCCAAATTCACAAGTTGAAGCTAATTTCCTTAACCTAGTCACAAATGAATCTACTGTCTCACCTGATTCCTGTGAGGCTTCAATGAGCTGATAACATTCAAATTAAATATTTTCTTAAGGAGCAAATGGATTTGTGAGCCCTTCAATTGTCTTCTGTAAACTTCCTGAACTTCTAAACCTGCAGTATGAAGTAACAATGGTTTCTGCTGCTTTTTATCCATTTTTCCTAGTGCTTCTAAGGAAAACAAATTTGAACTACTTCGCAATCTACTTTCGTCTTTAAAGTATCCTGACCATATAATTGAGAAAGCAATTCAAAAACAAAAAGCAAACGTAATTTTCTACCGACCCCCCCCCCTAAAGACAAGACCAGAGACACACCCAACAATAAAATAAAAATTCCTCACCTGGAGACGATTAAGAGAGTAACCCACACCCTTGGGAAATCCAACCCTTTTGCATTTACCTACCAAACACCTTAGCCAAATCCCTGATTAACGTTCAACAAAAGACATCTCCCAAAGACTCTGGGGTCTATGAGATCCCATGCCAGGACTGTGACCAATCTTACATCGGATTTACAGGTAAATCACTTCCCCAGAGATTAATACAACACAAACAGTCAGTTAGGTATGGACAACAGAACTCGGCTATTTTCAACCATATAAATGAACATAACCATAGACTAACACTGGAATTTGTGGCACATGTAATTTATAGCAGCAACTGCCGGTACAGGAGTCAAATGATGGAATCGGCCTTAATAAAAGAGAAGCAGGTAATGAACATCTCAAAAGGCGCGTGGATTTCAGATGTCGTCGACGAAGTTTTCATTCAACCAACGCTTAAGAAGATCAAAGGAAGAATTTATCAGCGGAGGTGACCTAAATTGCTTTACTTGTGGATGGATCTCTTGGTATAAATACCACCTTTTCTGTAAACATTTCTCATTCATATACCTTAAGAGAGAGACAGCAGTCTCTGAAATATAGTACTTTTCTCTCTACATTTTGGTGTTTTTATGTGCTCCTTTTATTAGATGGAATTCTGTTGTTACAGACATTTTTACCAGTCATATATATATATATTTTATATATTGTTGCTTGTGCTGTTTTATGAATTTTCGCAAACATTTTTAGCAACGAAATAAGTCATTCCAAATCTGTATTCTACATTTGTGGCTATATTTCAAAAACTTATGTAAAGAATAACCAATATAATCCATTGTAAATATAGTTTATCATCCATATTTACAATGATATATTTACAATATATCATTGTAAATATAGTTTATCATCATCATCATTTGTACTCTCTCTCTCTCTGCTCTCTCTCTCAAGAAGAGATTTTAACTATGTGAACAGACAGGATTTGGGTTGTGTGTGATAAATTCATAAAATAGTGCGTGAAAGGAATATGTGAGCACATACTCTAGTAATGATTTTTTCCAGTATGAACATGATAACGAGGTTTATGATGCTGATATTAATATACTCGTTTCATGGTGAGGAAGAAAGAAAAGCTACGTAATACGGTTTCATTATTATTATTATTATTATTATTATTATTATTATCATCATCATATCTGCATTTTCCCGTGACTAAAAATGGAAAGTTTAACAAAAAATGCACTACATTGACAGCTAAGCAAAGAGGTAATTAACACAATTATTAACATTTATCGATCTATACTGCCATGGCACTGCCCCTTCTCCATTATTACTGCATATATTGTTCACGGACATTCCTGGCATCAGCCATGTCATTCCGGCTCACCCTCTGTAGCCCTGGTAATTCATAAGTTTGTCGACAGCTTCCAGGAATAATGTGTCCTACTGACAAATCCTCAACATCTAAACATCCTTCAGGCGTGTAATGGCTCACATGGTCTCTCCTGAGGAAGTTATGCAGAGATGTGCATGCTAAGACATAAACACGCGAAATCTGTTTGCCAAAATGCCAAATGCATTTCTATAGTACGTCTTGCCCTGGAGAGACGATATGAGAAAATACGTTCCCTTCTAGTCTGATTACTATGTGGAAAGGGTTTCATAATGTGTCGGCGCGACGGAAAGGCTTCGTCTGCCACAAAAACGCATGGTAGTGTCATCTCACTTCCGGTAACCATTCGATCCCCTGGCAGACCAGCAGTTTGACTTGCAATACGAGTATTGAGAGTACAGTTGTCCCACACGCCTCCGTCTGATACTCTACCATTTGTGCCTATGTCTACATATATAAATTCACAGTTTGCATCACATATGGCAAGGAGTACGATGCTGTGGCTTGGCTTTGTAATGAAAGAAGTACGAACCACTATCAGGTGGAGGCCTTATCAGCACATGTTTCCCGTCAAAATAGCCCCAACCAGTTGGGAAATCCCATCTTGTTTGAAAACCATGTGCACCCACGCATCCATTCCTATGGGGTTGTAGGTGTCTGTAAATGAAATGTAGAGGCAGTATGTCAGTCAACTTTTAGATTAAGGCAAATTATAATGACTCAATTCCATGACCTTTTACCTGCATACTTTTCATAACCAAGCAGTCAATCTCTCTCCCTCTCATTTTTCTATTTCTATTTTGTTTTATCTTTTTGCTCTTCCCCCCCCCCTCTCTCTCTCTCAAAAGAAAAAATTCCTGATATATATATATATAATATATATATATATATATATATATATATATATATATATATATATATATTGCACTGCACGTGTCTATTCTCAATATTACAGATTTTCAACGACCCAGTACTGATGGGAGTTGGTGAAACATCTCTTGCAGCAACAACACCCGTAATGACACCGCCTGCAGTGGCTACTGCATGTCCTACGGACAATACGGACAATTCAGCCAGAAGTGACACCTTCTACTACAGTGAATACTGCAATCAAATCAGGCAAAAGGATGTGTGGACGATGTTATGCGGGAAGCCCTCCACCAGCTGAGGGAATTGTCGTCTACACAGGACACTGCTGATGATTGTACTGCTTTGCAACCGTAGTTGCAAACGATCTTCGACAATTGAAAGGGAAACCAAAATTTATGCAGAAAAACTAATTTATGATGTTCTTTTTCTGCTAAACTTTTTCGTCTTTCGTCGACATCAATGGTTAAAGAGTAGTTTTTCACATTTATATTACTGTTTATTGTTGATATAAATTACCATTACTTGTTTTTTTGGGAAGGTTCGTCAGGATACACAATTTGGCATTATTCATAATTAGCATAGAAAATATAAGATTACTTGGTGTGAAAGTGATGTTATCATTAACCTTTAAAACAAACACTCATTTCACCTTTAAATAATCATCTTTGAGAACTGCATATATGGCTTCACATGTCTCCGGTATAATTAGAGACAAACTCTGCTTTGATATCCTCGTGGTATATTGCAGCGATGTATATGAGCACCCAGATGCTCAAAAATCTGAGCGTTGCTTGCCAGAGACGAGATTCTGCACTTATACTCTGCCTCAAATTGGTATCCAGCTTTCTTATGTACGGTTTCCACTTTTGCAAGTAGTGTATAGAAAACTATTTACATCCATTCTCATGTACTTGATAAATTCATGCTCAGGTCCATGTTGGAGTTCACGTAATATAGTCACATGACTTCTTCCCAACTCTCCTCTTCTACGCAACCACTCTCTACACCACTCTCTCTTTTTGTTTTTTTTTTCCTTTTTTCTGAAAAAACACACTGCAAGTATCACTCCACACAGTGCTATTTTTTCTTTTCCACTGTGGTAGGCATGGTGAGACCACCCTTGTTTACTGCCTACTGAACGACCTAAAACTTCCCGACCAAACCCACCTATCCTGCGTTTTGTGGGAGAGACTACAGCAGCGTTGCTATATTCCTCACCAAAGTATTTCCTCATTAGTTTGAAAGAAAGCGGGAGAGGTATAACCTGACCTAAATTTGCTGATCTCTCAAATTCAGGAAGCATTACATGAAGAGTGAAATAATAAGACAATTTTATGAGTTTTTTTTTTATTACATAATTACTGTATTAGCTATACAGACATTTTATTTACATATCCAATACCATTTAAAGAAGTCGTCATTACTCTTCATTAATTGTCCTACTCCTCCACCACCTCTTCCTCACTTATATCATCATCATGACTTCAAGCATTCAGTCATAGATACCATAATGATTTGTGTGTGTGTGTGAGAGAGAGAGAGAGAGAAACAAGCGAATAAATGATGCTATGCATGTAAAAGTTCTTTACTAATGTTATTCTATAAACCTGTTCATACAGTTTGGTTTCCCCATTACAGAGACATGTATCCATAAACGAACAGAAATATGTATATCACATTCACAGTACCTACATCAAAATCATGTTTGTCTTAAAACAATCTTGTTCGTATGTTTCCAAATAAAAAGGTATATATTTTTCATATTCAATATCCAGTAAGTTAATGCGAAATTTATCTCCAGTAACAAATGCTTTCAGGAATGAAGAACATACAAACATCAAAGTACACCCAGTGAAATCTTAAATATAGAATATGTTTACATATGTATGCATGTGTATGTATGAATATGTAATGTACTGTAGATAAGTTTGTGTGTATACATACATATGAAAAAAAAATCTGTAGAAATGCCTTAATACAGCTATAAGCGTTGAGGAAATATTTCCTCATATTATCAGTTTGAGGGGGAATTAGGTAGTTACTCACATCCTCGTCTGATTGTCCCTAACTCAAATCTTCATCGTTAGCAGACGAATTCCCTCACTTTGGTAACGCTGCTACAGACGGACTTTGCCTGGTAAGGGCAGAGACCGTCGGGCTCTGCCTAACAGTATGAGCCTGAAAGGATACAATCATCTGGTAACATTGCACTGGTCTGGTTGTTTTCCTCTTCCAGCCTACCAAATGCCCCGAACAACACCTCTTCGAAGAAGAGCTTCGTCGTTGATTTTAAAATAGTATTTTACCACCAGACGAAGAGATTTCATGAAGAGCCTCTTCATCGAAGCGGAAGTTGGTAGTTTAAAAATATGGCCCTCAGTATTTCAAGTACTTTTTATGTTTAAGTTTAGTGCACTGAACTTATTAGAATGTCTTTTCCAAAATCTCCAATAAACACTTACACATGAGGTGCCTGTTACACACCTTTACCATGTCTGTTCAGATTCCACAAATAAGCACTAAGCAATATTAAATAAATCTAAGAAATATAAAATCTAAAATTTCTAATGACATATAAAAATGTTCTCATACGAGAGAGAGAGAGAGAGAGAGAGAGAGAGAGAGAGAGAGGAGAGAGTGGGGGGGGGGGGACGGCTTTGGTGCGCTCTTGTTTGCAACACAGTAGTAAGTCTCAGAATGACATACTCTCTCTTGTATGGTAACTTAGGAGTGGACCTCATCTAAAATGCCTGTAACACAGAGCAAAACGTTTGGGGCCAGAGGTCTCTTTGCTAAATCATTATAACTCTTTTAAAACAATAAATAGAAAAGAAGTGGGATTATAATCATAAATAATATTTATTAATACGTGATTTAGGACAATAAAAGTCACTTAAAATGAAAGGAATAATTATTTAAACTGAAAGCAAAGACTAAGAGACGTCACTTCCCATAGATGAAGTATTCATATATAGAATGTTCCAGAACAAGTAACGAGTGTTGTAAGATAGACAGGATTCCAAAACAAAACTGAGAACTCCGACCTACTCTTATCTCAAGTGATGACAGCAATATCCTGCTTCGAACAGACAATGCTAATTTCTCTCTCTCTTTTCACATTCTGTTATTCTTATTTTTGTGAATTCTGAATACACATCACTAGAGCATATTAACTCTAAGCAAAAATAATACTGAATCTGAAATCATAGCAAACACTTTTACAACATTTCATAGTCACTGAGGGGAAGATATGCATTGCAGAGTAATAGCATATCAGACATATATTATATATATATATATCAATTATATATATATAGATATATATATATATATATTGTGTGTGTGTGTGTGTGTGTGTATATATATATATCATGTGTGTGTGTATGTATATACATATATATATATATATATATATATATATATATATATATATATGATATATATATGCTTAAAAAATCACAGTAGATGCACGTGACTTCATAAAATAAGCGAATACCATGGGAAATGATAGTCAAGAATCCAAGCGCTTTCGTCTTTATTCAGACATCGTCAAGGAGCTACTAAAAGTACAATTGGAGAGGAAGGCCCTCAGGTACAAACAAGATCAGGGAATACCAGATGGTTAATTATCAAAAGGTAAAAATTAAAAGGGATAATCCAGGATTATCGGATATCACACGGTCACAAACTTAAACAGATTCTGACCCTAACCGAAATTACAAAGTATCTTTACAGTCCAAACATGTAAAAAACTGAATATATTAATTTTGTTGCTTATATTTATCTACAACTTTTTTCATTATGAAGCATCAAGTTTAATAAACCAAGACTTAATTTAGAACATTTCTATTATTTGACTTGATAAAACAAGATTCAATGATATTCCCTTTTAACTGTGTCATTACATGGACTAAGGCTCTTGCTTGACTCCAGTTAATAGGATGGTCTAAATCTCTCATATGTACAAATAATGCATTCGATATTTGCCCAGTTCTCACAGAATATTGATGTTGCTTAAGACGCTGTGAAAGAGATTTCCCGGTCTGTCCCCGTAATAGATTTTATCACACTTTTTGCAAGAATTTCATATATGCAGCCTGGAAGATCTTTAGGAGAATTTTTTGATTACTAAACTCTTGACTTAATTATTACTGAAAACAACATTTATGTTAAAAAGCTTTAAAATTCTTAAATACCCAAGGACTTTTGTAGATGTGGCATGGAAAAGAGCTAGAAAAACATTTTATTCAACTAATGACAAACTTGAATTTAGTAAGCATAACATTCTAAAATTACCTTACTTTATGATAAAGGGTTTTAGATATTCCTAGAATTTTAAAGCTTTTTAACATAAATGTTGTTTTCAGTAATTATTAATGTCAAGAGTTTAGTAATCAAAATTCTCCTAAAGATCTTCCAGGCTGCATATAATGAAATTCCTTGCAAAAAGTGTGATAGAAAATCTATTACGGACAAGACCGGGAAATCTTTTTCACAGCGTCTTAAGCAACATCAATATTCTGTGAGAACTGGGCAAATATAGAATGCATTATTTGTACATATGAGAGATTTAGACCATCCTATTAACTGGAGTCAAGCAAGAGCCTTAGTCCCATGTAATGACACAGTTAAAAGGAATATCATTGAATCTTGTTTTATCAAGTCAAATAATAGAAATGTTCTAAATTTAAGTCTTGGTTTATTTAAACTTGATGCTTTCATAATGAAAAAAGTTGTAGATAAATATAAGCAACAAAATTAATATATTCAGTTTTTACATGTTTTGGACTGTAAAGATACTTTGTAATTTCGGTTAGGGTCAGAATCTGTTTAAGTTTGTGAACGTGTGATATCCGATAATCCTAGATTATCCCTTTTAATTTTTACCCTTTTGATAATTAACCATCTGGTATTCCTGATCTTGTTTGTACCTGAGGCCTTCCTCTCCAATTGTACTTTAGTAGCTCCTTGACGATGTCTAAATAAAGACGAAAGCGCTTGGATTCCTGACAATACATTTCCCGTGGTATTCGCTAGATATATATATATATATATATATATATATCTATATATATAATAGATATATATATATATATATATATATAATATATTATATATATATCTATATATTATAATATATATAATCATATATATTTATATATATATATATATATAATATATATATATATATATATTCTTACTATGGGCAGCCTTGTATGGACCCAAAATACCTAAATGGAAATATTTGAGGGAAAATGCAGAATAACTTGCTCTAAACTTACCTTAAAAAAGGATTGAATTGGTTATTTTTACTCGAGAAAGTTGCCATTAAAAACCAGCCAATTAATCTACGTTATTTCTTTACAAGAGGCAGTTGAATGGCCTGGGAAAAGTAAATGCAAGTGAACCAATCCTATCTCTCTCAATAGGGGAAAGCTGGCAAAAATCAGATTAACGTCAATGCTGGTTTTCAAAATTACTCAAGTTATCTTGCATTAAGGAAGCACTTGCGACCAATGAGACATGGGCACGTGACTCAGCAAATCTGGAAAAATTCCCAGATTAGACACAAACTAAAATGAAGACTTCTTGCACAAGTTACAGTTATTCAATTTTATCTAACACGCTGGGGAAGGAACTCTAGTGTTTAAATGGGATAAGCAATGAAGCCTTAAGCTTTAACTGGTCACAGGAGGAGCACATGCCCCGATGAGGACAAAGGAATTCCAATATAGAAGTGATACAAGGGAGTGTAAGGACAACGCTTTTTCCCTATTTTCATTGTATCCAATCATCAAGTCGCGTTGTTCTTACTTCCATCCGATAGAGTGTTCCGCGGCCTTTCCGCTGATGTATAACACATGCAATTCCATTATTTGTACGCCTTAATATATTTAAATGTATGTTTGTAAGAAAACACAAATCTACTGTCTCAGAGTCATTTCTGTTCATGGTGCGAGTCTGTGCTGCTTATCCATCCGCACCTGTCTATGTCAATCCAGTTTGTCTGTAAATAAATCATCAGTATCCAGCTACCTGTCTTAATCTCTGGTCCTCACAACTGGTGACCTCCCGGAGTTTTGTGACACAGCGGTTAAGGCCCAGCCATTAACGGACTAATTACAGCCGCTCACCTTTAGAGATCCTTTAACGGACTCAATACGGTGCCACAGTTTAGGTCTCTGAAAACTCCATTGTGAGGACGACACCAACGCCATTAGCGGACTAATCACTGCACTGCTTCCCAGAGTGTTTTGGCGTTTATTTTTCGAGGATGGGTAGCTGGGTGCTGGTCAGCCAACACAAAATTCAGGCGGCGGTTCAGAAACATCCATCCGACGTCACGGCCTCATTTGCCTCACCCGGGGGACGCCAGATATCTTCTCGACCCGCCGAACTTGCGGGCCTCCTCATTTCTTCCCCCGGCGTCATTTCCGCACCTGCGAGTCCCCAGAAAACCTAACGCCGCTGCTACACCCAGGGTCCTGCTTTACTCACCCGACGTCGCTGCCTGTGGGCCTCCCCTGTCTGCCGACGGTGCTGCTACACCCAGGGACCTGCTTTACCCACCTGATGTCGCTGCCGCACATGTGGGCCTGCTCGGCCCCCTGACGTCGCTGCCTGTGGGCCTCTTTATACCCTTGACGCTGCCGTTGCTCCTGGGGCTCGCTCGGCCTTCCTGACGTTGCTGCCACGCCTGTGGACCTGCTCACCCTAACCGTCGCCGTCGCCTATAGTCCTCCTCAGCCCACCGACACCACTGCCCTGCCTGTGGGCCTCCCCTGCCTGCCGACGCCGCTACCTGTGGGTTTCCTCGACCTGCTGACGCCGCTGCTCACCTGTGGTTCTGCTCTGCCCGCGGGACGCTGCTGCCACGCTGGGGACTTCCTCAGCCCAATCTACGCTGCTGCCGCACCTGGGGGTCCCCACGGCTCGTCCCACACTACCACTACACAATGCAGCTCTCTCACAGTCTTGGTCGCCCTGGCAGACAGTAAAACCCCCCAGGCAACTGCCAGGGGAGGCATCTTGTCAGTCAGCAAAACCGAAAGGACTCTACACTCGATGACTCCCCACAACAAGTGTCACATGGACAGGGAGTCGCCCCCCTACCTCCAAGATTGTCATCCAATAATTATTCCATAATCATTGTCTTTGAGGGGGGGAGTATTTGTAAGGACAACGCTTTTTCCTTATTTTCATTGTATCCAATCATCAAGTCGCGTTGTTCTTACTTCCATCCAATACAGCATTCCGCGGCCTTTCCGCTGATGTATAACACATGCAATTCCATTATTTGTATGCCTTAATATATTTAAATGTATATTTGTAAGAAAACACAAATCTACTGTCTCAGAGTCTTCTGTTCACGGTGTGAGTCTGTACTACTTATCTGTCAGCACTTGTCTATGTCAACCCAGTTTGTCTGTAAATAAATTATCAGTATCCAGCTACCTGTCTTAATCTCTGGTCCTCACAGGAGATTTGAAAATGAAATTAGCAAGAGCCATCTTGGAGAAACAGAGCTGGTTGGATTTTGCACTTTCTAGACATACTTTTAATCCTTTGAGGCTGGAACACTGACTTCCAGTCAGAGGAGGAGGCACGTCTGCACTCCTGTAGTTACCAGCATGGACTGAGAGAGATGCTGGATGTTTTTGAATCGCCTGGATTTCACACGAAGCCTCCAGCATTGTCTGAAAGATGCAAAATACACAACCAGCGAATTTGGAAGGAAAAGAGGTCTTATGTTAGGAATCCCTAAAGCTCACATAGAGGCCTAGCTAATCCTGTGACCTGCCTGTCTTACTCTAAGCTCCTAAACGAAAATTCCTTTCGGCCTGCATTCTCCCTCCAAAAATCAGCTGATTAGGAGAAAAAATGGCTGCCCTTTTAGAACTAAATAAATTAAATAAATGCTGGGTAGACGAGGGGGCAATAACGTAATAATATATATATATATATATATATATATATATATATATAGATATATATTATATATATTATATTACATTAAAACTCTTCTATTTTTGTTCATCTCTGAATTTGATCTGCCAGAACACTTGGTGGTAGGAAGCTATTCTTCAATTTTAAAATTATAATTTTTACCCTACACTTCAAGGTACACTACATTTATAGCTTTAAAACTAAACTTTGCTGACTAGTTAGCCTACAAGTATACTTTACCAACTAACCTGTCTACCAGGCTTAATCAGTAGTAATTGTACACCAAAGGTAGCGAAATCTTATTTCACAAACAGTGTAGCACTAAATTCAATACAAACAAACAAAAAGCCTAATGGAAAATATTGGCTGTAACCATAAACAAGAGACGAAATGAATGCCATGAGATCTATCGGTAAACAACGTAGATCTTCTTGAGTCCACTTCTACATCAGCATGAATGCATATATATATATATATAATATATATATATATATATATAGATATATATATATATATATATACACACATACATGTGTATGCATGACAGTCTTAGCTGATGAATTTCAAGGGAAAGAAAAGGAATCTTCCGGAAATGGCCCGTGGCCGAAACGCCGAGTTTATGACATTTACTATGACGTTGTAAACTCCAAACCTGGCCTATAATATGCAACTATTATTGTCATACTGTTATAGCAGCGACATATTAGTTCAATGACTTTTTGTTCACCCATCTCTGTTCAATTTACTTTTGTGATAAAAGTGATACAAATAGATAATAAAATTATACACAATTATGTTTGTTCCACTTTGCTCTCCAACTGAACAGTTTAAGAATGGAATCAAGACTCATCTATTTATATATATGTTACAGATAAGGATTCCTGTGCAACATTATAGATCTCACATTAAACATTTTTAAATTAGCACAAGATTTTATGAAATTAATAAAAAATATGTCTTCATCTATTACAAAAAATGCTTTGTACATTAATTTTTATCCATTACACAATTTTCGTAATAGCTTGTCTTCCAATGGAATATAACGTTTTAAGTCAGTGGTTTCAATAGCTGACAAGTCCAAAAGTTACAGTAATGATGGCGCGCCTGCTTTTAACTTTGACACGGTTTTTTTTTCCTACAGTCTTAGTGCTTTGATATAAATATAAAAAAAAAAAACAGTAATTATTTTTTAGCGGTCAACTGTCATTTACCTTCTCTCTCAAGCCAACAATGATAGGGGACTTTGGGTATTCGAGGTTTTGGAGAACAAAGTAAACAAAGTGGCCATGATTTTTATTCTGGTACAGGGTGAGGGATACGCGGAAGCGAGCGGCTGAGGGAAGGTCGGGCACTCGGGGTGGTGGGTGAAGAAGGTACCAGTTGGTAAAGAGAGAGAGAGAGAGAGAGAGAGAAGAGATAGAGAGAGAGAGAAGAGAGAGAGGGGGGTGGGGGGGGGGGTGTTTAGGTAGAGACTACTATAATTTTATACTTCATCAGGAACGCTAAAACTGTAGGAAAAAGCAATTTCCAAGGTAGAATCAGGCACAAAGACCTCACTTAGAATTACCTCTAAGGTAGATGATACTTTATCACGCACCAAATACGAATTTACTAATACACAAAATTCTTTGACGTCACTACACCGAAAAAGAACGATAAAACCAAGAATAATAAGGTTTGAATAATGACTGGAAATCACAAAGGTATTTAACTTGAACAGTGAACTCTCGTTGGCCAGTATGGGGGGGGGGGGGTGGGGGGGGGGGGGGGGGGGGGGGGGGGGGGGGGGGGGGGGGGGGGGGGGGGGGGGGGGGGGGGGGGGGGGGGGGGGGGGGGGGGGGGGGGGGGGGGGGGGGGGGGGGGGGGGATGCAAACACCCAATGTTCTCGATTAACAATCCGTAATGATGGAATAAGACAAATAATTTAAAATACCATAAATGGAAATAACGTTAACAGAACTATTATCACAATTAATGGTGAAAATACGGCTACTTTAAGAATGCGGAGCAGTAAGTCATGTTAAGTGATATGAAAACACAATTAGGGTTTGTCACTGCGTGGTTGATGAGGTCTCTGATTGGCCGAAGAATGGGGGGCGGGGAGGGGCTGACACACTATCACCTAAAACTGCTTTTGTAAAATACTAGTTTCAATGATCATACCGCTCCAGTAAACAAGACACAACGGCTTCAAGTGAAAACCAACGAGTCTCGGAAGGAGTAATTTATGAGGCTTTACTTGAAGTACAAAATGCTGAAATTCTTTTAATTCAGATGACTTTGGACTTGACATGAAATAATTATACGCATTCCTTGCTAGCTGCTCAACTGACCTACTATGAGATTCAGGGCCTCTGTAACACGGTTTTTTCGCAATAACTTTTTATCTATGCATTTCATAAATATAACGCTTATTCAGAATACACATTATATCTACACATAAATTTTGACTGTATTTTGCATTACGTAGGTTGAATAAATTTGGTACTTATAATGTAAAAGTGACTTTTTTTGAAGACGGGCCAACTTACTCAGAGAAAAGGTTTCGAACGCACTCGTTACGTAACTTTTGACAGCATTTCTTCCCTCTTTCTCGATGGATGATTGGCTATACGTAACGAAGGCTATACCTCTGGCAACAATGACATAAAAATTTAAATACAAGCAAAGCAGTACACCTTTATGAACTCTGAAGCCTCTCCACTGATAATTGTCATAATGAACAAACCAACAAAATATGTTCATAAATACAAAAACACTTCGATTATTAGTATAACTCCCAAAATATGTGTCCTAAGAAATTAGTCTACTTAATAGGTCACAGCTTGATTTGATAACTGCTATATCCAATGTCAAGCAATTTTTATTTATTGGCTATCTACCTATTTACTGAAAAAAACAGCCGGTACCGTATTTTTGCTTTAAACCTTCACCAATAATTATCGTCAGAATGATGACTTCACGAGGCTCCACCCACTTTGGCCTCGTTATAATTCAGGCTAACACTGAAAGCTATTGTAAGGACAACGCTTATCCATAATTTTCTCTGTATATAATTCATCATTCGCGTTGTTCTTACTTCCCTCCGCGAGAGCGTTCAGCGGGCTTTCCGCCAGTGTATAAAGCTTGTATAACCATATTTTGTGTACTTTTATATTTTGTATTTTATGTCTCTCAAGAAACACAAATCGGGTCTCGCCGACCCACTTTTACTCTCTCGCGGGTCGGTAACCACATTTCCGTCCGCATGCTGTATATTTATATTTCCCTTGACTGTAATAAAAGTCAGTACACTTCTACCTGCCTCTTTGTCCACTCCTCACAACTGGTGACCTCCCGGTTTGGACGGTGACCCAAGCGGTTTTGGCTCAGCCATTAAGGGACTAACTACCGCCGCTCACCTTCAAAGATCTTTAATGGACTCACACGGCTCCTCAGTATAGATCTCTGAAAGCTCCTACCGTGGAAATAACCAACGCCTCTAACGGACTAAATACGGCATACCTTCCCAAGGTGTGTTCAGGCGTTTCCTCAAACGGTTTGGCCGGCCATTCACGACTCTGTCGACCGTTTCTGTGATAGAGGACAATGGGCGCAGACAGTACCACGCGGAAAACCCAGGCCTCCCCTGCCCCAGCGACGGCCTCGGACACAGCGGCCCGCTGTCAAATTACCCCCCTTCACAACAGCTGACCCGACCGCCTGGTTCTTCCGAGCTGAAGGGCAATTCCGGATCGCGGGGCTCACGAACAAAGTACTGCAGGCTGACCTCGTCGCAGCGGCTCTCCTGACAGAGGTGTTCGACCGAATATCTAACTGGCTGACCGGTCGAGCACGAACCGGACTTGTCACGCTCGACGAGATAAAAGAAAGGCTCATGACAGCCTATTCCACGCCCATCGCTGAAAAGGCCGCCCGCGCCCTCGACCTAGTCGCGAACCCCATGCGCGGCGCCGACCCCCAAGATGCCTGGAACACTGTGATGGGGCTCGTCCGTCTGCCCGAAATAGGCCCCAATGGAAAAAAGAAAGAGATCTGCCTGAGCCGCGAAATATTCCTGCGGCAACTTGAGCCGGACGTCCGAAAACAGCTGACCGACGCGTACACCCTAGAGGACGACGAACTACTGGAGAAGGCAAAGAAACTGACTTTGTCGAACAATGCCGCGAAGCTCGCTGCCCCCCGATCCTCCGTGTGCCTGGCCGCAGAGAAGGAAGAAGACGACGACGACCCAACGCAAGAGATCGGCGCCGTATCCCAAGGGAAGTCCTCCCACAGGCAGCGAGGTGAAAACTCCTGGTGCCGCTTCCACCGGAGGTTCGGGAGATTCTCCAAGAGGTGCGAAAGCCCTTGCACCTTCCAGCAGTCAAAAAACGGCGACGGCAAACAAAACCAAGGCCGCCCATGGCAACGGCCTCATCGAAACGTAGGGTTCTACGCCCGCGACGCGATCTCCGGCAGGAGGATGTTGGTGGACACGGGGGCGATGCACTCAATATTCCCGCCGCCAGGAAAAGACTGTACCCGTGAGCCCGACAAAACAACCACCCTCGTCGCCGCAAACGGGACCCCCATCCGTTCCTACAGCACGAAGTTCCTCGAGATATCCATCTTGGGGCGAAACTACGTCTGGGAATTCACCATCGAGGACGTCAGGATCCCGCTACTGGGGGCAGATTTCCTGGCACAGAATGGCCTCCTGGTGGACGTGGGCCACAAACGCCTCCTCGACACGGGGACATGCCTTTCCCTACCACTGGCAGCAGGCCCAGGCGCCCCTACAATTTGTACCATCGCCCCCCACAAGTACGGCAACCTCCTGCAGGAATTCCCCGAAGTCTTCAAGCCGGAAATTCGTCAGGCGACAGGGACGCCGCCCAAGCAAGAAATATTCCACCTACATAACCACCACAGGCCTCCCGACACACGCGAAGTTCCGACGACTCCCTCCGGGCCGCCTCCAGGAGGCGAAGCAGGCGTTCTCGGAGATGGAACGAATGGGCATCTGCAAGAAAGCGTCCAGCCCTTGGGCGTCGCCCCTGCACATGGAACAGAAACATGACGGCACCTGGAGGCCCTGCGGAGATTACAGAAGACTCAACCTCGCTACAATCCCCGACCAATACCCTTTGCCAAACATGCAGGATTTGACAGGGGCCCTCCATGGGGCGAAAGTCTTCACAAAAATGGACCTCTTAAAATCCTATTTCCAGGTTCCAGTGCACCCCGAGGATGTCCCCAAGACTGCCATCATCACGCCTTTTGGCTCCTTTGTCTTCCATTACTCAACCTTCGGCCTGAGGAACGCAGGGGCCACCTTCCAGCGCCCGATGGACAGCATCCTGGGGGACCTGCCCTTCTGCATCTGCTACGTCGACGATATCTTAATTTTTTCCAGGTCCTTGGAGGAGCACCTATATCATGTCCGAGCGGTCCTGAAGCGCCTGCAGGAAAACAGGCTGGTCGTCCGTTTCGACAAATGCACCTTCAGCGCCAAGAAGGTGGACTTCCTCAGGCACGAGATCTCCGCAGCAGGCGTGCGCCCCATGGCCTCGAAGGTAGGCGCGGTGCAGAAGTTCCCAACACCAACCACGGTCAAGTCCCTGCAGGAGTTCATCGGAATGGTTAACTACTACCGCCGGTTCATCCCCGATGCCGCCCGCACCATGTCTCCTCTAACACAGGTCCTGAAGGGGAAACCAAAGGTCCTAACGTGGGAGGCCGAACAAGAGAAGTTTTTCAACGAGACGAAGAAGGCCCTCGCAAGAGCCGCGACATTATGCCACCAAGACCCTACTGCACCTTTACACCTCACCACCGACGCCAGCAACTTCGCCTGCGGGGCTGTCCTTGAGCAGATGGTCCAGGGTGAGCCCCAGCCACTCGCCTTCTACAGTAAAAAACCGTCAGCCGCCGAGACGAGGTACAGCACGTTCGACCGTGAACTCCTGGTGGTGTACCAAGCAGTGCGCCATTTCCGCTACCTCCTCGAGGGCTCCCCCTTCACGATCAGGACAGACCACCTCCCTTTGGTACACGCCTTCACCAAGGCGGGCAACGCTTGGTCAGCGAGACAGCAGAGGCACCTGGCAGCCATCACGGAGTTCGGTTGCACCATCCAGTACGTGCCTGGCGAGAAGAACCCCGTGGCAGATGCCCTATCGAGGATATAAATCAACTCTGTGCATCTCGGGGTCGACTACGAAGACCTTGCCCGGGAACAGGCCGCCGACCCGGAGACCGCCGCATACCGCACAGCTATCACCGCCCTCAAGTGGGAAGACGTGCCCTTCGGATCCGCAGGCACGAAGCTTCTCTGCGACATCAGCACGGGCCGCCCGCGCCCGCTGATCCCAGCCTCCCGAAGGAAAGCCTTGTTCGACGTCATACGCGGACTCTCGCACCCCTCGGGCCGGACGACGATGCGCCTCCTGACGGAGAAGTTCGTCTGGCATGGAATTCGGAAGGACTCCCTCGAGTGGGCCAGGACCTGCGTGCCTTGGCCAAACTAGCAAATCAGTCGGCACACAGAATCAGGTGTGGGGGAATTCCCGCAGCCGAAACGAAGATTCGGCCACATCCACATAGACGTCGTGGGCCCCCTGCCCCCGTCGGAAGGCGCCATATACCTCCTGATGGTAATCGATCGCTCCACCAGATGGCCCGAGCAACACCGATGTCAGAGGCAACCACGAAAGCATGCGCCGAAGCCCTCCTCGCCAGCTGGGTCAGTCGATTCGGAGTGCCAGACGAAATCACGACAGACCGCGGACCAGTTTTCCTGTCGGAGTTGTGGACTGCCCTGGCCCGCCTAATGGGACGTCGCTACACGCCACCACCCCAGCCTACAACCCAGCGCTAACGGCATGGTGGAGAGAGTCCACCGTTCGATCAAGGCTTCTCTGATGGCGCGCTGCACCGACGAAAATTGGAAGAGCCAA
>NC_061107.1:105229196-105236696 GCF_015104395.2 Macrobrachium nipponense
GCATGAAACTATGTAAAAATAAATATTCATTGCATATTTTCTTAACATAAATCCTCCATTCAAGTGCACAGTTGAGAGCAACAGTGTATATTCATGAATTAGCAACGAACTTCAGCAAATAATGGGAAGGAGATTGAACGGAACTACCAAGAGTAAAGAGCTTGGTGGAGCGTAAATTAGAGACTTTCAATGGAGCTTCAAGACAAACTGCTGCTCTAAGAACAGAAATACAGATGCAAATCTCGAAATTACACATGAAAAGTCATGGGAAAACCGAAAACTATGTCGAAAGTATCTACCCGGCATGTGGTGGACATTCGAGAGCATTGTGCAGAGTGCATTTATAGATATGTGATCTAAAAATATTATCACTTAAAAGCATGCTTTGTTTCCGAATAATTTTTAATCCAAGCACTGAATTAATTCATGATGTGAGAGTAATATGCTCTGAATTTATATTTCTCGTGTATAAAATGACGTGATTAATTTTGGTATCACTTTATGTTCAATGTGAAATTATAATTTTCATATAATATTTCAAACCTTCAAGTTCACATTCATTGTGTGAATGATCTTTTGGTCCGAATATATTTATTTATTTACCCAATTACTGTGCACGATTTCTTGTTATTCTATTTATATAAGATACGAACAACTCTGGTCAAACAATTGAGGGTAATAGTATAATAATATAAATAATATATATAAAAACTGATTGTTCAATCAACTACGAAACAAGAGTTGTTACATAGCCAAGTTCAAAAACTAACGGTACTAAAAAAAATAAAGGCTCTACAACATTGCAAGCCCAAATAATGTTCATTAACGCTAGAAGTGAATTTTTTTTCTGCTTTGACACTAGCTGGTCACCAACCAAATAAATCTGAACATTTTTTTTCTTTCTTTTTTTTTTATGAAAAGCAGTACCGTGTCTCTATTAGGGTTGAATGAAAACCAGTACGATGCGACCTGAATGACTTTGCTCTGTCATATTTTGCCATCAGGTCTTGTGATATCTTAGCAATTGAGTTAAAAACCTAATGTATTCTCCTAGCAGAGTGTTAGTGCCTTCAGTGCACCTCATGCAGTGCACTTTAGGCATTACATAAGGTTCTTTACAGCGCCCCTTCGGACCCTATCTGCAACCTCTTTCATTCCTTTTACTGTACCTCTATTTATATTATCTTTCTTCCTTATGTGTTCCCACCCTCTCTAACAATCGTTTCATAGCGCAGCTGCGAGATTTGCCTCCGGTTACACGTTTCAAACCTTAAGAGTGTCTATTTTCCCTTTCAACACTCAATGACCTCATAGCCTTAGGCCTAAACTCTATATTCACTTCTATTCCTTCTATACATTTATAAGTTTCGTTCCTCCCTGTGTACAACTCTTTTTTTTCACGCGTGTAGACATAAGCGTGATTTGTTTACTGGACAAATGTTCATACTTTATTCATCCGTTCCTGTTTCCCCGTCGTTAATTGGCCATAAACTAATCCCTGAAACAGAGCTGCTGCTCAATGAAAGTTCACTAATGTATTCACCTGTTGTTGTTGTTGTTGCTGTTGCGGCCATGGTGTTTATGTTGCCTGTGATGTTGAGTGAGTAAACACATTTATTTTGAACTCAAACTTGCTATCAACTATACTCCTCTTTGCCCTGTTACTTATACCATTACAGGGATGGGAAAATGAAAAATCTAATTTTCAAAGTAACACCCCACAAAAGAGCAAATGAAGGTTAAACATAAAGATATTTCTGGTACTTAAACTAAATATTTAATACTTAATAGATCTTTTTTCGAACAAAGGATAAACATCTTACTGTTTACCATAAAAAAGTCTGTGCTACTTTGGCTTGTTATGTACGAGTTACTTACTCCGAGGTCCTATAGTAGATTCACATCAACCGTGTCTTTGATGTCTAGGCCAGTCTCTTAAGACGCTCCTGATTGGCTGTTGATAAGCCAATCATAGGGCTGGAAACTCTCAGTCTCTCGACAGAGTTCACAAAGGCAATATGTTCCACCTCTCCTGAGGGATAGTTTTGGAAAACGTATCCCTCAGGAGGGGTGGAACATAGATCCTACCCATGTGAACTCTCGAGAGAAACCGAGAGGTTCCAGCCATGTGATTGGCTTATCAACAGCCAATCAGGACCGTCGTAAGGGACTGTCCTAGACATCAAATGCACGGTTGATGTGAATCTGCTATAGTACCAAACACGTCTAAGGCTCCTCGGGACACCGTGTTTAGTGCTAGCCCCTCGGCGATCAAAGTATTACATACACCCATTTCTATATTGTGTGGTCGACAAATTATATTAATAAACGATATCATCGTCCGGCCGTATATTTTACATTCACCAAACGATGTTGAGTACTAGCACCTCGCAGTAGGTGCGCCGCGTAGATAACAAGACAAAGTAATACCAAAAAATCTTGTCACGGTTAGTTTTAGATTCGCATATGGTATTTCTACGTTTATCACATTGGAAATGACTTACTGCTGATTCATGTGACTCATCATTCAAGCAGAAGACGCAAGGACAGCATATCTTTTGCTAACTATCGTTGACTATTGTAATCGCTATCCTCCATTTGCTAATTGCTTTACCCCTATATTTTTCCTCTTCGTTATATGTCATGTCAAGCGTGTTCAAGAGTGAAGTCGACTAGAATATAAATGAAATTATTCAGCAAGCTGGTGATAGCATGACTGAATGTGAGTAAGCTTTGTCTGACTAGGGAACGTTTTCAAAGTAAACGGATTCAGGACTAATCTGAATAAGGGTAACAATCATAACGGTACTTTTTGAATAAGGGTAACAATCATAACGTTACTTTTTACAACAAATAATGTGTATGATAGGATTCTTACGGGAAGTTCAATGCGAGTTCAGGCTAGGAAACAGGGGAGTTCAGGCTAGGAAACAGGGGTAGGGATCAGGTTGTTTATTTTAATTAGTTATATATTTATTTATTTATTATTTTGTTTTTGTTTAAACGTTGTGTATGATGGTTGAGAGTGAGTGAGTGGGAAAGCTCGTTAGTAAAATAAAGTTGGAATTATTCCATTTGTAGATTGCAATGCGTAACAAATCTATGTCTCACTAACATTTCAACGGATAGTGTTTTGAAGACTTCACATTAGTGAAACCAGATATCCCTACAAGCATTTTAAGCATGAACTTTGTCTAGAATGGATCGTGGGATGAGCAATATTTGCCGGTGATTGAGTTTTCACTGGGGCAGTGCATATTCTAAGGTGTGTGTGTGTGTGTGTGTGTGTGTGTGTGTGTGTGTGTAATATATGTATTATTGGTATTTGTATGGGTGTTTATAATAACATATCTTACCTCTGACTTATCGTTCATCCACACATTACATGCATACATAGAATATATATATATATATATATATATATATATATATATATATATATATATATATATATAATATATACTATATATATATATATATATATATATATATATATATTATATATATATATATATATATATATATATATATATATATATATATAGATACACCATTTACATGTACATATATATTAGTATATATAGTATGCACATATAGCTATATGTATACGTACACACACACACACATATATGAATATATATATATATATATATATATATATATATATATATATATATATATATATATATATATATTATTGGTATTTGTATGGTGTTTGTAATAACATATCTTACCTCTGACTTAATCGTTCATCCATCGAACGTAATTTAAGAATAGAACGACAAGATTATCAAGTGACTGGTGTGAAATACATGATTTTCCTCTTACAATTCATATTTTCGGACTTTTCCACAGGTATTTCGATTTTGATAGCCATTTCGTTTATTTTAAGACACAAATTATATAGTTTTTAATTTAGGTTAATTATGAATTATAATAATCCTCTAAGGCATCATAACATCAGTGTATGAACAGCTACTCTCTCAACGTGATCTTTATTCATGAATGAAAATAGTTACCATGATCGTTGTTTATCAATTAAGGCCGTTGAAGATGTGATTCAGGTTCCTATTCGGTAGGATTGTTAATAGTGGTCTCTTTAGCATTCATTTCCTTATATATGACTTTTCAAGTCTGAAATTACATTAAATGCTCTTGAGGTCCGTTATAGATTTTAGTTCATACAAGGTATATATTAATTAATGATTAATGTTACTAATCAAGAATATGTTTACAAATTTCAGCGTTTGTAAATTTTTCACTGTTATCTTGTAGGTTAGTGCACTGACACCCCAAACTGAGCGAATTTTGTAGAATAAAATATTCTCTTAACGTAATCTGATGTCTATACATTGTTGTATTCTCGAATATCTTATATTAATGTATACCTGCAATCCGATGTCATCATGATCACTTTCATTATCACTCATTCAGCATAGGCCTAGTCCTGCCTCATGATTCAACAATTCCATGACATTTGCACTACATTTTTGATACGAAAAGCTCATCATTAAAATTAGATTACAGTGAAGTCTGTTCATAGGTGATTTATTCATTGAAGGGACTGTAATGTTACATTTTTCAAAAACCTGCGAGAAAAAAAAATCATAATTAAAAGACTAGCAATCCAGTTGCATGATGCACTATCAACCCTTCTCCCCCCTCCCCTTCAACCCCCGCCCATTTTATCCCAGACCAGTCATGCATCTCGTACGCATGTTAAAGCCGAGAGCAACGTTAAAGGAAAACCGGTTATTTTAAAACTTCGCCTCACCGATAAACGAAGCCTTAAAATGCACGTTTATAGAACAGTTCCTGCTTAGAATTACCCTTTTTCCAATGCCCGAAATATTTGCATAACTTCGTGTTACACCCTGTATATAGATAGTACTATATATATGTGTGTATGTATATATATATATATATATATATATATATATATATATATATATATATATATGTTCTAAGATATTGCAGTTACTAATAGCCTGAATATATAAAAGACCGTTGAAGGAGGAAGTGCATCGCAGGTGGTCCTTAAAATACATTTATTTGAGCCGCTTAAAAACACGAGGTTTCATTTTCAAGCTGAAAAGACAAACATAACAATAAAATTAACATTGAAAACGTTAGAACACAAATATAAGACAATACATATATAATAAAAAAACATCAAAACCAGATATAGCAGAACCAACTATCCAGAGAGAAATGAATGACGAAAGTCAGAAGGAACAAACCAGAAATGACAAAAGCCAACAGCTCAGGTAAGGTAAAGAGTTGTCGAGGAAGACTGCAAAGTGTTCAGTTGAGGAACAAGCTTTTTAATAAGCGAAGATTCCAGGACTGTCAGCAGTTTGACCTTCGGTGCCCGTCCCAATATTTCAAAATCTTCGTATTGTATATTATGCTTACATTTCTTGGAGTGTTGTTTGATGCTGGAAAAGTTCAGGATTGGGAGGTTTGTTACCAGTACGGTAGCTAACGCCTTTGTGGCAATCAATTCTGACTCATAGTAACCTCTTGCTTGGATCCCCCGTAGATCCCTAGATTACGTCTATGGCAATTGAACTTGTACACAACACACGAGGTCATCAGAGGGTCAATTTTATCCCTGAAATTAAACAAACTATCCACAGTAAGGGGATTTGTTAGGATGATATTATACTTAATTGCTGTTATATAATTGAATTTAAGTCCTCTTTGTACATCGTAAAAATTTAAAAATTGTAATCATGTATTAGTTACATTTGCTTAAAATGGAAGCTTATGCGCAGTAGGTAAAAAGTTGGAAACATACCTGTGAAAAAGTTGGTGGGAAAATAATTAATTGTAAAATATTCATATAAAAAGTGGCTTTCTTCATGAAAGAACTTCCAACTCGATAAAGTAGATAAAGAGTTCCATTCAAAACCATAAAAACAGTGACTATCAGAATTTGAACCTTGTCCAGTAAAAGGTTTTTTTTCCTGTAAACTGAAGTGGTTAAACGACCATATTGTCGTAAGAGTAAAATATGTTAGAAAGGTAGTTTATTATCACGTTTACTCTCCATAGTGAATTTTGGATTTGAGTTTTCCTTAATTAATAAACCCCAGAATCCATTTGGGCGTCATACTGGGATTTATAGAGTGCAAAGGTATCATCAACGTACCTTTTGTAGAACAGCGGATGGTAACTCAAAGGACAGGTGAAGCGCCTCAGCGGCGTGGTTTGTATGGTATTAGCGTCCCACCTCGGTGGTCGCTGGTTCGATTCTCGACCATTCCATTGAGGAGTGAGAGATGTGTATTTCTGGTGATAGAAGTTCACTCTCGACGTTGGTTCGGAAGTCATGTTAAAGCCGTTGGTCCGTTGCTGAATAACCACTGGTTCCATGCAACGTAAAAACACCATACAAACAAAGGAGAGGTGTCCAAAATGCGCTTCTCCAGGGACAACAGAAACCTCATGGCGAAACCTTTTGCCATACCACCTATCCTGTGTTTTGTCTTGTATTTGTATTTTAGCGCTTTTAATGTTAATTTTCTAGTCGTATTCGTCTTTTTAGCTTACAAATGAAACCTTGTGATTTGAAACGCCAAAAATAATTGTATTTCGCAACACCTGAGGTGTGCTATCTCCTTCAAATCCCTCCTACACACACACACACACACACACACACACATATATATATATATATATATATATATATATATATATATATATATATATATATATAATATATATATATATATATATATATATATATATATATATATATTATATATATATGTGTGTGTGTGTGTGTGTGTGTGTGTGTGTGCTGCTGTGTGTGTTACCGTAAGACTGAAACCAGCGATTTCACGCAATCACTGAAAAGTTCAGGGAATTCTTGAAATCACCAATTCTCTGAGGAACATTTGATTCCCAAGGGGCTATTTTTATAGTACTAAATACGGCGAAACAGCGATTCTTCTACACTGTTTCGTCGTGTACTAGTACTATTGTAGATTCACAATACCCGTGCATTTGATGTCTAGGCCGTCCCTTACGATGCTCCTGATTGGCTGTTAATAAGCTAATCACACGGCTGGAAACTCTCGGTCTCTCTCGAGAGTTCACACAGGCAGGATGTATGTTCCACCTCTCCTGAGGGATAGGTATTTCAAAAGCATCCCTCAGGAGAGGTGGATCATATATCCTGCCTATGTAAACTCTCGAGAGAGACAGAGAGTTTCCAACCTTGTGATTGGCTTATCAACAGCCAATCACGAGCGTCGTAAAGGACGGGCCTAGACATCAAATGCACGTTGATGTGAATCTACTCTAGTACCTCGGAGATCAAAAGTCCCTAAGTGAATTGGTGAATTCACGAATTCCCCGAAAATTCCTGGGATTTCGTGAAATACCTGGCTTCAGCCTTACTGTAAAACAACACTTACATACACGAACTCACACATAATATATACATATTGATAATTTATACTGATGCCTAATGTGTATGTATATCACATACAT
>NC_061107.1:105239196-105265501 GCF_015104395.2 Macrobrachium nipponense
AGGGCATTGGGAGTGTCACTGTTCTTCTCAGTGACCTTGAAAACTATTAATTAGACACTAATACTTGTTGTTTTCAAATGTTTTCACATGTCACCTCCTTCCTCCCCCTTCCCTTTCAGAGCTCAACTTGGATTTAAATGGCATCGGGTGTGTCACTATTCATCTCAGCAACCTCCAAATAATGGAGTAGACACTAATTTCTGTCTTTTTTTGTAAGTTTTACATTTCACCCCCTTCCCACACCTACCCCCAGTGATGTCTTGCCGCACAGTATTCTTTTGCAAATGGTAAGCCATATGTATACCATGTTTGGTTTAAATTGCTCAATGCATTTAAAAGTATATGTGCCACATACACACACCCATACATAGTCAATGTATAGGATCCATATATATATATATATATATATATATATATATATATATATATATATATATATATATATATATATATGTGTGTGTGTATATATATGTGGGTGTGTGTATTTGTGTGGTGTATGTATATTTTATATATATATATATATATATATATATATATATATATATATATATATATATATATATATATATATATATATATGTGTGTGTGTGTGTGTGTATGTATATATATTATATATATATATATATTACATATATATAATATATATATATATATATATATCTTATATATATATATAATATATATATATATATATATATAATATATAAAAATAACTGGTAAAAATGTTGTTACAACAGAATTCCATCTAATAAAAGGATCCCATAAAAATACCAAAATATAGAGAGAAAATACTTTATTTCAGAGACTGCTGTCTCCTTCTTCAGGTAGATGAATGAGAAAAGTTACAGAGAAGGTGGTATTTATACCAAGAGAGCCATCCACAGGTAAGGCAATTTAGGTCATTCCCGCTGATAATCTTCCTTTAATCCTCTTAAGCGTTGGTTGAATGAAAAACTTGTCATAACATCTGAATCCTATGCTCCCTTTAAGATGTTCATTACCTGTCTCTGTTTAATCAAGGCCGATTCCATCCTTTGACTCTTTTACCGGCTGTTGCTGCTACAAATTATACGTGACAAATTCCAGTTTATTCTGTGGTTATGTTAATTTATATGGTGGAAAATAGCTGAGTTCTGTTGTCCATACCTAACTGACCGTTTATGTTGTATTAATCTCTGAGGAAGTGATTTTCCTGTTAATCCGTTGTAAGATTGTTCACAGTCCTGGCATGGGATTTCGTAAACGCCTGTGTCCTTGGGGGATGTCTTTTGTTGGACGTTTACAAGGGATTTGGCTAAGGTGTTTGGGTAAGTAAATGAAAAGGGTTGGATTTTCGAGAGTTTGGGTCACCGTCTTAATACTGTCCAGGTAAGCAATTTTTATTTTGTTGTTGGGTGTCTCTAGTCTTGTCTTGAGGGGGTTGGTAGAAAATTACTTTTGCTTTGTGAATCGATTTCTCAATTATATGGTCAGGATACCTTAAAGACGAAAGCTGCTTACGAATTAGTTCAAATTCTTTAACCAAGAAATCGGGGGATAAATTTGTAAGGCTCTTAAGAATAGGTTGCTGGCTATGCCTATCTTGATAGGAATGTCGTGATAGCTAAAGTAGTGAATGTATGAAAATGAGAACGTTGGTTTTCTGTAAATGGAAAATTTGTATTCTGTCGTGTCTCTGATTATTAAAACATCAAGAAAAGGAATTTTGTTGTCCGTTTCCCATTCAACTTTAAATTTGATCCTATGCACTAGTGCACTTAATTTTGAAAGGAATTCATTACAATTGCCCCATCTATTATCCCAAAATGTTAGAATATCATCTACATATCTCATCCACAGCATGTTTTTGGGTTTTATTGCATTTACGACTGTAGTTTCAAAGTATTCGATGTATAGATGGGCTAAAACAGGACTTAAAAGATTCCCCGAATGAAAAAAACGTTATATATTAGATACACATAATTAAACTAACTTTATTTGATTGTCAAGCGCCAATGGGAAATGATCTGAATAGGGGGAGTGACCTTAATTGGCTTATCTGTGGATGGATCTCTTGGTATAAATACCACTTTTTCTGTAACTTTTCTCATTCATCTACCTGAAGAGGGAGACAGCAGTCTCTGAAATATAGTATTTTCTCTCTATATTTTGGCGTTTTATGGGCTCCTTTTATTATATATATATATATATATATATATATATAGTATATATATATATATATATAAAATGACTAAGATTTAATGATGGTTCAGGTCTAATTTAAGAAAATGCAACAAGTATATAATTTGCAGTTAGTAAGTGATACTAGTCAGAGGTATCAAAATCAGATTACAATAACTTTATCATCCTTGTCATTTTTGACATTTTTGTGACATTTTTACGATTCATATCATAATAAACCATCGTTAATAAATAATCAAGTTGATTATTTAGATTTCACGATTTTTGTACATACGGTCGAGAAATATTCAGTTGTAATTTATTTTCTATTTATTCAGGTTTCTTTAAAAAGAAACATGAAAATACAGAAGCCTTCAGAGTAAAATGAACACGAGTTATTATTCAGCTACTTCTCTCACATGTTTCTCGGAAAAATTGGCCAGGATGAATCGCACTTCTCCATTAATTCTGTTGGGATGTAGACTCAGTTGGATGTTAAATGGTTATTCTAGGCACCCTAATTCATATGACCTCATGTGCACACGAATGTACACACGGATTTGTCATGGTCTCCCTCTAAAGCTCCGGAAGAGACTCGCTTATTATCAGATAATATAATATTGAAGCGAATAGTATAATTCCTCGAGAATTATGTGCTTGGAGAGAGAGAGAGAGAGAGAGAGAGAGAGAGAGAGAGAGAGAGAGGGAGAGAGAGAGAGAGAGATAGAAATGATCAATAAAACATTAACTTATATCCGATTTTGCAGTACTTGAAATATTTTAGTTGGATACTGTTTATATAACTTTATTTATTACATTTCCATCTTGCGTTACAAAGCACGATTTTCTTTTTTATTTTGCGGAGATGAAAAATAAATGAAACTCAATTAGTCATTCGTTTACAAAATGTATAACATTTGTCGATTTTAATATTAGATATCTGTGAAAGAAATAAGGATAAAAAGGTTTCGTTTCTATTTCATTAAGAAAGATGCAGAAACAAAAAATGATATTTTTAATTGCGCTTCCTTTTGATACATTATTTCTGGATTATACATTTTTTAGTAGGGTGTATTTTCCTCCATATTTTCTTAGATCTGAACATGTGAAAATAAAGAAACTGAGCTGGAGGAGGCTATTTTATTCTGATAATGTAAAAACACTTTTACAAGTATTTCCGATGCAAAAACGGCTTGAAAATCTTGACGAATCTTTAAAAATGTCAGTCCGACACTGCCTGGAAAAATTTTGAGTGACAATCTGCTTGAAGGGCGAGGGAAAAGGTAAAGGGGAGGGGGGAGGGGGAGGAGGGAAGACGGAGGGCAACGGTAATGGGAAGGGAGCGGTGGAAGAGTTTGTGTTGACTGTCTGACTGACAGTTCTTCTTTATTTCATGCAAATGTTCACCCTTCGAACAGTCGTAGGTGAATTGACAGGTATTATTGAGGTGACTGTCTCTCTTATCCAGGTATTAATGTGCGGTCTGTCCCTTTTATCCCGGTATTACTTTGGTGACTAGCCCTTCTATCCAGTTATTACCATGCTGTGAGTCCCCTTTAACCAGATGTTACTGTGCTGTCTGTCCCTTTCATCCAGGTAATACTGTTTCCTGTCTCCTTTAACCTGGTATTACTGTACTGTCTGTCATTTTCATCCATGTATTACTATGTTGACTGTCCCTTTTATCCAGGTATTACAGTGCTGTTTGTCCCTTTTATTACTGTGGTTACTGTCCCTTTTATTACTGTGGTTACTGTACCTTTTATCCAGATGCAACTGTGGTAACTCTCTTTTATCCAGATATTATTGTGGTGACTGTCCCTTTTATCCAGATATTTCTGTGGTGACTGTCTCTTTTATCCAGATATTACTTTGGTGACTGTCCATTTTATCCAGATATTTTTCTGGTGACTCTCTTTTATCCAGATATTACTGTGGTGACTGTCCCTTTTATCCACGTATTACTGTGCTGTCCATCCATTTTATTTCTGTGCTGACTGTCCCTTTTATCCAGATATTTCTATAGTGACTGTCCTTTTTATCCAGATATTACTGTGCTGTGTGTCCCTTTTATCCAGATTTTACTGTGTTGGCTGAAAAGCATTTTCAGTGAAATAAGTAACAAAGTGAAGGATGATAGGAAGAAGGCGGGGATACGTGTTTGAACCCTACCCCATTATCTAAGTTGGGTGAAATGATGGCCACATGCTAAATTTTGTCTAGGTCGGTCAAGTGGTTCGGATTTCTATAGCGCACAAACATACAGACATGCATAAGATTGTTTGCACAAAAGATTTTACCTGAATTTGATAAACATCAGTACCATCGGCCTGGGTAGTTTTTTTTTTTATGAAGTTACATTCTCAGATCTTTCATTGTATATTGAGCCATTTCTATTATATTTCAATAGCCGGATAAGGCCAATGAATAGAGGTTCTTGAATTTATTCTTCATTATTCAGTCATATTGATATTTCTGGTGTATTTTCATATCAGGATACTCTATGATACTCGTTTTCTGCTACATGGAGTATGATATATTTTTTTTTTTTTTTTGACTTGTCTTGTTTAATAATAATTATAATTATTAGAACTATAGCCAGTTTAACATTTTATAGAATATATTGTACTATTTACTTCTTACCAGTACTTATCCAGAGGTCTCTGACTTGACACTCCGACTGAATTAAATAAATTAAGATTGCCTTTATGTCCTGCATCTTCCTCATTTAACGGGTCTGTCATTTGATGGACAGGAGATGATTGGATAAGATTTGAGTTTCTGCTTTATAGACTTTATAACAATGTGAGGAATAACACTTGAATGTCCTGAAGATACTTGGCATGGGGTGCAGGGGCCTGATAGTGGGCAATAGTTTTGGACTTCATCTGAAATATTAAGCTCTCATGATTGCATCTCTTGTAATAAATCAGTTAAACTTTATTGTATGTTCCCAGTCTCACAAAAATAATATCAGACAGCAGATAACAGTTCAAAAATAATGTTGCACGATTTAGGCCAATCTGTACGAAAGATTGTGAACATTATATTTCTCTTATTGAAGTGAAACCGCATAAAAAACTCCACCTTTTTCTGACGATAAAGAGGACACCAATCATTGTGCCCTACTACTCACATAAATCGCCCTAATTTTTTTTTTATCAGACACCAGTAACTTTATTAAAGCTGATCATTCACAGTAGGTCTTGATTTTTAAAGCTGATGATGAATTACACCAATATTCTGCAGCAGCTAAAATGGAGAAACATGATGGCTGAAGAGTAGTAGCCTCAGTCAATATCATTGCTCTGGTTCATCTTCTTCCTGTCTGAGTAATTTATCCCGATCTGCCTCTTTCATCAGATAAAGATAATTTATCATTATCTGCCTCTTTCAGCAGATAAGAATAATTGATCCCTATCTGCTTCTTTCAGTAGATAAGAATAATTTAATCCTATCTGCCTTTTTCAGCAGATAAGAATAATTTATCCCTTTCTGCCTCTTTCAGCAGATAAAAATAATTTATCACTATCTGCCTCTTTCAGCAGATAAAAATAATTTATCACTTTCTGCCTCTTTCAGCAGATAAAAATAATTTATCACTTTCTGCCTCAGCAGATAAAAATAATTTATCACTATCTGCCTCTTTCAGCAGATAAAAATAATTTATCACTTTCTGCCTCTTTCAGCAGATAAAAATAATTTATCACTTTCTGCCTCTTTCAGCAGATAAAAATAATTTATCACTTTCTGCCTCTTTCAGCAGATAAAAATAATTTATCACTTTCTGCCTCTTTCAGCAGATAAAAATAATTTATCACTTTCTGCCTCTTTTAGCAGATAAAAATAATTTATCACTATCTGCCTCTTTCAGCAGATAAAAATAATTTATCACTTTCTGCCTCTTTCAGCAGATAAAAATAATTTATCCCTTTCTGCCTCTTTCAGCAGATAAAAATAATTTATCACTTTCTGCCTCTTTCAGCAGATAAAAATAATTTATCACTATCTGCCTCTTTCAGCAGATAAAAATAATTTATCACTTTCTGCCTCTTTCAGCAGATAAAAATAATTTATCACTATCTGCCTCTTTCAGCAGATAAAAATAATTTATCACTTTCTGCCTCTTTCAGCAGATAAAAATAATTTATCCCTTTCTGCCTCTTTCAGCAGATAAAAATAATTTATCCCTTTCTGCCTCTTTCAGCAGATAAAAATAATTTATCCCTTTCTGCCTCTTTCAGCAGATAAAAATAATTTATCCCTTTCTGCCTCTTTCAGCAGATAAAAATAATTTATCACAATCTGCCTCTTTCAGCAGATAAAAATAATTTATCACAATCTGCCTCTTTCAGCAGATAAAAATAATTTATCACAATCTGCCTCTTTCAGCAGATAAAATGTTTATCACAATCTGCCTCTTTCAGCAGATAAAAATAATTTATCATTATCTGCCTTTTTCAGCCAGATAAAGAATAAATTGATCCCTATCTGCTTCTATTCAGTAGACAGAATAATTTATCACTAATCTGCCTTTTTCTTTCAGCAGATAAGTAAGATGTTTACTTTGACCCTTTAACTGCACAGTAAAAATTCTTTCAGCAGATAAAAATAATTTATCCCGTTTCTGCTCTTTAATAGCAGATAAAAATAATTTTATCCCTTTCTGCTCTTTCAGCAAAAAGATTAAAAAATAAAAATGTAAATCCCTTTCTGCCTCTTTCAGCAGATAAAAAAATAATCTGATCCCACCTTTCTGCCTCTTTCAGAGATAAAAAAAATTGAATTTTCCTTTCTATATGCCTCTTTCAGACAATATAAAAAATAATTTATACACTTTCTGCCTCTTTTCAGCAGATAAAAAATCAATTATTCACAATCTGCCTCTTTCAGCAGATAAAAATTAATTTATCCCTTTCTTGTCCTACCTTTGATTCAAGCCAGATAAAAATAATTTGATCCCTTTCTTGCCTCTTTCGGCAGGATAAAAATAATTTATCCCTTTTCGCCTCTTTCAGCAAGATAATAAAAATAATTTATCCCTTTCTTTCCTGCCTGTTTCAGCAGATAAAAATAGTTTATTCCACTTTTTCGTGCATCTTTCATGCATTGATAAAAATAAAAATTGATCACATTATCTGGCCTCTTTCAGCAGATAAAATAATTGATCCCTTTCTTTTGCCTCTTTCAGCAAGATCCGAATTATCCCTTTTCCTGCTTCTTTCAGCAGATAAAATCAAAAAAAATAAATTTGTCCACCCTTTGTTCGCCTCATTTCAGTCACAGATAAAAAACTAATTTGATCCAGCTTTCTGCCTCTTTCTTTCGGCAGTATAAAAAATAATTGTTATCCCTTTCCTAGCCTCTTTATCCAGCCCAGTAATAAAAAAAAAAAAAAAGTAAATTTGATTCCCACTTTCTTGGGCCTCCTTTCAGCAGATAAAAAATAATTGATCCCTTCTGCCTCTTCAGCAGAAATAAAAATAATTGCCTCCCTTTCTGCCTATTCAGCTTAAAGAATAAAAATCAATTGCCCAATCCCCTTTCATGCCACCTTCTTTCAGCAGATTTAAAAAATTAATTGATCCCTTTCTTTGCCTCTGATCTTTAAGCAGATAAAAAATAATTTATGATTTCCCTTTATGCCTCTTCAGCAGATAAAAAGTAATTGATCCCTTTCTGTCCTCCTTTCCAAGCAGATAAAAATAATTGATCCCATTTCTGCCTCTTTCAGCAGATTAAAAATAATTGATTCCCTTTCTGCCATCCTGATGTAGATAAAAAATAATTGATCCACCTTTCTAGCCTCTTTCAAGCGGATAAAAATAAAATAATTGATCCCGAATTTCTTGCCTTCTTTCACGCCAGATGAAAAATGTAATTGATCCCTTTCTGCCTGCCTTTCATACAGCAGAATTAAAAAATAATTATGATTTCCCTTCACCCGACCTTTTCTTTCAGCATGATAAAAATAAAATTTAATTGATTCCTGCCTCTTTCTGCCTGCTCCCCTAATATCCACTTCTGTCAATCTTTCGCCCTTGAAAAAATAATTGTAGTCCCTTTGTTTGCCATCATTTTCAGCAGCTAAAAATTAATTGAATCCCACTTCTGCCTCTTTGTGCAGGATAAAAAATAATTTATCAAAACTAACTCCGTATCCCTTTCTGGCCTGATAAAAATAATTTATTCCCTTTTGCCTTTGAGCAGAATAAAAACAAAAGTAATTTGATCATCAATTTCTGCCTCTTTACAAGCAGATAAAAATAATTTGAATCCCCACAATCTGCCTCAGTTCAGCAGATAAAAATAAAATTTGATCCCTTTCTTTATGCCTCTTCAGCAGATAAAAAGTAAAAAAAAATTGGATCCCTTTCTGCCCATCGATTTCAGCAGCATAAAAATAAATTGTTTATCGCCTTTTCTGCCCTTTCTTTCAGCAGATAAAAAAATAAATTTATCCCTTTTCTGCCTCTTTCAAGCACGATAAAAATAATTTATCCACAATTTTTCTGCCTCTTTCTTTCCGCAGATAAAAATAAAAAAATTTACCGATTCCTTTCGGGGCTCTTCTTTCAGCAGATAAAAATAATTTATCCTTTCGTTATGCCTCCTTTCAGCAGATAAAAAATTAATTGATCCCTTTCACTGAGATCCGCCTCCCCGCTTTCAGCAGATAAAAAAACAATTTTAAATTTCACCCTTTCTGCCCATCTTTCCAAGCAGACTAAAAAAAATTTAATTTATCCGCAATTTCTGCCTCTTTGTACAGCAGCTAAAAAAATTAAATTGATACCCTTGCTGCCTCTTTCAGCAAGATGTAAAAATTAACCTTTGATCCCGGCTTTTCTGCCTCTTTCAGCAAATAAAAAAATAAAAATTTTCAACTTTGCTGACCTTTCCAGCAGATTTAAAAAGAATTTATCCTTTGGCTTGCCTCTTTCAGCAGATAAAAAATGTAATTTATTTGATCCCTTTAATCTGCCTGTTTTACACAGCAGAATAAAAATAAAATTTAATTTAATCCCTTTCATGCCACTCTTTCAAGCAGTATAAAAAATAATTTATCAACAATCTGCCTCACTTTCAGCAGATAAAATAAAAATCAATTGATCCCTTTCTGCCTCTGTTCAGCAGATTTAACAAATGTTTATCCCTTCTGCTCTTTCAGAACAGGATAAAAATAAATTCTTTTATACCCTTTCTGCCCTTTCAGTAATCAGCATAAAAATTAAAAATTTAATTGATCCCTTTTTCTGCCTCTTTCAGCGATGTGTCGATCCCTTTCTGCCTCTTTAAGCAGTTAAAAATCAACTTTATCCCTTTCTGCCTCCTTCCAGCAGATAAAAGGATAAAAATTTAATTTCCATCCCGTTTCTTGCCTCTTTATATTCAGCAGATAAAAAGAATAAATTGATCCCCTTTCTGACCCTCTTTCAGCAGAAAAAAAATTTAAGAATAATTTCCTCACTTTCCTGCCTCTTTCACAGCAAATAAAAATCAAAAAAAATTTATAAACCCTTTTCTGACCTTCTTTCACAGCAATATAAAAAGAATAAGTTGAATCCCTTTCTGACTCTTTCAGCAGATAAAAATAATTTGTGTATCTTTCTGCCATTTCTTTCTGCCCTTCCCAGCAGATAAAAGAAAAATTAATGATCGCCTCTTGCCTCTTTCAGCAGATAAAAATAATTTATCACAATCTGCCACTCTTTCAGCAGATAAAAAATAATTTCCCTTTCTAGCCTCTTTCAGCAAGAAATAAAAATAATTGATCCTGCCCTGCCTCTTTCAGCAGATAAAAATAATTTATGATCACAATCTGCCTCTCAAAGCCAAATTTAAAAAAAATTTAATTTTCACAATCTGTCTTTCTTTAGCCAGAATAAGAATAATTGATCCCTTTCTGCCTTCATCAGATAAAAAGGAGTAAAAATTGATCTTTTTGCCCTTTCTTCAGCAGATAAGAAGTAATGATTTCTTTTCTGCCTCTTTCAGCAAGATAGAATAATTTGATCCCTTTCGCCCTTTCTTTCCGCATCACAATCTGCCTCTTTCAGGAGATAAAAAATAATTTTATCACAATCTGCCTCTTTCAGCGATAAAAATAATTTATCACAATTTTTGCCTCTTTCAGCAGTAAAAATAATTTATCACAATCTGTCCTCTTTCAGCAGATAAGGAATAATTGATCCCTTTTCCTTTCTGCCTTTTTCAGGCAGATAAGAGTAATTGACCCTTTTTAGCCTTTTCAGCAGATAAGAGTAATTGATCCCTTTCTTGCCTCTTTCAGCAGATAAGAGTAATTGATCTGCCCTCTTTCAGCAGATAAAAATAATTGATTCCCTTTCTGTCTCTTTCAGTAGATAAGAAAATTAATGATCCCTTCTGCCTCTTTCAGCAGATAACAGCTAGTCAAAGTATGCATATTAAAATATTAATTTCTCTAATATGATTATTTTCATTGCTAAATTTACATAAAATTATTTCAAAGATATCAATGCATACTTAGTTAAAATACGAAAAATCATTAAAGAATCATAAGATTTGCTCCCCAAAAATACGATCCTCATTTATTTCAAATAACTTACAGAATTGTCAGTAATAACTCTTGGCATGTTATACTGCTAGTCACTAAGTCAGGATCATGCTAAGGTAATGACTGAAACTTTGTGTTCTTCAACCGTTAATGAATTATGTGCTACACTGAAGAAATTCATCGTGTACTGAATCAGTTCCCTCATCTCCGGAAAGAATTATGCTTATGAAACTTTTTTTTATGTTTTTTGAATAAAACGCTCGTGCCTGTTTTCTTTGTGTAAACAAAAGTCTTTCACTAAAATACTAGGTTTATCCTGGAAACAGAATCATGGATCTATTACAATTTGTCTAACATAAATATTTATAGTCTAATGGAAGATTCCCTTTGTACTTATAGAGAAAGGTTTCTTGCATAGGTTTGGCTTTTTTTTTTTCTTTTTGTAACGTTTGAACTTATTTCAAAAAGATGTAGTTCAATTTAGTTAGCTCCTATGCCGAAGTGCATAATTCAGAAGTCAACAGAGGCAGGATAAGGGAATTCAACGGAACGTGTTCAATTCGCCTCGCTTCTCCCGAGACACAGAGAGAGAGAGATGATTGAGAGAAAGAAACTAGAGAGAGAGAGAGAGAGACGAGAGAGAGAGAATGAGAGAGCAGAGAGAGAGAGAGTGAGAGGAGAAAGAGAAAGAAAGAGAGAGAGAGGCTTAATTCCTTCGTTGAGTCCTGGAGCTAAAAGAGGGCTATTTAGCCTTGAGAAATCAATGCAGAGGAGAGTCTGAGCCGAGATCTGTGGTTGGAGTTGAATAATTTCTGCACTGCTCTCCAATAAATGTTTTTTCGTCAGGGGAACGTAAGTCACTGGAAAGGCAACGCTATTGCTGATAGTGAATTCGAAGCATAAATGAGGAGATTCCGTCCTGTAACTGAAAGCAAAGCCGTCTACAGATCTGTAAAGGATGGATGACTATTATCAAGAATTTCAATGGCTACGCGAGATGTTGAATAAGAAAACTGTATAATCAGTTCTTTGAATGATTAATTTTGGGGAAGGTAATCTTTAATACAAAAAAGGCTGTGTGAGGTACTTTTGGATTCACATTTATTCGTCCTTTTTGGAAATGATACTGGAGTTCTGATGGAAATATAAGATGCATCTCTTGGAATTCAACTGAAGTTTTGAAATAGTTCCTCTTATAAAACAAACTATAATTACTAAGATTTTTTTCTTGTGAGAATTACTTTCACTGTATAAGTTCGCAGAGTCTTTCCCCATTCTTTATCTAACAAGTTTGTGTGCAAAATATTTGATCAGGCTGCCTTGAGTCGTGTCAGCAACTATTACTCTCGGTAAGCACCCCAGCGAGCAATAACAAATCTTAATAAAACCTATCACAAAGATGTAAGAAATGTGAATAGAGACAAAACGTAAGCACGTCAAGTTATGTCGGTCAACTCTGACCAGACAATAAACATCATTATTATGTTTTAACAACCAGAAAACGTAGTGCCTTCTGATCAGTAATAATCTAGACCTATAATGTCGACCTTAGGAATACAAAATGAACATAGCTAATCAGTTCTTATAACCAGTCGGAAGACGACCAAAGCTCATATTGGAATGACTATCCTGCGTCTCTCCAAAAGGATTTGGTGCCATTTCAAGAGGGTGCCATCTGTAGGCACTATGATGGGAGGCATAGCATACTGACGAGGAAAGCTACCAGAAGGTCATTATTATTATTATTATTATTTTATTATTATTATTATTATTATTATTATTATTATTATTATTATTATTGTTGTTGTTGTTGTTTTATTTTGGTAGAAGACCATCTTATAAACAAATTCTGTTGAATAAGATGGGCAGAATTCAGCGAGTTAATCTTATATATTACTTTTTTCTATTTTTCTTATTACTCAAGAACTGCATTATTCCCAATATGAATATTGGCCAATTATCAAGAAGTATCGCTGAGCCAGAAAAGCGAGTAATAAGAAAAATAGAGAAGATAATATATATATGAGATTAACTCGCTGAATTCTGCCATTTTATTCAACAGCATTATTATATTATTATTATTACTTATTATTATTATATTATTATTATTATTATTATTATTATTATTATTATTATATTATTATTATTATTATTATTCAGATGATGAACCCTATTCACATGTGAGACCCACAGGAGCCATTGACTTGAAATTCAAATGGATGGTGTTCATTTGAAAGAAGGAACTGAATTGAAAGGTTTATGTCTTACTATCTTACAGTTATTTAAACATTCTTCGATTTTACGTCTAAATATCATTTTATGATTTGGGGCAATTTTCACTTTGTGTCTTTCCAACCAAGGGCACTATCCGGCTTGTAACTATTGACTACCTATTCCATGGATATTCTTTTTAATTGATGCATTAGCTTGTTCATTTAAATTATTCTTTTTCGCTTTGTAGAGGTGTACTAGGTAAGGTCATGTCTGCCTGTATGCCAACGCTACCTCAGCGGAAAAATGATCGGCTTTTGAAACCTACCTTTGTACTGATCTTGTAATATCACCAGGTAATTGAAAGGAGGAAACACTTATTTAAACCAGTATTTTTTAATATTATCAAATAGTTGCTTATTTTGAGTTAAGAACAAAAATAATTATCTGATAAGATACGTTATCCAATGCTTATTGTAAGATATAGAACTGTCAACGACTCACTAGGTATGACAAAATTAAAATGAGTTATATTAGCTTATCTTTAGACTATTTCAGAATGTCTATTTCTGCGTCCCGTTGTTTTTCATTGTTTTTTTATTTGGCTAGTGGACTGTTTCCAGTAATGTGAAAAACTAATATTGCAGATGTTCGTTTCTTCTTTGTTAATATGCACAATTTATTCCTTGTTGAAGCCAATTTCGCTTATTATTACAGAATTCGTAATAATAATAATGATAGTAGCATTGATGATGATGATGATGGCGGCGGCCTTTCCTCACTGAAGACAAAGTTAGCCAAATCTCATTATACAGTACAGTGGTAGTCGTCAAAGCATAAGGTAGCACAAAAAAAAGTACGAAACACTTTTCAGTAGAGCAACTAACGCCAATGTTCATCACTGTAATGACTTTTATGAAAGGTGTGATGATCATCAACACATTGGTCCCATCAATAAAACGCATCTCATCAATCAGACCACCATAACGGTTATTAGAGCAATATTACGGGGATAAAGGGGAGCTGCTCACTAAGAGTAGACTTTTCGGAACTGGTAGAAAGGTGTCTCGTCTGAAATAATCAAAATATTCGGTATTAATTTAAGATATAGCTGCTATTTCTCATCCAAACCAACGACTAGGAAGCATAAGTCTAAAAGGCGCTGGAAGTATTAAAAATCAATTTATTGTAGCGGCTTCCGGTCTTCCTGTCTTACGGAATTGGTACAACGGGGTTTCTAAGTCAAAGATAGAATGAATACGAATTAAAATTTATATGAATAACGTGTTATAACTCAAATAGCAGTGTAATATTTATGAGATCACATTTCAGTTTTGATGCAGTTACTAAATAATGACATCGAGTGATAAAAGAGAAAGGTTTTTGTCACGAGAGAGAGAGAGAGAGAGAGAGAGAGAGAGAGAGAGAGAGAGAGAGAGAGAGAGAGCGAGAGAAGAATGGAATGATCGATTAAAGACATACTATATACTGTCATAAGGAGAATGGCAACGGATATCATCCATGTCTTGATGTGTCTTATAGTGGCAAGGAAAAACAACCATTTTCTTGGAAGGGTAAAATCATATTTGATATAATTGTAGATTTCAATGTGATCATCCTCTTTATCCTAGTCCTTCAAGGGTAAAAAACAAGGAACATTGTATGCAATAAAGCCTCTAAGAACAGAAAGAAGTCTGTAGAAGCGTAAAGATTAAATGAAAACTCTGTTACTTATTAAAAAAGGAACAGTTTCCCTGAAGGCAAGCTCCTTTTGCAATACAGAAATTGCAGTATTTAATTAATTTTAACATTATTGCTTTAATAATTAATTCTTCATACCTCTTTACACACACACGCACACACGTCTATATTGTGTATGCCCGTTTTTTGTGTAGAAATGCACACACAGACACAACATACACATAAATATATATTATTTATATATATATATATATATATATATATATATATATATATATATATATATATATATATATATATATATATATATATAACTGGTAAAAGTGTTCTGTTGCAACAGAATTCCATTTGATAAAAGGAGCCCATATTAATGCCAAAATATTGAAGGTAAGTACTATATTTCAGAGCCTGCTGTCTCTCTCTTCAGGTAGGTAATGAAAGCTACAGAAAAGGCAGTATTTATACCAAGAGATCCATCCACAGGTAAACCGTTTATCTAGGTCACCCCTGTTGATAATTTCTCTTTAATCTTCTTAAGCGTTGGTTGAAGGAAGATTCTATCTATATCTGAATCTCAGGTGCCCTTTGCAATGTTTATTACCTTTCTTTGTTTAATCAAGGCTAAGTGCATCCTCTGGCTTTTGTACCGACATTTGCTGCTATAAATTATACGTGATAAATTCCAGTTTTATTCTGTGGTTGTGGTTATTTATAAGGTTAAAAATAACCAGGCTCTGTTGTCCGCATGTAACTGACCATTTATGCTGTATCAATCTCTGGGGAAGTGATTTACCTGTAAAACCTATATAAGATTTGTCACGGGCCAGGTACGGACCCAGGAGGATAGGGAATCCCATGTCTGGACTGCAACAAATCTTATATCAGTTTTACAGTTAAATCACTTCCCCAGAGATTGAGACAACATAAATGGTCAGTTAGGTATGAACAACAGAGCTCAACTATTTTTAACCATATAAATAACCACAACCACAGAATAAACTGGGAATTTGTCCCATATAATTTATAGCAGCAAATGTCGGTAAAAATGCCAGGTTGAGTGAGACTTGATTAAACAAAGAAATGTAATGAACATTGCAAAAGTGCCTGGAATTCAGATATAGACAAAATCTTCCTTCAACCAACGCTTAAGAAGAATAAAGAGAACTTATCAAGTTGGGTGACCTAGTTAAACGGCTTACCTGTGGAGTTACAAGGAGGTGCAAGGATTAGGATATCTCAAAGACTTATTAGTCCATCTAACAGACATCGTACCTCACTTATCTCTTGAAGCGGGTTTTACTCTTCATTCACTGCTAGTGGCAGATTATTCCATGTGTCACATATCTTGTATGTAAAGAAGTTCCCACAATGGGATGTGTTGTATCTCTTTAGTTCTAGTTTCCATCCATTATTTCTTGTCTGGTTTTTGTCCACCATAAATAGGTTACTGTCTATGTTTGTTATGCCTTTCAATGTTTTGAGTGTTTTTATTAGTTGTCGTCGCAATCGTTGTGTTTCTAAGCCATACATGTTCAGGCTCTCCAATCGTCTTTGGTAACATATTTGCCTGATGGATAGAATTAACTTTAAGGCTTTTGCTTGACCCCTTCTAATCTATTTATGTCCTTTCTTAGTGTTAGTGACCAAAACTGTAATGCATATTCAAGATAAGGTCTAACTATTGATATTTAGAGCTGCAGCACCGTTTCCTTGTCTCTGTATTTCTATGCCTTCTTTCCAGCTTGTAAGCACTGTTTTGTGAATTTTGAGTACTTGGTAATAATGAATCCAAGTTTGTCTTCTAGTTTTACATTATGTCATTCCCAAGCAGCATGTTGCTGGCGTGAGGGATGTTTGTTCCTAATTGTAACACTTATCCAAGTTAAAAGGCATTTGCCATCTTTTTGACCACTCTCCTATTTTCTCTAGATCACTTCTTAAACCTTCCACTGTATCTGGGTCTGCTGCATTTACACATAGTTTGGTGTCATTTGCAAATTAGTCTGTCCTGCTAGTTAAGCGTACATCAGTGTCATTAATGTAACTCAAAAACAAGAGAGGACCAAGGACATAACCCTGAGGAACTCAGCTTGTCACATCTGCCCATTGTGATTCGTCCCTATTTATTACGACTCTCTGTTTTCTACAAGTTAAACAGTCTTCGATCCAGTCTGCTATTTCTAATAAAAAACGGGTAAAAAAAATAACAGGTGGTAAAAATAACATGGGTAAAAGTAACATGGGTAAATAATAACAAGGGGTAAAAAATAACTGGTAAAAAGTAACTGGGTAAAATATTATGGAGTGAAAAATAATGGGTAAGAATATCGGGGTAAAATAACAATGGTATAAAATAACAGGGGGTAAAAAATAACACGGGTAAAGAGTAACAAGAGTAAAAGATAACTGGGGATGAAAATAAGGGTAAATAAAAGGTAAAAAAAATAACGGGTGGTTAAAAAATAAGTGGCAAAAAACAACGGGAAAAGTAACACTGGAAAAAAATAACATGGGCAAATATAACAAGGCAAAAATAACGAGTAAAAAAGGGGTTAAAACAATAGGTGGTAAAAACGGGGTAAAAATAACGCGGAAAAAAATAACTGGGTAAAAAAAGTGGTAATAAACAACAGGGAGTTAAAATAATAAGGGTAAAAAATAACGGGTTAATATGAACAGAGTAAAAATAACAGGTGTTAAAATAATAGGGGTAAAAATATCAGGAGATATGAATAAACGGTAAAAAATAATGGCTATAAAATAACAGGGGTAAAAGGGAACAAGGGTGAGAATAATGGGAAAAACAACAGTGTGTAAAGAATAACAGTTAAAATAACAGTGGTAAAAAATAACGGGTAAAAAGTAACGGGGTAAAAAATAAAGAGTAAAAAAGAGAGGTAAAAATTAACCTGGTTAAAAAATAACGGGTATAAATTAACCTGGTTAATAACAGGGGTAAAAATTAACCTGGTTAAAAATAACAGGGGTGGTAAAAACTGACCTGTTAAAAAAATAACAGGTAAAATGAACCTATGGTCGAAAAATGAGGGCGGGTAAAAAAAATTGACCTGGTTAAAAAATAACGGGTAAAAATTAACCTGGTTAAAAAAAATAACAAGGGTAAAAATTGACCTGGTTAAAAAATAACGGGTAAAAATTGACCTGGTTAAAAAATAACGGGTAAAAATTGACCTGGTTAAAAAATAACGGGTGTAAAAATGTAAGGTGGTAGAAAATAAGAAGGGTAAAAAGGGACTGGGGTAAAAAATAACAGGGATAAAAAATAACAGCGGTAAAAATAAAGTGAGTGGCAAAAAATTGCAGGTAAAAAAAACAGGAGTAAAAGATAACGGGTAAAAATAACAAGGGTAAAAATAACAGGTGTGGTGTAAAAATTGATAGGTGTAAAAATGGGTAAAAAAATAACAGGGTGTAAAAAAAATAACAACAGGTAAAAAACAACAGGGGTTAAATAACAAGTGTAAAAAAATAAAAGTACGTATAATATATGGATAAATGTAATGGAGAAAAAAATAACGGGATAAAAATAAAGGGTAAAAAATAACAAAGGAACAAATATAATAGGTGGTAAAAAAAACAGGTGTCATAAGAAGTGGGGCTAAGTAATAACAGTGGTAAATAAATAGGTGGTAGAAAATAACATTGTTAAAAAATAACGGGAAAATAACCAGTAAAAAATAACATTTGGTAAAAAAATAACGGCCAAAAATAGCAAGGGGTAAAAATAACTGGTGAGAAGAGGTATCTAAAAGAAGTAACGAAGAGGGAAATAACGTCGGGTAAAAAATAACAGAAGAATATATATATAAATAAATTTACTTAACATACATATACATACATATATATATATATATATATATAATATATATATATACTATTATATAGTATATATATATATATATTATATATATATACATACGTACATATATATATTATCCGTGTTTTGTGTGTATGCAAGTGCAATAACGCAGCATTCCTATAACAGCGCAGAGAAATATAAATATATTTCATTGACAATGAAATCCTGATCCCATCAAGGATTAATCAAAATAAATTCCGAATCTGTGGGATTAGCTTCCAACAAATATAAACAACTTATGACGGGGCATCGGATTTGGATTTAATTGAAACCCCCGAGGGGATGGCATTACTTTTATCAACCAAGTCAGTAGTAGGAATTGTGGCGGTTGCGTTTATTGGTTTATCTATTAGTAGAGGAAAAGACCCCATATAGACTCCACTTTTCTAGCCCCGCCCCCCGCCCCCCACCCCTCCAAGGGGCGTGGCTACCCCCCTCCCCCCTCCTGATTGGCTCATGTACGTACGTGAGGCCTAAAAAGGGGCGGGGCAACACCCCAAAAGGGGCGTGGCCACCCCGACCCCATATAGAGACCACTTGTCGGGGGGTGTGGCCACCCTGACCCCATATAGACTCCACTATTCTGGGGGGCGTGGCCACCCCTGAACCCCAAATTGACTCCATTTGTATTATAAGCTCATGTACGTACATGAGCTCATAATTGACTCCATATGTATGATAAGTTCATGTACGTACATGAGCTCATAATTTACTCCATTTGTCTTACAAGCTCATGTACGTACATGAGCCTCATATTAGGGGGGCGTGGCCTCCCTAACCCCAATCGACTCCACTTTTGTTCTACCCTGTGACGTCACATAACTATAATGGAATAAAACCATCCTTTCAACCCTCCACTATTCTGGGGGGCGTGGCCACCCCTGACCCCAAATTGACTCCATTTGTCTTACAAGCTCATGTACGTACATGGGCTCATATTAGGGGGGCGTTTTGGCCTCCCTAACCCCAAACGACTCCACTTTTCTACCCCTATGACGTCACATAACTATAAGGGAATAAAACCATCCTTTCAACCCTCCACTATTCTGGGGGGGGCGTGGCCACCCCTGACCCCAACATAATTGACTCCATTTGTCTAACAAGCTCATGTACGTACATGAGCTCATATTAGGGGGGCGTGGCCTCCCCTAACCCCAAATCAACTCCACCGTTTACCTACCCCCTTCCCGTGTGAACGTCGTCACGTAACTCTAAGGGAATAAAACCATTCTTTCAACCCCTGACATACCCCTGTGACGTCACGTAACTCTCGGGAATAAAAACCGACGTTCAAGCCCTCACCCCAAATTGACTCCACCTTTCCTACCCCTGTGACGTCACGTAACTCTCCGGGAATAAAAACAGACATTTCAACCCCTCACCCCAAATTGACTCCACTATTCTACCCTGTGACGTCCACGTAACTCTCTGGGAATAAACATTCTTTTCAACACCTGACCCCAAATTGACTCCACCTTTCCTACCCCCCTGTGAGTCACGTAACTCTACGGGAATAAAAACCAACATTTCAACCCCTCACCCCAAATTGACTCCACTATTCTACCACTGTGACGTCACGTAACTCTCTGGGAATAAAACCATCCTTTCAACCCCCGACCCAAATTGACTCCCCACCTTTCCTACCCCCTGTGACGTACGTAACTCCTCGGGAAATAAAAACCAACATTTCAACCCCTCACCCCAAACAAATTGACTCCACTATTCTACCCCTGTGACGTCACATAACTCTCTGGGAATAAAACCATTCTTTCAACCCCTGACCCCAAATTGACTCCACCTTTCCTACCCCCCTGTGACGTCACATAACTCTCGGGAATAAAAACCAACATTTCACCCCCACCCCAAATTGACTCCACTTTTCTACCCCTGTGATGTCACGTAACTCTACGGGAATAAAACGTGACCCCACCCCGACCCCAAATAGACTCAGTTCACTGTTTTTTGCGACTCATGTCCCCTTTAATTGTTTTCAAAGTAACGGGACGTTTACCTCATCCTCCTCCTATAAAATCTCTAAATTTATATATGCACATTGCGAATATACTCTCTCTCCCTACCTCCCTCCCTCCCTCCCTCCCTCCCTTCCCTCTCCTCTCTCTCAGCGTTACATTTTGTTTTATATATATGTACACAGCTGCTTAGATATTCAGAGTATCATGATAAAAGGATATTTGGCGACTGACTTCATCCACATGTGATATCTCCCCCAATAACCATATCAGAGTCAATGTTATCTGATGATGAATCACGCACACACACACACATATGAAGAAACGAGACCTTATCGCCATATTGCCAGCTGACTTCACGCCAACGTGAAATTTATTTTTCATTAGAATTTGAGTCATAATCTAGGTGGCGAACACAAGGACAAAGGTACACATTTCAATTTTGTTTATTTATTATACCGAGTTTGAAAGAGGTTGAAAAATCAAATTACAGACGGAATGTTATTTTATTATTTATAAAACCAATCCTAAATACAGGGGAATGAATTAATATTCCATACAAATACATACATTAGAAAAAAACTGTACAAACACGAACGCGATAATATGCGCATTCGCTTTTTCAAAAACAATACTTCAAACGAAACATACTACGGCTACTATATATTTTCTAACCTGTTCCTTCACATCACAGCCCTTAGTATATACCACAAACATCTTCTCCAGCACTTTCCCGACCGTGTATCGAAGACGACGACGTTCATCTAACACCTAAAGCTTTTAAATTTAGCTAACAAGTTTTTCACTAACTTGTACGAAGAGGTTGATGAAGCCATGGCGAGAGTTCACTCTTGGATGTGACAATCCTTCAAGTCATCCACACATGACTCATTTTATCAAAATCAGTATCACGTGACTAAACAGCTCCGATATCATTGTTCCTAAATGTTAAATAAGCCACCCACACATCGCCATCTTGTTTTTCGCATGTCCCGCCCTCACCTTCCCACCCCTCCTCCTCCTCCCTTCCTCCTCCTCCTCCCTTTTTCCCCATATTTCGCCACGTTTCGATTTGCTTTTAATGGCTATATTCCTTAACATCCAATCTTTAACCCCGCCATTTCAATGAAGTAGCGATAATTCGAAATATTAAACAACGTGGGTTTTTTTGGTTTTTTATTCCCTTGAAATCTCGAGCTATATTCTTAAAATATTATAAACCTGCGAGCGGATGAGTTAAATCTCCTTCTTCATTCCATTCAACCGTGTTAGAATCTTGTAAGTGCTTAACAAAAGCCGTAACGTATGACTTTTGGGGTTCTTTAAAAAAAATATTGGAATAATACCTGTTAAACTAAAACGGGATTGCTCTTTTTGCGAGTCATTGTCCCCTTTAATTGTTTTCAATGTAATGGGGGCGTTTACCACCTCCTCCCTCCAGTCACTGCACCATAACATTTTATATAGGAGGGGGAGGAGGAGGAGGAGGAGGTCCCGTGAGCGATATAGCCGGCATAGGTGGTTTTTGGATATTAAGGGAGACGTGTCCGCTACTACTAACAGCTGCCGTATCCAACTTGCCAGTACCCTCTAGGTATTAATATCACCATCACAAACCTCTTTTCTATTCATTAACCTCTCATAGGTAATGGCAGGGATAACGTAAAACTCCTTCTGATTTTCAATTAAAAAGACTCCCTACCAAACTCGCAGCAATAGGCAATAAAACCGATAGAATAGTCCCCCTTTACGACTTTTCAGTATATTTTTCTTCTTAGATATGGACGTTGTTTTCAAGGACACAAGATGAATTTCTCGTCTACAATTCTTAAGTGTTTAATAAACTTCTTATCTTGAGTTAGATTACCACAAAGAAAATTCTAAAAATTTCCGAGAGAGTAGACACCAAACACCGTTAAGATGGGAATAACTTTACTTCTTTAACTGGGTGATAAACCAGAGATGAATAAAATAAAGTTTTTATTTTACGTATAAGGTTGCTTACGGTTCATATCCGTACAATTTGAGATTCATCAACCCAGGAATTGAATTGACTCGGATAACCTTTCCAATGAACGTAATATTGAGTTTTATTATCTTTCCTGCTCCTTCCCAGAAATAGTGATATCATACGTTTCTGGTAGATTTGTGCGAATTAATCTTACACGATAAAATACGCCCTTTATTCTTCACCCGCTAAATCTTCCAGAAGTATACGACGGATTTTGCCTTGTATACCTCACTTTTCGGATTTTAAAAAATTTCCAGAGTATTTTGAATTGTATATCCCCTCCTAAAAATGCGTTGCGACGCTCATCGGCAATACGTACAACGTCTCCAACATTCAAGAGCGAAATGGCGGAGAGGATTAACGAGAACAGCCTTTTTATACATGCTCGAGAATTGACGTTCAATGTCATCTCTATCCGTTAATGCGTGAACCTCTTGCGGGGTGCGACCCAAACTTCTATGGGGGGTATGATTATAACTCTGAACAATGTCGCGCAAGACGTTAATGTATTTTAAGGTATTCTTATGTGTGAGACACGTTCATGTTATGTCACACCATATTCATGAATTTGTTATCACACAGATTGTCACGTCATTCAAGAAAATGTCCAAGCCTCTAACCGCCATGATGAATCATCCTCACCACCCTCCTATCCAGGAAAATAAAATATTATTATTATTATTATTATTTATTATTATTATTATATTATTATTATTGCAGTTTTTGCAGTTATTATTATTTTATTATTATTATTATTATATTATTATTATTATTATAATACACATTCACTCCGGTGCTTATTTAAATTATCTTTACAGATCCCTTCGCTGAAGACTTCCCATTAGATGAAGATTTGATGGGGAGTAATAATAATAATGAAGCATCGCGCGTTGGTGGAGGTGTAGGAACCAGAAGGGGATCTTCACTCACGAGGGAAAGAACGGAGGGTAATAAGGTAGTGAGTACCATTCATTATGCGGCTGCAGTAGTGGTCACACATTGACGTGGGCAATGAAGTTAAGTAGTAGCATAACCCGATTACGCGAAGATGTGCACAGTAACTTCCTTGAAAGAGGTATTCGATCGGCTATGCTATACTTGTGCGTTATTATCACCAGCGTGAGGATGCTAGGCGACATGAATGAAAAAAGTGCTTTCTATGTATGTACTCCACCCACCCTCACTACGATTGACTCGATCTATGACTCCCTGGAGGAGGCTATTGAGTTTATAGCTAATAAACTTGGAAGAAAGACTCAACCGTATTGAGGGGTTCGGGTTGGTGTATGACCTCGCTAGATAGGGTTGAACTTCATATCACGCGGCGTGAGTTAGTGAATATTACTTCCAGGTGTATCCAAGAGGTCGCGGTAGTCCCGATCAGTTCCGCGGTAGTGATCAGGTTATCAATATTCAGTCCGGGTACAACTGTGTCGTTACAGCGTTAGAAGCGTACGTGTACTGTAGATAAACCCTCCCACAGTATTAACAACAACCTCCCTCGTGTCTTAATGAGGAGGATGGGGAGGGACAATTTAATATCAAACACTCGCCAGATATGCCGTTGACCCAGACTCTTTCAAAAACATTAGAAAAGGGGAATAACCTCAACATATATCTGTATAAATTGATGTGAATTAGTCATGGGAAAGGAAACAGCGGAAAAAACATTGGACGGTACATCTAGCGAGGAAAGGTGGTAACCCCCAAAGCCCTCATTTGGTCACGTTGTTATTAATCACTGACGACCACGTCGCGTTGATTAAGGATATGTTGGCATTCGTGAAGAAGTTCCGACACGGATTCAAGCAGGGGCGGGGGATTGAGCACGCGGGTGGTATGTGTTACAATTGTTTGACTTTGTTTAATAGTTCCACCATCCGTGAGGCGCACACACAGGCCTGTACTGCTCGAACCACTGTCGAATACCCAGAACCCGGCCAATTTAAACAGTTTACTAAAGTTAAAGCTCTGCTGCCAATCTCGCACATGGCTTTCCTGGATTTTGAGGCGTATAATATTCAACCGAAGACCGGAGAAGACGATCCGAGAATAGTATCTCGGCAGAAAGCTTTCGCTTACTGCTACGTGATCGTGACGGTAGAACGGGGGAATATTGTACCATAGACTAAGTACGGAGAGAAATGCGTTGATGATTGTTTGCAGAACATGAACGGGACTGGGCGTTATTGCGTGAACAAATGCGTGCGTATCCTTTACATATGAGTCCTGAATCCGCCCGTAAGTAAGTTTGAAGCGAGCACTCATTGCGGAGGATGTAACGTCGAATTCAAGGCTGGAGTCACGAAAAAAATGCGGACATCACGCTCATTTTGTGGCACGGGACAACTTTGTGTGTGCACTGTGTCAAACAGTGAATTTGAATATGCAATTAAGGAGCGCCAACTTTAACAGTGTTCGTACACAATTTGTCATATGACATCGGCGGTGGTCTTGAAAGAGGCGGGGGCTCAGCATGATTTTGAAATTCTGAAACGCGAGGGTAGTAAATGTACTCGGCCAGATCGGGCAATCTGAGATTCGTGGATAGCAACAAACGTGATTAGGGGGACCCTTTCTAGTCTCGCCTCGAGTCATATCAAACAGAAAGGTTCCCTCGAAATCGCACGTCAGTTGTTAACCCCCCAGTATTCTCGGGATTGTCTCGATTTAGTTTTGGGTACGGGTAAACAGTACTACCCTTATGATTATGTGACGGGCTTCAATATCCTGCGAAAGCCCGGCATCCCTTCTCGAGAGTGTTCGATTCGGAACACGGGAGAAAGACCCTTTCCAGCGGGGGTATGCACGTGGTCAAGGTTTGGAATGCCGCTAATTGCACCAATCTTCTAGATTATACCGGTTTTGTATTTGTTAATGGATGTGGGATATTAGCGGACGTTTATTTAGCTTGGAGGAAGGCTGCCATGGTGCAATTCGGACTAGACCCCGCCCGTTTACCTGACTTCTACCTCTCTCTCACTCGATGCTTTCCTATATTTCCTCTAAAAATTCGTCTCCTCATTTCGAATGGTGAACTCTATCAATTAATTTGTAAAAAACATCCGTGGTGGTTTTTGTAGTCTAGTTCGAAGGCAATGCATAGCTAATAATCCAGAGTTAAATCCCAGTTTTAGGGTGGGTGATCCTCAATGTACATATTATACGTTGACTTCACCAGTTTGTATCCCACAGTTATGAGTAAATACAAAATGCCCTTGGGTGAAATAACTGAACTTTCCCCTGCCGAATTAGAAAGTTTTGTCGCTAGCGATATTACCGCCATTGATTCACAGGGTGAATACGGTTATTTTATACTGCTCGATACCAAACCAGTTAGACGGGATGTTGCTCTACAGACGGACGATCTCCCTCTCGCCATTCATCACATGAATGTGACTCACCAGGATCTATCGCCCTATAGTAAAAACCTAATGAATAAGTTCAAGGTGAAGCTACCCAAGAAAAATGTTAAGTTGACGGGTACGCATTACCCATGCGTAATCACTGATCTGTCTTCCGTTATTACAAACGTTGATAAGGCTCGGTCTCGAAGTTGATGTAATAAGGAAAGTGTACAAATTCAAACAGGATTTTTATTTGAGGGAATATATTCTGGAGAATGCCGAAAGGCGTGCTAAAGAGACCGATCCGGACAAGAGGAACACCATCAAAATCATAATGAATGGTCTTTTCGGTGTCACTATTAAAAATTCATTGAATTATTCTACCCGAACTGTCGTCACCGGTGAAGCCTCTCTTCTCAGGAATGTGTCCAAACACACGTACAAGTCTTTGGAAAAACTGGGTAACGACAGGTACATTGTAAACCA
>NC_061107.1:105266001-105273501 GCF_015104395.2 Macrobrachium nipponense
GATATACGTTAACAAACCAAATAACTGAGGCTTTCGAATGCTAATTGGAGTTTTTAATCACATCTTTTTTCCCCTCAGTCATAGTCAGCCATCGTTACCGCACAGCTGGATCTCAAATGTATCCTCGTTATCCTCTTGATTTCATTTTTTACATTTTTAAGTGATTTCCACAAGAATGCTTCTACATACATACATACATACATTATATATATATATATATATATATATATATATATATATATATGTATGTATGTATGTATGTATGGTATGTATATATATATATATATATATATATATATATATATATATATATATATATATATGTATGTATGTATGTATGTATGTATGTATGTATGTATATATATATATATATATCTATATATATATATATATATCTATATATATATATATATATATATATATTTTAGGGCTGTGCCTTGTATAATAAGGCGTCCTATGAGGTAATGTTTAGACTTGCGATAATCGCTTACGCTAAGTCGGTTGGTATTGCACTTCCTAATTCATTGGAGTGTCTTGGGGTTTGTAGATCGCTTACGAAGTCGGTATATCTTCTTTGGTTATGACGACGATGTGTTAAACTCATGATGATTCGGTGATGATGTGAGGTTTCTAGTCGAACACGAAGTATAAAAAAAATACACATATTCTTCTGAAGTTACATGGTGAAGATCAGGTATGATTGTACAGGTCTTCTAATGACGATAGCTTGATCGCTTCTGCCAATGATGATGGCTAATTCTATTCTCTCTACATGATAAAGCTTAGGTAAAGAGGTACAGGTCTTCTAATGACGATAGCTAACTCTATTCTGTTCTACTACCATCTCGTTACCAGTCCATAAAGGAAGCAGACAGTAGCTCGAACATACGAACATACAATCAGATGACATAGTTTCATACGAACTATACAATCAATGACTAGTTACTAAGTCACGTAGGCCGCTTGAGCTATAGGTCACGGTGTTTGTCTCAAGCAGGAAGCTTGGACTAAAGTTTATAAACAATTGAATGACTACAGGTGACGGCATGTTATCTTAGCCTACTTTGTTGTATACGTCATCTTTACCGTCTCTGGTCTGATCACATTCCTGCAAGCAATCTGGTTGACCTCTTTAGTTTTTAGTCTTTTATATATATGGACTAACATTCCATATTTTTATTATGTAAACACTTACATAAAAGCTCGGTCAGCTACCAAAACCAACTACTGAATATTACTCAAACTTGACTTGCATTTGACTTATAGGAGTGTGATACAGGAGTGTTATATATCTGCAGTTATTGGTAAGATAAAAGCTAACAGAGTTGATTATAGGCTACCTGATTTATTTATACATATGTATATGGATTCATATAATTATGATTAATATATGTGCACTTTAAATAGATTCCTATTGCGTACATGCAAAGATATATTTCGATTCTGTTATTTATGATCATTTATATATAGGATACATGATACTTTATATATAGGATACATGACCGAGGTTATACTACTACACATTTAACTAGCGTTCGAACAACTTTTCGTCCATTACACAGTTCCAGACAACCACCTATAGCCAAATGAAATGGCCAATTTCAAATGGTTAAAAACAAGGGGAAAATTTCCCTGGCGGGGTCCAACGTTCTATTTTGCGCTCATACTTGTTCTCTGCATCCTAAGCCACACGAATACGTTCGCGATGAATAAATCACCCCCAGCACGAGTCCTTCGCCAGCAAGTAGAGTTGAATATCCTTCTGGTCGTAATTGTCGGAAGTATGTCCCTTTTGTAGTCGATTTCCGACAGCCGCCGGAGCATTCCGCATTAAAACGAGATTAACGACAGGATACGGGTGTCGGTCGAAGAAGTCCATGATGGTGCTTATTCCTTTCACATTGTAGGCGGTTGTTACTCGACTGCCATCGTCTGCAGCGACGAACGATTTTTTGAAGTTGCGATGTGAAACTCTCGTACTGCAGGATACTGTAACCAGGTTCCATTAATCAGCCTGCAAGTGAAATTATACTTGTCACAAGGGCAAAGTAAAATTCAGACGACATCCAAATACAGGGGGGGGGGGGGGAGAAAGCCATTTAGAACCAGAACTTAACCCACATGAATTCGCTGATATTTGTGGATTCAAAAGAGTCAGCTGTACAAACTTTTTATCCATGGCATTAACAATGAGTGAACCTATCCAGGTCTATGATGACTTGTAAAAATATCCATAATTATAAAAAACAAACAGATATCAATACGAATCCCAAAGAAATTCGATATTACTGGTAGTAAGTTACTAGACAAAGAAGTGGAAAACGGAGCTATTTGTAAGATTGCCAGGCAACATAAGAGTCAAAGAGAATATTAATCATGATTCTGTATTTCTCTATGCTAACTGAAATTATGTTGTGATAAAATCTGATCCTATGTGCCCCTAACAAAAGTTTCATATTCAATAGGCTAGAGATGCAACGAAAGAACCCACTATGTAACTAATTTCTATATAAACTTTGGGTTTTTTCAAGAAAATGTGACATTCTCATAGGCTAATGTTGCAAGTAAATTTTTCATATACATGTTCTTGATACTTCTAAATGTCCGTTTACCAATGTCATAGCTAAATTATTGACTCTAATTGTCTATGAGGTTCAGAAAAATTAATCCATTTTAATGTTATAGAAATTCTATTTGCTTATTTTTGTTTATTAGTTTTTAAAATGATTGCAACTCCTTAACTAAAGTTGCATTGCGCATACGGATAGACATTTGTACCCCTAAAGTCGCCTTGCCCATAAGAAGTTCGGGCTAAGCATCCCTTTCTCCAGCAACCTGCTTTGCAAGCACGAGACGACACACACAGATGAAGCCTATGCAAGCAGATTATTGAGGTTAGAAGGAACAATGATGACGTTGTCACTTGGCAGGAGATTGCTCTCAGCCAGCTAAGAGTTACGTTACTTGCTGTCATAAGTACGACTTTAGTATTTTCAAATGATATTTTTTTTTTTTTTAATTCTCCACCCACATGAGAAGAATGTCTGAAAAATAACAGTACCAAAATGAACAATATATTAGTTTCATGTTGTGGATATCTGCCATGATTGTAAATCAAATGTAATTATGTTTAAATTATATATTCCTTATTCAAACTAATGAAAAGGGTTTCCATACAAATTTTTCTATATACTATTTGCCCTGTAAGATCCCATATAGGATTATTCCATAGATAACATTTTCACTTCTAGACTTCCTGACTTCAAAATCTATTTTATTTTATTTTTATCTTATTTATTTATTTATTTATTTATTTTTTTTTCATTGACTAAGAATATAAATCACCGCGGGGACAGACAATATGTCAGTAGGTTTTGATATGTGTTTTTGAACTTTTAGCTTATTTGTCATTACAAAAGCATTAAGTTAGAGTTCAAATCTTTACGCATATATATTTGGATATTTAATTAACCTATGGTTACATTTTGCTTATTGATTTTATCGTGATTCCTTTTTTATTATAATTTGTAACCCTTCCGACTTCTTACGGAGTGTATTATATTGACTCCACTTGTATCCATATTTTATTTTATTTTTATATTTATTTATTTATATATTTTTTTATATATATTTGATAAATTAATGGTTGGCTTGAATATGTGGAAAAGTGTTTCTAGCAGCATACCGTATAAGGCTACTTGCGGTATCATTTCTACAGATACAAGATATGAATGATAAAGGTATTTGAAAACCGCGAGAACCTCTATAATCCGGGGGAGTTCGGATCCAATATCACGAATGTAACTCGTAAGACATTGAAACTTTTTTTTTTTTTTATCCGTTATTCTACCAAACCGATTGATTCTGATGATAAAATATATTATTTGGTTTTCTTAATGGAAAGGATTCGCACAACGAGTTAAGGAGATTATTGATTTACACCACCCGAGTCACAGATTATTATGTGTTGAATTCCATGTTTACTGATTTAGCACTCATAAATATTCCTAGCACACTCAATTGCGGTGTTTGTTTTTAGTGCTATTAATTCTATATAACGTGTCAACGGGAACTATTAACACTAAGAAGTGTTTATTTCCTCTGTCAGACTCGTAACTCTGTTAATAATTCTACGTATATTCTTTCAAGGATTGATTTGGCACAGGATATGCCCCTAAACTGACAGGTGTCTTAGTGTGTCCCTTGTTTTCATGGCACGTGTTACAATCAGTTATGTGCTTTTTATATCTGTAAGCATTGTTAGGCCGAGTAAAATAGTGATTTGGCTTTCATTGTGACATAATAGGGAACCCTGGATGACGGAATGCAACCAGTTTAGGACGATTGGTATGAAAGAGATTATTACTACTACCTGGTCGTTAGTCACCTGCTGTGTTCTTCGGGTTTTCCTCGTCACGGACCTACATATAATATTTCATTTGATTACATAATTCTGATACACATACTTTAAATATACTTTTGCTTTAGGGTTTCTGCTCGAAGTGTTTATTGGTTTGCTTAGCCGCTGACCCTGTTTTCCGTTCAGAAGTGGTTTATTGTTTTTTGCTTAGCTGCTGACCTTGCTTTGTTCAGTTTGTAACAGTTCTGCGCTCCAACCCAGATATTCAATGCTCGCGATCTCTTGGGTTAAGGAATTTTCTTGTTTAGATACAGTTTTAACAATAGGCACGGATGTTTCTATATCTTTTAATCTAATTAATGTTCTTTGCAGTATGGTGCGGGATTGCGGGATAATGCGTCAGCTATGATAATTGCTTTCCCAGGTAGATATCTTATCTTGGCTCCAAAGACCTGAGTGATCATTTGTCGCCGAGTTCCTTTTGGACTGTGATTAAAGCCTTTGAAAAACTCGGTAAGTGACTTATGCTCGTGAGGACTTTAACAGGATAGCCGTAGATTATAAACTTGAAATGTACTAGTGAGTTAACGATACCTAGCCCTTCCTTGCTATTACTGGCATATTTACTTTCAGAGGGCTTTAGTTTACGTGAATAAAAAGCTATAGGGAAGAACTGTTTATCATATTACCGAAGTAATACCCCTCTTACCCCTTGGTCTGAGGCGTCTATTGCAATAAAAAAAATTCCTTATTTAAATCAGGGATTTTTAAGTTAGGTGAGCTGCATTATTCCGCTTTTAAGATATCGAACGCCTGTTGATGCCTTTTAGACCATGATAAATCTACGCTCTTCTTCGTAAGATCTGTTAAAGGAGCTGTCATGATTGAAGAGTTACATATTTACATACGATTGTAATACCCCACTACAGCGCAAAAGTGCTGTATCCCCTTTTTACGTTAATAGGTACCGGAAGTTATGAATAGCCGACACCTTACCATGGACTACTTTAAGACCTTGACTAGACACATAAAACTAGATAAACATGTTCGTTTTTTTAAACTCACATTTAGATATTTACTCTGAGATTATTTGTCTTTGTCTCTGTAGCACTAGCTCTAGTTTATGTGAATGTACTTCTAAGGTATTTAGAAAAGATTATAAGACCAACCATATAAGCATGTAGGGTATCCCCTAAAAGTCTCCAAACACTATATTGTAATTGGGGTGCAACGTAAGCCGGAGGCATACGTAAAAATTATAATGTCCCCTGAGTGTGCTGAAAACTGTGTATGAGGTACAATCACTTAGGTAATGGTATCTCGTAAAAGCCTAAAGTAAGTCCAAGCTGGTGAAAAATTTATTCTAACCTAACAGAGATAAGATGTCGTCGGTACATGGCACTGGAAACTATCGGAGTCGTTTCCTTGTTTAAGCGACAGAAATCTACGTAGATACGCCAAGTCCAATCTTTTATGGCATGACGTTTGAGGAAAAATTATATGGGCTTATTTGATTTCCTAATGACTCCTATTACTAACATTTTTCAACTTCGTCATTTATCTCTATTTTGAAATTTCATTGAGAAGTCTATACGAAGGTACGTATATAGTTTTATGTTTGTCCTTAGACCGTATTTTGTGTTAAATTACATCCGTTTTTTCCAGAGATCACTCGCTAGTGGAGAAACTTCCTGGTATTCATAAAAGATAAAAAAAAAAAATAAAAAAAAAAAATTTCTGCTGAATCACCTCTGCTTGAATGACTTTACTGATATTACTTTAGATAGAGTATAAGAGAGATTCATCTATGACTGGTTGGGCGGGATTAAAAATTAGCAACAATAAAAAATGCGATATTTGTAACTTCTGTATCCACGATATGTATACTTTTGTGGATCACTAGATTTAACTTGTTGCTGCGAGTCAACCGTGTATAGGGCTTTGTTAGCGGAAATCGTTATATTTCAGAGTGTTGGGAAGGATTAAAATTTCATTTCCCAGCAAAGTATTTTTACACGCACTAAGACATTCGAGGGTGCATGCTTCTCGAGATTTTGCATGCAAATTGCGACTACGGTTGTGGGAGAATTCTTGTTGGGTCGTTGAACAATACACGATTTATGAGACAATGATTTGTTCCTCTATTTAAGTTATTATTTGCTTAACTGTCTCTTTTTGTTCAAACGGATTTTAATATGTTTGAAGGTTTATAGAATTTTCCTTTGATAAACACGCCTTATTTTTGCAGGAGGTAATATAATATTTTGTATACCCCTAGATGGATATCTTACAATTACACTAGATACAGATCAATGTTTTTTATAACTATAGAGGTATCTGTAAGCGCTCGCTTATCCGGACTTCTCATTAGGAAGTTCAAGCAACAGACGGTGAGTCCATAAACTACAGGATATTATGTGTACTAAAGGAATAAAACAAGATATTCTAATTTTTACGGCGCGTACAGTCGGGCTTAATCCACCACTACTTATAATAACTTATAGTATTAAAAAAAACGAGAACCTGCTCTGATTACTTGATACAGTCGTGTGATGCATAGGGAAATTCCTTTTTAATTTTTTCAACATTGCTCTCCCCACTCTGCTAGAGTCGCTTATTGCGTGGAATTTGCTATGCTTTGAACACTCAGCAGATTTAACTGACCCTGACCGCTTGACTGGATGACACAGTACCCAAGTGCTTAAGCACGATTTGTTTGATTTCTGATTCTTAGGGCTACTGGTTACCACTATTTCTTTTGATAATAATTAGGATTCCTCTCTTTATTACCATCGGCAACGTATTGTGTGTTTTTTAGCATTCTGCTGTTGGTTACGTATAAAGCAACAAACGTATGAATGACGAACTATTAGGAAATGAGCGATTACTATTAAGACAAGTTATCTCTACTGCATTCAATATTAACTGTTTGTTCTTGCTGTTGTTTACTTCATTCTTTGCTAAAATTTGAAATAGTGAGGGATCCTGGTCAGCGCATTTAGCCTAAACGAAAGCTTTTTTACAGACATGTTATTCCTTGCAATCCAGCCGTATTTTTAAAGTTAAGTTGAGTCATTGAGGTTCGATATTTTATGCATATAACTCAAAAAACTCAAGGCTAAAACTGCGATCGGGACTTT
>NC_061107.1:105278501-105288501 GCF_015104395.2 Macrobrachium nipponense
TACACAATTCCATGTGCTATATCAGAATTTTGATGTTTTGGTATTAACCATCACTTGGAAAATATGCTCAGTGCCGGATTCTCTCTCTCTCTCTCTCTCTCTCTCTCTCCCTCTCTCTCTCTCTCTCTCTCTATGGATTAAAATTCATTACCTTGAAAATGGCTTGTGTTTTAGGCCCTTTATACACTGTCAACATAGGTAACTGTGACTTCAAAAACATAATCGATAAGAAATTCCTCCATTCAATTACTTAAAATCGATTTTCAACCATAAAAACGTTTACCAAATTAGAGTAGAAGACCTCACTAGACAGGGAATACCTAAGGATGTTGGAGCTTTAACCCTCTCCGGTCCGGAGGAGTCGAAACTCTTGTTACGTTCCGGTCTTGGTACCTCACCCGTCGGTGAAACAGTTGAAGAGTTAGACGCATTGAAAGTTCCCACAAAATACTTTCTAATTTTACCCCTGTATCTTTTATCATGACTAAAGTGGTACATTGGAAAGCTGAACATTTATTCTAGCATATATTATTCAATTTCTTAAAAATAAAATAACAACTACCACCGTTTTAGATGTGATAAAATAGGACCAAAAATAATTTTTTGCGTTTCTTATTCTCTTCCTCTGATTTCAAAGGTCGAAAAATATATTTTCTGGTTAATCAAATGTAATAAAATTTACGTAAGTAGATAGATTTATGACTTACAGTGATGGTAAATATTTCAGTCAACATTAATTGTTATTTTATGAATGGCAAGGCAATAAACAGAAGCATCCATTCAAGCATTTCATGGATGGTTAGTTTATAGCCGACGCTGGCAGCACTGATGGCTAGGTAAGTTCCTCATCGTCTTAGCTCCTCCTTCTGTCTCCGACGCAGCGTTGGCCTGGTTGTTATAAACAACAACCAAAAAGGTCATAGTTAGATCCCGTCACGTGGTGCATTTTCTGCTTTATTCTTTTGTGCTGTCTTATCAGTTCTTGTAATGCTAGTTCCTGGTCGTGCTTATATGACTTTCATATTTTCACACTTCTACATTCACTCTTTTGTTAAAAATTCTGAATAATGAAAAATAATCCTCTCCATGCCTTTCACCATCCAGGGCATAGAAGCCTCACTGGCATTTCTCCCTCGGCGGCTTTTGTCACAGAATTTATGGTGTGATACCAACCTCCCATAGCTGTATATTATAGGTCTACAAATGAAAATGTAATTATAGCATGAGCTTTCGTATGTTTTCAAACATACTTCAGTATAAAATTAAATATTAAGCAAAAACGAAAAGCCATCCTAAAATGAACAATCAGTAGTTATAGGGTGATTTAAAAGCTTATTTATTATGGATAGTTTGCCTAACAAGTATACATTTTATAACCATCGATTCCATATCCTCAACGAACTCCGGTCAGTATAGTTATATCGTCGTTATGATCTTGTTCAGTAGTTGGGGCTCTTTTAACCTTTTAAAATCATACCAAATAAGCAAGATATAGTGTTCTGTTTTCAACAATGAATTATTTATTAAAAGAACAGACTACTCAACTTTGTCACGGAAGATTCAATCTACGATGCAATGTCTTCATTTTATGTGAAAGTAAATATATATATATATATGTATATATATATATATATATATATATATATATATATATAATATATATATATATATAGATATATGTATATATATATATAGATATATATATATATATATTATATATACACATATATATATATATATATATATATATATATATATATATATATATAATATGAATAAAAAAGAAACCCACAAATTCAATTTGTAACTTGTTTACTTCTAAGTATTTACATTTTAGTTTTTACTCCACACTCGAGTACTTTCAGGCCCTTCTGTGGCCCATTCTCAAGAGATGTTGGGATGTTAGCCTGGGTCAAGGCCCAGACAGTCTTCTGGAACTTCTTCTCGTTGTACTGTCATTTATGCGATGGCTGTTCTGGTTTTCTTGAGAGTTGCCAACTCCCCTCTTGTCGCTCTGATATCCTGAGCTGATGGTCAATGGGATTCACACTTGTGGTAAGGGTGTGGTCACCGTAAGTCTGTTGGGCAGGAAACCTAATCTCCAGGTCAGCAGGGTCAATCTTAGCTTCTTTTAATATCAAAGCTCGGCTTATGGGATCTTCTGAGGTAAACCTTTGTTTCCTTCAATTACTTTGATCTCTCTGATAAGCGCACCTTCTACTACCCTCCTGTGACTAATTTTGTTGCTTTTGTATATAAGCCTACTGTTTTTGAAATCCATCCTATGGTCATTTTTGCCCCAACAATGTCTAGCTATAGCACTCCCTGAGAGTTAAGCTGTACTGCCCTTCTATGTTCTTGGACTCTAGTCCTTATTCCCCTACCTGATTTCCCTTCCCCCACATATCTGTCTCCACAATTATTGCAATTGATTATGTATACCCCCGCTACATCATCTGTATTACTGTCTTCTCCTTCCAATTTATTTTTACATACTTTGTTTTTTAAGGTATTATCAAAGGTATATACAAATTTATATTGACTTTCTTTCATTTTTGACGTGATTTGTTTCATTTTAGGCAATAAAAGGGAGGGCAACTATTTTCTTGTTTTCTTTATTCCATGTACTCTCTACATTCGCTCTGTAAAATATTTTTCTAGCTTTGGTGAGTGCCCTTTTTCTGAACCATTCCGGGTATGCTAATGCATCGAAGCTTTTATCGATGTAATTTATTTCTTGCTCTATCTTGCAAGGGTCACACGTTCTCATTGCCCTAAGAAATAAACCTGTTAGAACCCCTATTTTTATATCATGACTATGAAAAGAGAAGAAATGAATATATGAGTTTGTATGTGTGGGCTTTCTATATGTGCTGAATTCATATCCTGTTCTTTTCTTTCTATGAGTATGTCTAAAAAGGGCAGTTTATTATTGTTACTTTTCTCTAAAGTGAACTGGATATTGTTATCAAACTTATTGAGCTCATCTAGAAAAGTTTTCTATTTTATTTCCCATCCCCTTGCAGAATGCAAAAATAGATCATCCACGTATCTCCACCATCCTTGCAGTTTTAAGTTAGGGACATTCACATTAGGAACTAGATTAGTTTCGAAATATTCCATATAGATGTTAGCGAGTATAGGTGATATTGAGGACCCCATAGCTACTCCATATTTCTGTTTGTAAACATGTCCCTCAAACGTGAAATAAGTATCACTGACACACAATTTGATCAACTCAAGGAAGACGCCTATTTCGATGTTTGGATTGAAAATACCCTCCATTAATGTTTTGAGTCCTGTGAGGAATTCTTACCTCAATACTTTATCTAATGGGGAACATTGGTGAACTACATGCTACTACATCAAAACTAACCATGTGTCCCTTTATATTCTTTTTCTTAACTTTGTCTATGAAATCTACTGAATGTTTAATATGGGATTCTGAAAATATACCTAAGTATATTCCTAGTTCTCCAGCTAACCACACTGCTAAGTTTTTTGTTAGGAGATTTCCTACTAGAAACAATAGGGCGTAGAGGGCAGCCCTCCTTGTGTATTTTGGGGCTGCCATATATATATGCAAGCTCAGGTAATTTACTTGAGAATAATTTAGTGCATAGCATGTCCTTCCCATTACCTAGTCTACTGATTATTTTTTTTTCACATTCTGATTAAAGGTATTCTGAAGCTTTTGGATTGTTGGAGGATTCTCTATTTTAGCATAAGTAGTTTCATCATCTTTTAAAAACTAAATGTAAATACTTAGAAGTAAACAAGTTACAAATTGAATTTGTGGGTTTCTTTTTCAATCTTCAGAAGAAAACTGAAAGAAGTTTTTGTTTGGTTCAATATGAATAAAGTTACAGCTACGAAAGAAAACTGAAGCACTGGAGATGCAAAGTACTTTCGTCTTACAAGACATGGTGACCATGTCTTAGTAATAAGACGAAAATACCTAGCATCTCAGTGTTTCAGTTTTCCTTCGTGGCTGTAACTTTGTTCATATAATCATCACACTTTTAATTTTTGTTTGCGATTAAAAACAAACATATATGTTTATATTTATATATGAAGATAAAAGGCCCATGAAACACTATTTGAACGTTGCAACCACAAAATCCGAGCACTTCCTTCTGTGCCTTGTTCAATGGTAGAATACGGACAGATGGTGTGTTACAAAGCATAAGTAGCTGTGGCAGTAAGTCTCTGTAGGTATGCATACCATCAGAGACTTATTGCCACAATTAATTATGCTTTCTATAACTACGATTGTAAACACATCGTCTGTCCATATTGCTACCAGTGGGAACAAGAGCACAGAGGGAAGTGCTCGGAGTATGAGGTTGCGACGTTCAAATAGTGTTTCATGGGCCTTTTATCTTCATATATAAATATAAACATATATGTTTGTTTTCAAATCGCAAAAATTAAAAGTGATGATGATTACATGAACAAAGTTACAGCCACGAAGGAAAACTGAAACACTGGAGATGCTAAGTTTTTTCGTCTTATAATATATATCTATATATATATATACTATATATAAGATATATATATATAGTATATACTATATATATATATATATATATATATAACCCTACATCATATACAGATATATATATACACCTTTTATATACTATATATATATATATATATAATACATACATAATATATATATATATTATATTATATATATATATATATATATATATATATATATATATGATATATATATATGGCATAACGCTTCTCTCCTCATTCTACAATGTCTGTTGCACTTATGGTAACTTAAACTGCTTCAGTAACAAATGATGTTACTAATAGCAAGTTAGAAAAGACAAATTGCTGTTGATCACAGATCCGGCAATAAACAAAGATGGGGATCAGGAAGTCAAGCAATTTTTGTGCAGTTCAGTTCAGTTCATTATAACGAATCCAGGTATAAAGTCACAGATTAAAAACGTCCCAGAAAAGCCTCATAACTTATTACTTAGCGCATAAAAAGTTCAGTTTTCTGAGAAAATTCCTTATAGCAAATTAGCAAACGTTTTCTATACATATTTTTTTTCTTTGTTTTTTCTGTGCTCTGATATATAAAACAAATAAATACATATAATTGAATAAGATAATAGGATTACATCCTAGATAAATAATATTCATGAAGTGAGCAAATAATATTGCAATTATATACGTAGATGATAATTACTGTAAATGAAAGATGAATCCTTGCTTGGTTCCTAAACAAATACCAATAAAATAGAAAACATATATTTTTGTGGAGGATACCTCAGAAGTACGTATGGAATAAAGCCACCTGTACTGAAAGTATCAGTGAAGTATATTGTCATGTGAACGATTATTCTTTTTTTCATTATTTCAGGGAGTATAGATAAACACAGCGAAAGTAAACTACAATTACTTAATTGTTTGTTCCCAACTTGACCTAGCAGAACAGCAGAGAGGATTAGCGTATCCAGTTGGCCGATTATGGAGAGCGATTATAGGCTTATAAGATCACCGCATTTTGTAAATAACTTGTGTAATATCTAAAAGTGAATATGCTCGCTGTAGATGGAACCGTTTGCTGCTGTCCGTTGCCGAATTTATGAAAACAATAAGTGACGACAGCTCGTGATCCGCATAAACCCTACATTTAGGCTGAATATACAGTAGAATCGTGTACTTCCATGGTTCCAGGAATTTCACACCATTTCTGCGTTGAATAAGTTTAGCTTTGTTTTTAATTAAATGATATGGGAATTTTTTACCTGTAAATTGTCTGTCAATGACCAAAATATGACTGTCTTGCCTTTAGTTGATGTTAAACAAAAATCATTATTATAGTTTAGATTATCAAAATCCATATATATATATATATATATATATATATATATATATATATATATATATATATATAATATATATATATATATATATAGCTTACATAATTAACCCAACCCCCCCTAAGTAACAAATCATTTCAAATGTGAATAATACCCTCAAATCCCTCCCCACCAACATTACCCTTTCTCTTAGAGCTATAAAATGGGGGATACAGGATATACAAAACACATACGTATACACGCAAATAGATTGTATATAACACATTTACTTACCTTTGTAATATGTTAATACATTAAAAGGTCCTTCTGTACCTTCACTTATACGAAATTTTGAATATTTTACCGTTCACTTCGTTATACGGAACTGAACGACACAAAAAATGCTCGACTTTCTGTTCGCCATCTTTTGTTTACTGCCTTATCTGTGATAAACAGCAGTGTGTCTCTTCTAACTGGGCTATGGTAGTTATATCGTTTGCTACAGAAGAATTACAGTTCCGACATAAACAATTCACCAACCAATAAGTAGCTTCGGCTTAGGAAACATCTGTTACTTGTTCAATAAGAACAAGTAACAGAATGTAAACTATTGTAATAATAGTTACAACGTGTAATAAATAAAATATATATATTATATATATATATATATAGTATATATATATATATGTATATATAAATAAAGATACAAATGCCACGAAGGAAAAATAAACGAAGGAGTCTGCGAGATCTTTCGGATGAAAAGCCCTTTACTGAAGCAGCTGCTTCAGTAAAGGGCTTTTCAGCCGAAAGATCTCGCAGACTCCTTCGTTTATTTTTCCTTCGTGGCATTTATCTTTATTTATGGATTTATCACGTTCCTAACTTTCGTGATTCTGTTATACATGTATATATATATATATATATATATATATATATATATATATATATATATATATATATATATATATATATATAACATATATAACATATATATATATATAATATAATATATATATATAATGATATATATATATATATATATATATATATATATATATATATATATATATATTACACGTTGTAACTATTATTACATTAGTTTACATTCTGTTACTTGTTCTTATTGAGTTAAGCATTTGGGTGGGGGTCGTTTCGGCAGTGACCTTTACAGCGTAAAACGTCGCACAAAGACATCCTATCCTGACCCTATGCCTAAAGATACGTACATACCCACACGTGCGCGCGCAAACACACACATTATTTGTATAATGGTTAATAATTTGTGTTGAATATAAAGAAATGAAGAAACATGCAAATAAATAGGTCACGGGTTGTAAACTATAATATCGATAGCCGCGTAGAGTCAGGGGTACTCAAGACTACCTGAAGACAGGCGCACCCAAATTCCAGATGGGATTATAAAGGTTAATTTGACCACTAGGAGTTCCCATTCCTAATCTGAGTCACTATTCCCTAGACTCCTGCTGTCATTTCCCAGTACTCTTGAGTCCTCCAGACTCTCGGTGAACTATTTATTTGCATGTTTCTTCATTTCGTTAGTTCAACACAGATTATTAACTATTGTATATATACATATATATATATATATATATATATATATATATATATATATATATATATATATATGCATATATATATATATATGTATATATATACATATATACCTATATATATTGCGTATTATATATATATTATATATTTTATGTTATATATATATTATATATATATATATATATATATATATATATATATATATATATATATATATATATGTACACATTAGTTAATAATCTATTTGAAAATAACGAATTGAAGAAACATACAAATTAATAGTTCATCGAGAGCTTTTGCGCACATCATCTGAAATTTTGGAATATGTTGTCTTTAGCTCTTCAGACAAGACATCGACTGCCGTGATGAAAATTACGAATTTTATGATAACGAAGTTATGGATAAGGTGAGCAACGTCTCATCCCATTCCTATTGCTTGACGAAAATGAAAGTGTCATCCAGTGACGAGATGCACACTCCATCCAATATTCTAATTCATTGTCGACTAGTTGGCCACAAATTTCATTTTATTTTCGTAATGTATAAAAGGCCATAACCAACCAAGAAAGAAGCGTATACAACATAAAAAGTCACTATAAGGTCTGGAAGTAATACTGCTTTAATTTATTACCGACTCATCAAAACGAATAGCTGAAAATTTTTCTAATCTATTGCGGCATGGATTCCATTTCGCCCAGTCTCTTTGTCTAAAGACCTACACACCCACAACATTCACTCACAGACCATAAACACGCAAGAGTACACACACACACACACACACACACACACACATATATATATATATATATAGATATATATATATATATATATATATATATATATATATATATATATATATACTATGGGTATATGCAAGACGAGAGGTTCGCACACTGGTTGTAAATATACCTGGACCATTACAATCGTTGCCATATTATTGGGATTGTTTCAAATTTATATTTTATGGTTCTCTCAGTAAACTTGCAGTTTTCTGCATTTTCGTTTTACATTGAATAACATTACTATATATATAAGAGCTTTGATAAAGGATTTATTTCTGGAAAATTACAAATGATTTATTGGTAATTTACTAATCGGCATCATTCTGAAATCGAAATGTTGTCGATTTCATCACGAGATTGAATGCAGCTACATAATCGTATGCCGACTGATTTTTTTTTTTTCATATATTTTTAGAAATATGGATTGCAGTGAAAATATTGTTCGTCAGAGACAGAAAAATTATATATCGGATCTGAGGGAAGAGCACTAATTACTTCTTAGTCAAATTTAGGGATGTCGGGCGACTTGGTGACAGTGTTACAAAACACGTGAGGAAATGAAGCCAGTTAGAAAGTAGCGAGAGGTGACTTTCCACCTGGGAAACTCGCGGGCGAAATGAGGTGATCTCGCCAGAAACAAGCCAAGTTTTTGGCGTAGTTTTGAATATCATTTCGGCCCAAATTGTGGATTGATTGGTTGGGAAAAGATATTCTTGTTTTATACACGTCAAGTAGAGAAAATAGACTATGGATTGGATAAATTTTGGGGACGCTTTATCGAGTTATTACAAAGATATGCACGGTGTTGGGGTGGGCTTCTGTCAGAAGCCCTCGATACCTAGTATGAGAGAGATGGTGGGCTTCTTCCAGAAGCCCCAAGACCGGAAAGGGTTAATACATATGAAAATAGTCTATTTTCAATCCTAAATTTTATTGTGGGTCCTTATTTTTATTTCTGTTTTCGCCCGATTCCCGATTTTTTTTTTTTTTTTGTCACCGAAAACTTGAACTCATTTTGGTATCTCCCCATATACAAGACATTGGGCACTTTTACTTTTCTGCTAAGCCTATAATTTCATTTGAAGAAAATAATGAATAACCTAATTTGATTGACGTGTTCATCATCAAAATTTATGTTAACTTTTCGTTAGACAATATAAAGAAAAAAGCTCAGCGATACACATTTACCCATTCTTCTTCCGAAACAATAGTGACTTTTATTTAGTATCAGTCTTTTTAGTTTATTCCTTCTCAATTTTCCTTCGGCACAGACAGCATAAAATTTTCGCTGGTTTTAACAGAAATGGACGTGTGCAGAGAAAAATATTGTGGAGAATCCGCGAGAAAATGTCAATAACGTAGTTGTGAGATATCTTTGGCGTTGTTTCTCTATGTTAATTTTTCTCTTTAGTATTTTGATTTAGTAACGGATTGTGGCAAAATTGTCTGATTATATGAGTTTTTCTTTTGTACATTCGTTTTCATTTCCTCCAGTTTTTTCTTATCTATAGATTAACGATTAGAAATATGTGATTTCTCTATGATGGCTTTTGCTATTGTTTTTAATCTTAGCTATTAATTTTTATTCTTAACTATTGATTGTATTTAACTCATCACGAACATAACCTTCATTGTCGTTGGTTTCAGTAACCTGTACTTTTTTGATGAGGAGGGAACTTGGCAGTTGTGTAACTTACATGCATACAAATATTATTTGCAAGCCTTCTTTCTCCTGGTTCTTGAATTTCTTATTAATAAAGAAGAAATAACTGAAATGTTTATTTATTATGACGTAAACCCAACTGCAGTACATGTTGCATA
>NC_061107.1:105291001-105298501 GCF_015104395.2 Macrobrachium nipponense
GAAACGTCATCAGTTACAAAAGGACCATATCTTTATGAAACTATATTTACGATAAACATTTTTCATATAACTATTTTTGCGATGACGGTTTTTTATATATTTCCTTTTATTATGTGTTGCCGTATACTACGTTAAAGTATAAAGAATGCTCTTTCAGATGATATATGGCACATTACAATTACGATTACTTTCAAACCCACGAGCGCGCACAGAAAAAATGATCTACGCACACAAAAATTTGCAATTACTTCATCGTCAACCTACTACATTCGCGTTTCGTAGTGTATCTGACTAATGGATGATGATAGAAAAGAAAAACTGAGAAATGGGATTAGACGCTGATAAAATTTACATATAAATGCATAAATAAAATTGTAGGTGTTCTCAGACATTTTCGAGGAATTCTAGTTCAAAGACGGACCAAAATTTAAAATTTTATGAAATATTTACCTCATTTTTCTACATAATTTTTCATCTTATTACTGTTGCCATATAGCATGTAAAAGTACAAGGAATACCCTTTCAATTGGTATATGACAAATGCAATTACAATTATTTTCAAAGCCATAATCACGCACAGAAAATATTATCTACGCACTCAAAATTATACAAAAAATTAAGCGTTTCGCCGTGGGAGATCTGAAATCTAGCCCCGCCCCTTGTGAAACGTCATGAGATACATCCAGCCAGACTGACGAATAACTTTTTGTACTTTTTTCGAAAATATTATAATCGTTTGAGGCATGCATAATTAATACCTTTATGTATACAGTTTGTGTTATATGTAAACTTATGTGTTCGGAAGTATATTTATGTGATATGAAGTGCTAATGAGAAATTTGCTGGAAATGTGTTCCCTGTATCATTTTCTTTATCATTTATTCCTTTGATACCTTATATCGTTTATGATGTAATTCTTATACTTTTGATATTGTTTTCTTTTCTGTGACCAAGTCGTGCAAATGCAACTGCCATTTTTTACACTGCCTGTATCCACATTTTCTTTGTATTTATTGCATAACAATAAACATTCACAATAAGATTTGGAAAATATAATTAATCTATCATTCTAACCTTTATCATAAAAAAAGTTGCTTTTCAAAGTGAGGTATGAACACAGTGACAGAACTAAATACATTTCTTAAGAATTATTTAAAATCTTGATAATTTTACTACCTGAAAGAGAGAGAGAGAGAGAGAGAGAGAGAGAAGAGGAGAGAGAGAGAGAGAGAGAGAGAGAGAGAGAGAGAGAGTTGTCATGTTAAAAGAAATGGGACTGAAGAGAATACAGCAAACCAGTATATAGGTAAGTAATAAATAAGTAAAGAATCAACATATGAAGAAAGCTGGAGTAGCTATGTGTGTTCAAACTGGTATATTTTGTGAGATAAAACAAGGTTTGGTAACTGAATGAGAGAATGGGTGGGTATTAAAAAAATCAAACATGTGACTTCTACAGATTTTATCATCAAGATTTTTATGAAAAACACCATGCGATATGCATTAAATGTATAAAAAACTAAGGGTTTCTTTTAAGTAATTCAGTGGAGAAACACGGGAGGTGTTACTCTTCTGACGTCATAGTATTAGCTCCACTACTGGCGAGTTGAACAGACCCTATATACTTTGAATGGTTATTAAAAACATCAAGCATGTGACCACTTTACAGGTTTTATAAAGATTTTATCAAAAAAAACATTCGATATGGAATAAATGTATAAAAACTAAAGCTTCTTTAAGTAATTCAATGGAGAAGCACGGGTAGTGGTTACTCTTCTGACGTCACAGTATTAGCTCGTCCGCCCCCACTGGTGAGTTGAGCAGACCCTATTACGTTGACTCTGGGAGAGACAACACAGACACATTATCATTAATATTTTTCATGATACTGTCCTCCCCCGATTTGGTCAATCGGCGGATTCACTGCCCCCCCCAATCATGCATATTGGTAATTTTTTTATATTGCTCCATGTAACCTTATATTTCACGCTACGTTAATGGATTTGGTGTCATTATAAAGCTAATGAGTTTTAATTTATCGTGTTATGTTAAAAAGGTTCCTAACATTAAAGTAAAGCATCCGTATTACTTGAATTTTGCCGTATTGGAAAGTTTTTTCTGCTCACCAAAATTCGCAAAACAGTGATACCTCATTTGTATTTACTGAGCACAAAATTGAAATAAATTGTCCCTCTCATGATAATATCAATACTATTTATGTTAGGTATGATATGACAATTTTCAATGAAACAAATGTACAATAGACGCATGAATTGTTGGTTATCAGTAAGCGACACCTGTTATTACTATCTCGAAAAATCACTAAAACTAAGTAAAGGTAGATATCTAATTTGTATTCATGCATTGAGAAAGCAATATAGTAATTTGCGTTTCTCATGATATATAATTGATTACTCTAGGTATGACAAACCACCAACCCCCAACAACAAAAATAAACAAACTTGAGTGAGCAGTCAGGAAGAACTTAGGATTAAAGAAAAAATTTCACAAGTATTTACTTAATTTTAAAGGTTGCCAAAAATAGGTAATTGGGGGAGGGGGGGGGGGGGTGCTATCTAATACTATTTCTTCGAACACAGAAATTGAAATTTTTTTTTTTAATGTCATAAGTTATGTTCATTTAAAAATTGCAGAAAAAAAGCTCACATATAAACAGGTAATATTCTTGAAAAAGCAAATACATGATAAATTGTGTCCAAAATCATCAAAACCTTCTCTGCCAAAAACATACTAAATACAAAAGCACAAGAAATATTGAAAACATAGATGCATCACATAAAAAGTACCATAAAATAATGCACTGTGCAATGCATATACGAAATTTTATCTGGTGTACTCACCAACAACCTTGTTCTTCATATCTTGCTCATGCCTCTTGCTCCATTCTGAAGACCTTGCAATTCACGTCGTATGACTGGGGCGGAGGAGGAGGAGGAGGAGGAGGAGGAGGAGGAGGAGGCGGCATTCCTGATGCTTCTACTTCGCATGGTACTCACTCGGAAGCATTGGGTTTTTATGCAGAGGTAAAATATTATATATATATATATATATATATATATATATATATATATATATATATATATATATATATATATATATATATATATATATTCTGCACGACACACAATGATAAGTGGTGTCCTTTCGAATCCTGCATAGAGCAAACACAGCAACTCATCCCTCCTCTGCTTATCTTGAAATCTAGAAGCCACAGTGGCTCTGGCACGTGCACAATGACCCCAGGGAAAGGCGGCCTCAGGTGGACCATATGGTCTAGGGGTGGACCTAGCAGCGAAAGTAGGTACATAGCAGCAGGATCATCCGGAGGAATTGCAGCAGAACACGCATTAGGAGGAATGGCAAGATCACTAGCTGAGGGCCACTCATTCATCTGGATTGAATTCCATCAAACTGGTATAGCCAGTTTAATAGAAGTGCAAGAAGTTCAGCCTACTTTGGTCTGTGGTAAATTGACGATATACATGTATGCTACTGGGTGCGCACCGCGTACTCATTACAGCTCTTCTGTCAGCCTCACGGAATTGTAACAATCATCCATGAATAAGTGGTAACCTTTATATAGACATGGGGCCAAGCAACTGAAAAACCACACAACGCAGAGGGCGATTTCCACCATGGTACACCATGAAACCAAGCACTAACAAGATTCTGCCTCACACAAAATGTAAATTTTTATTCCATATTTCCTCACTGGCTTCTTAGGGTTATACATACACTATGAAGGAGAACTTGCTTTGCCACGATAGCATACCTGCACCCAAGGACAAGGAGGATCCACAAGTTTTGGATATTTTCAAGTACTGGTCGCACAAGAATAAGCCTATCGGTAATATCTGGTGGTATCACTAGCCACTGATTCATTGCATGAAAATAGCGTGATATTCGCACGAACTTGGTGATGAAAATCACTAGTTGCTACGTTCCTTGATAGTGTTTGTTATATTCAGTCCAATACATCGTATTGTGCAACTTCAGCACCCCTATAAAAATGCGTGTTCCCACATAACGTGGCATCTCTGCCACTTTGCTTGAGTACTACATCCCTGCAATAAATGGCATAAAGAAGGGTTTCTTCCATCAAATTACGAAATCATTTTCGCAAAACATCAGTCAATTCATGCAGTGTGGATTGGAGCGGGCAGCGGAGCTCGGGACCCGTACACCATCATTATCTTCATTATCTGCAACTGAAGGGAAGGGGGTGAGTGCAAACTGTGAAGGAGGGACTAGGCCGAGTCCTCTCTCGGTGTCGGCGGTCTCGGCTGAGCAGTTAGGCTGAGACACACTAACAACTCCCTCCCTTCCCCCCCCCCCCCCAAATCCCTCCCCTTTTCGCCTGGGTTTAGGTGGTTCAGGTCAGCTTCAATAGTGAAACTTAAATCTCATCGCTGCCATCAACACTTTCAATTTTGGCCATAAATTCGTCACTGCTCTCATCACTATGCGGGTCCCTTTTATAAGACAGCGCCCTAACAGACTTTGGCATTTTCAAAAACACGTTATCCTGACAACTTCGTAACAAAACCTGATAAAATCGGCAAATTGAGCAGGAAATTACTCCTATATAAGCGTTTAAATATAGACACCACAGATTTGCATTGTAAACAGATCAATTGTCACGCGGTTACACTGGCGACAGTGCTACTAGAGAAAGAAAAAAAAAATAGAAAACGGAAATTTTGGCGCATGCGTACGACACTAGCTCCACCCACTCTGTGATATGAGAAGAAATATCTCGTGACGTCATATCAAACCACTTTGGTATGACGCGCTTTTCTTATTTTGATGAATTTGAAAAATACATATATTTCCTCTGACGCTCATGCGTGTTCATCGTGTGCATCGAATATAGCGTTTGTTCGTGCACAAAGGGTTATACGGTGTTATTTAGAGGCAGACTAATAAAGTAAAATAATTAACTTCTATTATGGAAGGAAAGAAGAAGAATAGAGTTATCGATAACAAACTTATTGGTAATAAAATTCTTAACTCTATAACGACGAGCACAACGATTGCGTAACGCTAAAAACCATTGAGTCACAAGCAGAAATACTAATTCCCAGGGGTCGTTGACGATTATAACAAATTTGTTACGCTCTACCAATCACGCTGGAGTGGTGGCAACACTTCATACTAGCGGTGTATGGCAACTATCTGCCCCAATGTTCAGTGGACAGCTGATCGCCTGGTGTTTAAAATCTCTCTTTCAGTCCAGACAGTTTCAGTGTTTTAGCCTTCGTAATGACAGTTACATCCTCACGCAGTGTACTGTAGGCATTACTTATGGTTCTCTACAGTCTCCCTTCGGCGCTAGCTGAAACCCCTTTCGTTTCCTTTACTGTACCTCCACATTTATGTTCTCTTTCCTCCATCTTGCTACCCACCGTCTATTAACAATAATTTGATTCAGTGTGCAACTGCAAGGGTTTCCTCCCGTCACATCACACCCTTCAAACCTTTCTACTTCCAACTTCCCTTCAGTGCTCAATTAATTGCCTCATAGGTCCCAGCGCCAGGCTTTTGACCTAAATTCCATATTCCCATTCCAAAGTTACATGTATGTTTTGTGCTTCATAAAGCTATATATCACAAATGGTAAAATCCATGAAGTAGACGCATTTTCAAGTGATTTTTCCAACGTGGCGATTTCGTTGCCTTCGTCCTTTAATCCTAAAAAAAAAAAAAAAAAAAAAAAAAAAAAAAAAACAGCCGGTATGGATTTCATAAGGTTTCATGGAATAATGCCACCTTTAGAGCGTATTTTTTCATAATGAGTATGACTCGGGTAATGAGAGTGAAGATGATTGTCTCCTCATTATGGTAAATGTATAAAATATTTTAATGAGGGAATTTCTTATTGTTCCTAAACATGAGTTTAGTTGTCCTGAATGATCTTTTACAGAAAGTATTTTAGTTTTATGTTTATAATGGTTTATAATTTTCATAGTCATTATTTTAGGGAGTGATTATATGCGAGACGATGATAGCTAGAAAGGGCACATCTAACTGATGACCCAGACGAACCCCCTTAACCTACGAAGACCAGGACCCTCAAATATACATTTTTGGTATATATAGGATTACATAAAAAATGAATAAATAAACAAATAAAATAGCAGGGAAAATGCAGATGAATGCCATGGTAATGGCTAGGACTTTTTATCATTTTGTAGGCCTATTATCTGATATCCACGTAGGTGGTATTGTCAAGTATGACTTCATGATATTCAAAGGGCTAATTCAACTTGTGGATGGTGAACCAGACTTAGGGGCCAGCTCGAATGTAGTTTTGCACTTGGCCAAGTATACGTATACCTGTGGCTAGAAACTTGCTATAATCCGACAAATGGTTTACTTCACTTCAACTAATGACTTGGTCTAACCTATTTAAGAAAAAGATATATTGTTTGGGTGTTGTTAGGATAAATAGACTGCCAGGTATAGAAAAGAAAGGAAGGAGCTACACACACCAAGAAAAGAGGGCTTTGGTAGATGATGTTGAGGTACGGGCAGTACTTCACATCACTTTGTTTTCAACATTTGTATCACCAGAACCTCTTGATGAATGTGAAAAGTATGACAAAAAAGCTAGCTTCAATCGTGATATCATGTCCAGCTACTGTTAAGGAGCACAATTAATTCATTCATGGGAGGTGTGGATTTAATGGACTCACTCATTCTTGGTGAGAACTATTATTCCTCCAACACGTCGCGCACTCTGCGAAATCCACCCGGTCCAAGAATTGCTGACATAGGTTATTTTTTTTGTTGTTTTTTTTAGTTTTTTATGTAACACTTCACATAGGTGTTCCTGAACGCAAAATGATGACGCTTGTCAGGAATTCAAATTGACTTCGGCAGAGTCATTGCTTCTGAGAGGGAAAACGGCCCTGGCTAGGAAAAGGGGTCGATCCTCTGCCGAGAGAATTACTTCTCTGTTTGCTAAGAAAGACAGTTAGTTCCCTACCACTAAAACTGGGCATGGAGAAAGCATCAGAACTGATAGCTGCCACCGTCATCCAGTGACAGCGACTAGGGCAGGGGTTCCCAAACTGCGGGGTCATGACCCCAAAGAGATCGTGAGCCTTTTTCTGGGGGTCATGGAGGATCCAGGATTTTGAGGAATTTTTTTATTATATATAGCGATTTCTGTTAATTTGTATCAAAAACTCAAGTACATCCTCTCATTAAAATGCATGATTAAATCAGTCCTTGTTAATAAACATTAATAAGCATTTTTGTTTGTTGTTATTGCTGTCTCTGCTGTGATTAATCCTTAATTTAACGTTTAAAATTTATCTGCGCCATTGGAAATGATACATTTTCAGAAGTTTTATAAAGGGGCTGGGGTCATGGTAGGTTTGGCACTACTGAAGGGGTCACGCACTGGAAAAGTTTCGGAAACCACTGGACTAAGGGAAGATGCAAGAACCCCAATTGTACAATGTGGCCCAGTTA
>NC_061107.1:105303352-105331493 GCF_015104395.2 Macrobrachium nipponense
GATATACGTTAACAACAAATAACTGAGGCTTTCGAATGCTAATTGGAGTTTTAATCACATCTTTTCCCCTCAGCCATAGTCAGCCATCGTTACCGCACAGCTGGATCTCATGTAACCTCGTTATCCTCTTGATTCATTTTTTACATTTTTTAACACAGCGATTTCCACAAGAATGCACTACGTACACATACATACATACATTATATATGTGTGATATATATACGTATATATATATATATATATATATATATATATATATATATATATATATATATATATATATATATATATCTATATATATATATATATCTTACAATCTCATCATCCTATTGATTTCCTTTTTACATTTCCAACAGTAACTTCTTGAAGAATGCTTTTACTCATACATACATACATACATACACACCTACATACATACATACTAGCACATACATATATATTATATATAATATATATATATATATAATTAATATATGTAATTATGTTACGATTCTATCATCCTATTGATTTCCTCTTTATATTTTCAATAGTAATTTCTTGAAGAATGCTTTTATATATATATAATATATATATATATATATATATATATATGTAGTGTGTGTGTGTGTGTGTGTGTGTGTGTGTGTAAAAGCATTCTTCAAGAAGTTACTGTTGAAAATGTAAAGAGGAAATCAATAGGATGAGGAGATTGTAATACAAACATACATACATACACACACACACACACACACACACATATATATATATATATATATATATAGATATATATATATATATATATATATATATGTGTGTGTGTGTGTGTGTGTGTGTGTGTGTGTGCGTGCGTGTGTGTATGTATATTTATACATATATACTATATATATATATATATATATATATATATATATATATATATATATATATATATATATATATATATATATATATATATATATATATATATATATATATATATATATATCTATATATACGTAAAAGCATTCTTCAAGAAGTTACTGTTGGAAATGTAAAGAGGAAATCAATAGGACGATGAGATTGTAATATATATATAGTTCTATATATAGATATATATATATATATATATATATATATATATGTGTGTGTGTGTGTGTGTGTGTGTGTGTGTGTATATATATATGTATGTATGTATGTATGTATTTATGCATGTATGTATACTATGTGAATGTATGTAGAAGCATTCCTGTGGAAATCGCTCTTAAAAATGTAAAAATGAAATAAAGAGGATAACGAGGTTACATGTGAGATCCAGCTGTGCGGTAACGATGGCTGACTATGACTGAGGGGAAAAGATGTGATTAAAAACTCCAATTAGCATTCGAAAGCCTCAGTTATTTGTTGTTAACGTATATAAAGAAGAAGAGCTGAAGCTCCTAAAAGATGTATAGTTGAGCGTCAGTTTTAGAAAATCCACAATAGATGGAGTAACGACCTACTTGTGTAGATTATCTTTTCAACTATTTTGATAGAGATAAGGTGCGAGAGACAATTTTTGTTTTTATGGTGGAGGCTGTCAAATTTCCGAAGTTATAATATCTGTAACAGATATTATATATTATATATAAAGGACAACATTCACTTCAAATGTCTCCTCTCTGGTATTTGCGCCATCTACCCTTAAAAAACATTCATCCTTCAATATTCTCTGTTCTGACTTCATTCTAGAACAATTGCTCATTCTTATTTAAGTTTTTGCTTATATTAGCATCTATATATTTATTATAAATTACTTTTGCTTCCCTCTCAGTCTCTTCTCGACCACCTTCTCTCTTTTTCTCTCTGAACTCAAGCAATTTTGCCTTAAATAATCTGCTCTTCAACTTGAATATGAAATTAAGTTTAATCATCATTAAATCTGATAAGAAAATTTTAATTCTCTAGGGTGCTGGGCAAGATTAAAACGTAGATATCCATAGCTTTTATGAGTATGTGAAAGTAAAATATACGAGGAAACAGATAAACACGAGAGGTTAAAACTAAATTTGTATGCCATTCACTAATACTGGGAATATTAAATTTTAAATTCAATGAAAGTTATCTAAGCAAATATCACTTTTATATTATAATAACAAAATGTCGTTCCTATCAGTACTCGAATACATATCGCATATAATTTTTATTTATTCAAAACGTAATCTTTAAATCCAAAAAAAAATAAAAAGAACCAAAATAATGTTATTTATTCGTACCTGAACTCTACTGGTCAGGAATTGTATTCTGGAAAATATATAGATATATTTGATTTTTTATGATGGATTCTTTGGCTATAAAACTCGAGTACACAATTCCATGTGCTATATCAGAATTTTGATGTTTTCGTATTATCCATCACTTGGAAAATATGTTCAGTGCCGGACTCTCTCTCTCTCTCTCTCTCTCTCCTCTCTCTCTCTCTCTCTCTCTGGATTAAAATTCATTACCTTGAAAATGGCTTGTGTTTTAGGCCCTTTATACACTGTCAACATAGGTAACTGTGACTTCAAAACATAATCGATAAGAAATTCCTCCATTTAATTTACTTAAAATCGATTTTCAACCATAAAAACGTTTACCAAATTCGAGTAGAAGACCTCACTAGAAAGGGAATGCCTAAGGAATGTTGGAGCTTTAATAAATATGAAAATAGTCTATTTTCAATCCTAAATTTTATTGTGGGTGCTTTATTCTTATTTCTGTTTTCTCCTGATTCCCGATTTTTTGTTTATTTGTCACCGAACTTGAACTCATTTTGGTATCTCCCCATATACAAGACATTGGGCACTTTTCTGCTAAGCCTATAATTTCATTTCAAGAAAATAATGAATAATCTAATTTGATTGACGTGTTCATCATCAAAATTTATGTTAACTTTTGTTAGACAATATAAAGAAAAAAGCTCAGCGATATACATTTACCCATTCTTCTTCCGAAAAACAATAGTGAATTTATTTAGTATCAGTCTTTTTAGTTTATTCCTTCTCAATTTTCCTTCGGCACAACAGCATAAAATTTTCGCTGGTTTTACGGAAATGGAGTGTGCGAGAAAAATATTTTGGAGAATCTGCGAGAAAATGTCCAATACGTAGTTGTGAGATATCTTTGGCGTTGTTTCTCTATGTTAATTTTTCTCTTTAGTTTTTTGATTTAGTAACGGATTGTGGCAAAATTGTCTGATTATATGCGTTTTTTTTTTTTATATTCGTTTTCATTTCCTCCAGTTTTTTCTTATCTATAGATTAACGATTAGAAATATGTGATTTCTCTATGATGGTTTTTGCTATTGTTTTTAATCTTAGCTATTAATTGTTATTCTTAACTATTGATTGTATTAACTCATCACGAACATAGCCTTCATTGTCGTTGGTTTCAGTAACCTGTCCTTTTTTTGAAGAGGAAGGAACTTGGCAGTTATGTAACTTACATGCATACAAATATTATTTGCAACCCTTCTTTCGCCTCGTTCTTGAATTTCTTATTAATAAAGAAGAAATAACTGAAATGTTTATTTATTATGACGTAAACCCAACTGCAGTACATGTTGCATATATGAGAAGGTATCGTGTTTTTTCAACCAGATATAAGATATCCTTGATTCTATAATAATACAAATAAGAACTATAACATTATGCAATAATTCTCATTGTTGAACCTTAAACACAAATATTTTTGTTTTCCACTTTTACTAATCCAGACGAACCATTGGAATTCCTCACTGGGAAATAATTGAGGCGAATGAAATGATGGCAAGGAAGTATCATATACTTTCACTAGCAACAACCTGGAACAGTATTGAAGAAAACTAACACAAAATGGTATTCCTCGTATTCCTATAGGTACTATTTCTAAAAATAATTACAAATTGCTCTCCTCACTTTTAATACAGGGAAGAATTCTAGTTAGCAAATAAGCTCTCCGGATATTGATTTAAATGAAATAGTACCTCAAGATTAGAAGTTGAATTTTAAAGTGATTTCATAAAACTTTCATTTAGATTTGTTTTAAAATGTACATTAGGAAAGTGTCGACATTTTAACGTACATGAAAACACCCACGAGAGAGAGAGAGAGAGAGAGAGAGAGAGAGAGAGAGAGATTTCAAAGTCACCTGAAAATTTATTTGACATTCCTGCGACCCACATTATATAAGAAAAGGTCCCATACAAAATATGTATCTAATTTTATTCTAACACAAAAGATAAACGGAAAAATTCTGTCTAATAGCTATGTGAATCGATTTAGGAGGACACACACACACACACACAGAGAGAGAGAGAGAGAGAGAGAGAGAGAGAGAGAGAGAGAGAGAGAGAGAGAGAGAAGATTGCCTTCCTCAACGAACAATAGGTTCCTAAAACTTCGACACAAAAGTTACCACAAAAATTTCATCTGAGGGGATAGAGGTAAATCTTGTCTATTGTGTGTGTGTGTGTTTGCTTGTTTGTGTGCGTAGGGCGGGGGGAGGGGTGGTATGAGAGAGAGAGAGAGAGAGAGAGAGAGAGAGAGAGAGAGAGAGAGAGAGAGAGAGAGAGAGGTTTGTGGCGAATCCAAAGTATATTGCATTTTATTTAAAGGTTAATGTGCATAGTACACGCTTCGGTAAAAACGAAATGTTTCGTCTTTATTAATGTATTGCTCTTTTCATTGCATTAGGTGTATTTCAACAATCATATACCATTCATTTGTTGACCTGGATGTCTGCAAGAAGGTGTCAATCGTTTGTGTGATATTATCAGAATAAAAAGAAAATAGCGGCCAAAAGATGAAAGAAGGTTTATTTATTGATACTAATTAATTTTGCTATTACAGAGAGGGTCAAGAGAAAATAGATATGGACGATGGTATTAATGACAATCAATCAGAAAAGTAAGAGGCGGCCAAAAGGTAGGTAACTCAGTGGTTGTTAACTTTCTGCATAGCGAATGGGCATTCTGTACCGATTTTGCTTTGCTGTGATGGGTAGGGTACGATTCAGCGCTGTCATTTCAGCGCCAAAGATTGCAGCAACAGCCGTCTCAACTCCAAAATAAATTTCAATTCTCTCTCTCTCTCTCTCTCTCTCTCTCTCTCTCTCTTTCGTGAGGTTCCCATATTGTCTGGAAGGCTCTTTCATCTCTTTGCCTAAACCCGCCGATGAGTGTCAAGTAGTTTGTATAATTTCAGCACCAAACCAGCATTTGATGTTTTTAATGATTACAGTAGTTTTACTGAATTTTAAAAGAAACTTAACGACTTTCTGTGTAGTTAGCTGTTACCGTTATTTATAACGAAGGAATTTCACTGTTAAATTTAGTATTTTGTAGGCCATGAAGCAAACAATTCAAAGTCAAAAGAGAACGAATGAAATTCTGCCATGATATTATGTGTGTGTATGTATGCTAATAGTATATATATATATCATATTTATATATATATATATATATATATCATATATATATATATACATGTTGGTAAAGAGAGCAAGGCACAAGCAAATGTGAAGTTCTGTAGATGTCATGAAGTCATGAAGACGGTAGACGTCGTGCTATAATTCAAACATTAGAAGAAGCAGTCGTAAAGAAAATAAATGATCACACCCATCCGCCATCTGCAGAAGTCAAAAAGGCGAACACATTTGCACGTCAGAGACCTGAGAACACTTAAAGCACCAAGCACTATAATCACCAAATCTCTGGAAACCAACAAAAGTTACTGAAATATAGAGAGAGACGAAAGAATATCAAAAATTGTATCCGCTTATGGCAACAGAAATGAAGTCGACTATTTGCAAGGTATTGTATTTTGGACTATTTAACTTCTTACTTTATTAATTAATATATTAGCATCTTTAATTATGTTGATAACTTAATAATATATTTGATTCCGTGGAAGGTTTTTTTTTTCTAAAAACCTTTTGTTTTGTTTATGAAATTTATTATTATCATAATTAAAGAAGATATGTATCTTGTTTTATGCCTTTACCGCTGAAACGGCTGTTGCTGAAATTTTTAGCACTGAAATTTTTGGCGCTGAAATGGGGCTACACCGCTGTGATAACTAAAACGAGATAGGAGGGACCAGAGTCAAAATATACAGGGTCTGCTCACGAGGCGGTACTAAAACTTATCCCCGCCCCTTGTGAAACCGTCATCAGTTACAAAAGGACCATATCCTTATGAAACTATATTTACGATAACCTTTTCATATAACTATTTTTGCGATGCCGTTTTTTATATAAATTTTCCTTTTATTGCGTGTTGCCGTACACTACGTTAAAGTACAAAGAATGCTCTTTCAAATGATATATGGCACATTACAATTACGATTACTTTCAAACCCACAAGCGCGCACAGAAAAAATTATCTACGCACACAAAAATGTGCAATTACCTCATCCGTCAACCTACATACATTCACGTTTCGTAGCGTATCTGACTAAGGGATGATGATAGAAAGAAATTGAAAAATGGATTAGGAAGCTGATTAAATTTACTATATAATGCATAAATAAAATTGATAGGTGTTCTCAGAAATTTTCGAGGAATTCTAGGTCAAAGACGGACCAAAATTTTAAAATTTTATGTAAATATTTACCAAATTTTTCTTACATAATTTTTCATCTTATTATGTGTTGCCATATAGCATGTAAAAGTACAACGAATGCCCTTTCAATTGGTATATGACACATTACAATTATAATTACTTTCAAAGCCATAATCGCGCACAGAAAATATTATCTACGCACGCAAAAATTAAAAAAAAATTAAGCGTTCGTGGGAGATCTGAAATCTAGCCCCGCCCCTTGTGAAACGTCATGAGATACATCCAGCCAGACTGACGAATAACTTTTTGTACTTTTTTCGAAAATATTATAATCGTTTGAGGCATGCATAATTAATACCTTTATGTATACAGTTTGTGTTATATGTAAACTTATGTGTTCGGAAGTATATTTATGTGATATGAAGTGCTAATGAGAAATTTGCTGGAAATGTGTTCCCTGTATCATTTTCTTCATCATTTATTCCTTTGATACCTTATATCGTATATGATGTAATTCTTATACTTTTGATATTGTTTTCTTTTTTGTGGCCAAGTCGTGCAAATGCAACTGCCATTTTTTACACTGCCTGTATCCACATTTTCTTTGTATTTATTGCATAACAATAAACATTCACAATAAGATTTGGAAAATATAATTAATATATCATTCTAACCTTTATCATTAAAAAAGTTGCTTTTCAAAGTGAGGTATGAACACAGTGACAGAACTAAATAAATTTCTTAAGAATTATTTAAAATCTTGATAATATTACTACCTGAGAGAGAGAGAGAGAGAGAGAGAGAGAGAGAGAGAGAGAGAGAGAGAGTTGTCATGTTAAAAGAAATGGACTTGAAGAGAATACAGCAAACCAGTATATAGGTAAGTAAATAAATAAGTAAAGAATAAACATATGAAGAAAGCTGGAGTAGCTATGTTTGTTCAAACTGGTATATTTTGTGCAAAAAAACAAGATTTGGTGACTGAATGAGAGAATGGGTATTAAAAAAATCAAACCTGTGACCTCTGCAGATTTTATCATCAAGATTTTATGAAAAACACCACGCGATATGCATTAAATGTATAAAAACTAAGGGTTCTTTAAGTAATTCAGTGGAGAAACACGGGAGTGTTACTCTTGTGACGTCACAGTATTAGCTCCGCCCCCATGGCGATTTGAGCAGACCTTGTATACTTTGAATGGTTATTAAAAAACATCAAGCATGTGACCTCTTTAAAGGTTTTATCAAGATTTTATCAAAAACAACATGCAATATGGAATAAATGTATAAAAACTAAAGCTTCTTTAAGTAATTCAATGGAGAAGCACGGGTAGTGTTACTCTTCTGACGTCAAATTATTAGCTCCGCGCCCACTGCCGAGTTGAGCAGACCCTATTACTTTGACTCTGGGAGAGACAACGCAGACACGTTTCCATTAATATTTTCATGATACCGTCCTCCCCAGATTTGGTCAATGGCGGATTCACTGCCCCCACGATTATGCATATCGGTAATTTTTTTATATTGCTCCATGTAACCTTATATTTCACGCTACGTTAATGGATTCAGTGTCATTGTAAAGCTAATGAGTTTTAATTTATCGTGTTATGGTAAAAAGGTTCCTAACACCAAAGTAATGCATCCGTATTACTTGTTGAATTTTGCCATATTGGAAAGTTTTTTCTACTCCCTAAAATTCGTAAAACAGTGATACCTCATTTTTATTTATTGAGCACAAAATTTAAATAAATTGTCCCTCTCTTGATATATTTATGTTAGGTATGATATGACAATTTTCAATGAAACAAATGCACAATAGATGCATGAATGTTGGTTATCGGTAAGCGACACCTGTTTGATACTATCTCGAAAAATCACTAAAACTAAGTAAAGGTAGATATCTAATTTGTATTCATGCATTGATAAAGCAATATAGTAATTTGCGTTTCTTATGATATATAATTCATTACTCTAGGTATGACACAAACCACCAACCCCCCAACAACAAAATTAAACAAACTTGAGTGAGCAGTCAGGGAGAACTTAGGATTAAAGAAAAATTTCACAATTTGCTTTAATTTTAAAAGTTGCCAAAAATAGGTAATTGTGCTATCTAATACTATTTCTTCGAACACAGAAATTGAAATTTTTTTTAAATGTCATAAGTTATGTTCATTTAAAAATTGCAGAAAAAAAACTCACATATAACAGGTAATATTTTTGAAAATGCAAATACATGATAAATTGTGTCCAAAATCACAAAACCTTTTCTCCCAAAAACATACTACATACAAAAGCACAAGAAAGAATGAAAACATACATGCATCACATAAAAAGTACCATAAAATAATGCACTGTACAAAAAATATATAAAAATAAATAAATATGCATATACGAAATTTTATCTGGTGTACTCACCAACAACCTTGTTCTTCATATCTTGCTCATGCCTCTTGCTCCATTCTGAAGACCTTGCAATTCACGTCGTATGGCTGGGAGGAGGAGGAGGAGGAGGAGGAGGAGGCATTCCTGATGCTCCTACTTCGCATGGTACTCACGGAAGCATTGGGTTTTTATACAGAGGTATATATTATATATATATTCCGCAAGAAACACAATGATAAGTGGTGTCCTTTCGAATCCTGCATAGAGCAAACACAGCAACACATCCCTCCTCTGCTTATCTTGAAATCTAGAAGCCACAGTTGCTCTGGCACGTGCACAATGACCCCAGGGAAAGGCGGCCTCAGGTGATGGTCTAGGGGTGGACCTAGCAGCGAAAGCAGGTACAATGGCAGCAGGATCATCCGGAGGAATTGCAGCAGAAAACGCATTAGGAGGAATGGCAAGATCACTAGCTGGGGGCCACTCATTCATCTGGATTGAATTCCATCAAACTGGTATAAGCCAGTTAATAGAAGTGCAAGAAGTTCAGCCTACTTTGGTCTGTGGTAAATCGACGATATAGGTACAATGTATGCCACTGGTGCGCACCCCGTACTCATACAGCTCTTCTGTCAGCCTCACGAAATTGTAACAATCATCCATGAATAAGTGGTAACCTTTATTTAGACATGGGGCCAAGCAAATGAAAAACCACACAACGCAGAGGGTGATTTCCACCATGGTACACCATGAAACCAAGCACATAACAAGATTCTGCCTCACACAAAATGCAAATTTTTATTCCATATTTCATTCACTGGCTTCTTAGGGTTATACATACACTATGAAGGAGAACTTGCTTTGCCACGATAGCATACCTGCACCCAAGGACAGGAGGATCCACAAGTTTTGGATATTTTCAAGTACTGGTCGCACAAGAATAAGCCTATCGGTAGTATCTGGTGGTATCACTAGCCACTGATTCATTGCATGAAAATAGCGTGATATTCGCACGACCTTGGTGTATGAAATCACTATACTCTATACTCTGTTTTTTCCCATCTGTCCACCAGCGTGAGGTGTTTGCGTATGGTAACACTGCGTCCCGGGCTGTAGTTAGTTACATTCAGCTTACATTCAACAATAATAATAACCTTATTTCGAATATTAACGGTGTAATTCGCATACAGTAAATTATTAAAACACTTTTCAGTTGCAAATGTACACCCAAATATCCTTTTATTTACCTAAAACTTACACATAGCGTAACTATTTAAAGCTCTGGACGCAGTGTTACCATACAAAAACACCACAGGCGGATGGACAGATGGAAAAAAAAAAGAGTATAGTTGCCACGTTCCTTGATAGTGTTTGTAATATTCAGTCCAATACATCCGTTGTTGTGGCAACTTCAGCACCCATATAAAAATGCGTGTTCCGACATAACGTGCATCTCTGCCACTTCAGTGCACTCTTTTGCTTGAGTACTGCATCCCTGCAATAAATGGCATAAAGAAGGGTTTCTTCCATCAAATTACGGAATCATTTTCGCAAAACATCAGTCAATTCATGCAGTGTGGATTGGAGGGGGCAGCGGAGCTCGGGACCCGTAGTTTATCTTCGTTATCTGCAACTGAAGGGGAAGGGGTTGAGTGCGAACTGCGAAGGAGGGACTAGGACTAGGCCGAGTCTCTCTCGGTGTCGGCGGTCTCGGCTGTGCAGTTAGGCTGAGACAGACTAACCACCCCCCCCACAATCCCTACCCTTTTCGCCTGGGTTCAGGTGGTTCAGGTCAGGCTTCATTAGTGATACATAGATCTCATCGCTGCCATCAACACTTTCAATTTTGGCCATAAATTCGTCACAGCTCTCATCACTTATGCGGGGCCCTTTTATAAGACAGCGCCCTAACAGACTTTGGCATTTTCAAAACACGTATCATGACAACTTCGTAACAAAACCTGATAAAATCGGCAAATTGAGCAGGAAATTACTCCTATATAAGCGTTTAAATATAGACACCACAGATTTGCATTGTTAACAAACCAGGTCACGCGGTTACACTGGCTACTAGAAAAGAAAAAAAATAAGAAATGGAAATTTTGGCGCATGCGTATGACACTAGCTCCACCCACCCCCCGTGATATGAGAGAAGAAATATCTCGTGACGTCATATTCAAACCACTTTAGTATGACGCGCTTTTCTTATTTTTGATGAATTTTGAAAAATACATATATTTCCTCTGACGCTCATGCGTGTTCATCGTGCGCATCGAATATGCGTTGTTCGTGCACAAAAGGGTTAATACGGTGTTATTTAGAGGCAGACTAATAAAGTAAAATAATTAACTTCTATTATGGAAGGAAAGAAGAAGAATAGAGTTATCGATAACAAATTAATTTGGAATAAACTTAACTCTATAACGACGAGCACAATGATTTCGTAACTCTAAAAACTATTGAGTCAAAAGCAGAAATACGATTTCCCAAGGATCGTTGACGATTATAACAAATTCGTTACGTTCTACCAATCACGCTGGAGTGGTGGCACACTTCATACTAGCGGTGTATGGCAACTATCTGCCCCAATGTTCAGTGGACAGCTGATCGCCTGGTGTTTAAAATCTCTCTTTCAGACAGTTTCAGTGTTTTAGCCTTCGTAATCACAGTTACATCTCACGCAGTGTACTGTAGGCATTACTTATGGTTCTCTACAGTCTCCCTTCGGCGCTAGCTGAAACCCCTTTCGTTTCCTTTACTGAACCTCCATTTATGTTCTCTTTCCTCCATCTTGCTACCCACCGTCTATTAACAATAATTTGATTCACTGTGCAACTGCAAGGGTTTCCTCCCGTCACATCACACCCTTCAAACCTTTCTACTTCCAACTTCCCCTTCAGTGCTCAATTACCTCATAGGTCCCAGCGCCAGGCTTTTGACCTAAATTCCATATTCCATTCCAAAGTTACATGTATGTTTTGTGCTTCATAAAGCTATATATCACAAATGGTAAAATCCATGAAGTAGACTCATTTTCAAGTGATTTTTCCAACGTGGCGATTTCGTTGCCTTCGTCCTTTAATCCTAAAAAAAAAAAAAAAAAAAAAAAAAAAACAGCCGGTATGGATTTCATAAGGTTTCATGGAATAATGCCACCTTTAGAGCGTATTTTTTCATAATGAGTATGACTCGGGTAATGAGAGTGAAGATGATTGTCTCCTCATTATGGTAAATGTATATTTTTTTAACCCTACAATAATATTTTGTAAGAATATTTTAATGAGGAATTTCTTATTGTTCCTAAACATGAGTTTAGTTGTCCTGAAGGATCTTTTACAGAAAGTATTTTAGTTTTATGTTTATAATGGTTTATAATTTTCATAGTCATTATTTTAGGGAGTGATTATATGCGAGACGATGATAGCTAGAAAGGGCACATCTAACTGATGACCCAGACGAACCCCCTTAACCTACGAAGACCAGGACCCTCAAATTTAAGAAAAAGATATATTGTTTGGGTGTTGTTAGGATAAATAGACTGCCAGGCATAGAAAAGAAAGGAAGGAGCTTCACACACACAAAAAAAAGAGGGCTTTGGTAGATGATGTTGAGGTACGGGCAGTACTTCACATCACTTTGTTGTCAACATTTGTATCACCAGAACCTCTGATGGATGTAAAAAGTATGACAAAAAAGCTAGCTTCAATCGTGATATCACGTCCAGCTGCTGTTAAGGAGCACAATTAATTCATTCATGGGAGGTGTGGATTTAATGGACTCACTCATTCTTGGAGGTATAATTATTCCTCCAAGGAGCACAATTAATTCATTCATGGGAGGTGTGGATTTAATGGACTCACTCATTCTTGGAGGTATAATTATTCCTCCAAGTACTCGCGGCACTCTGCAGAATCCACACCCGGTCCAAGAATTGCTGACATAGGTTATTTTTTTTTCAGTTTTTTATGTAACACTTTCACATAGGTGTTGCTGAACGCAAAATGATGACGCTTCAGGAATTCAAATTGACTTCGGCAGAGTCACTGCTTCTAGGAGGGAAAACGGCAGTGGCAAGGAAAAGGGGTCGATCCTCTGCCGAGAGAATTACTTCTCTGTTTGCTAAGAAAGACAGTTAGTTCCCTACCACTAAAACCGGGCCTGGAGAAACCATCAGAACTGATAGATACCACCGTCATCCAGTGATAGCGACTAGGGCAGAGGTTCCCAAACTGCGGGTCATGACCCCCAAAGGGATCGTGAGCCTTTTTCTGGGGGTCATGGAGGATCCAGGATTTTGAGGAAATTTTATATTATATTTAGGGATTTCTGTTAGTTTGTATCAAAAAACTCAAGTACATCCTTCTCAGTAAAATACATGATTAAATCAGTCCTTGTTAATAAATATTAATAAGCATTTTTGTTTGATGTTATTGCTGTCTCTGCTGTGATTAATCTTTAATTTAACGTTTAAAATGTATCTGCGCCATTGGAAATGAGAACATTTTCAGAAGGTTTATAAAGGGGCGGGGGCCATGGTAGGTTTGGTACTACTGAAAGGGGTCACGCACTGGAAAAGTTTGGGAACCGCTGGACTAGGGGAAGATGCAAGAACCCCAATTGTACAAGTGGCCCAGTTATCTACTATCAAAAGTGTAAGGTACACTTGTGTGTCACCAAAGAAAAGAGCTGTTATTTCTTTCTTTTCACACACAGTAGAATGAACATGCACAAAAACAGGCTTTAGTTTATGCTGGTATTTTATTTGATGAATACAAATCCAAAACTATTTTTAGACCTGCTAATAATAGTTAGAAAAAAACTTTTAGTTTCTGCAGAAAATTTGTGAGTATATATCTATCTGTTAATCATACTTGTATCGATAAAAACAAATAGTTTAATTAGTTTATCTGTATCAAAAGTTTTCCAAAAAATAGTGTATTCATGCCCGCCTTGTTATTTTTAATTTTGAGTAAATATTATAACCGAATATAAGGCTATCATTAGCACTTTACCTCAAGTGTAGCCTAACCCTATGGCTTACATGACGGCCTTGATGATTTCGTAACTTTTATCGATTTTTATGGGAATTAATGGAATAAATTCAATGTTTACCATGCTAGTCAAAAGATAAAAACACTTAATTTTTTTCTTGTTGTGGTGTCATAATTCGGTCGATACAGAGTTAATTGGTAGGTAATCCCAAACCGGCATTAAAAAACCGAGAGAATGGTACTTGGAAATTGATAAGTACAACAGCAAAAAACATTCCTGCATAGCACACGGTGTAGTTGGAGTTAATGTATAATTATTTTGCATCCAGTAATTAGCTACTACTCATGTTCTCAAAATTCAGTATTTTGAATTGACTTATTAACACCTAAATTAAATTCAAATCTCACGTACTAGATAATTAAGCATCACAATGATAAAATCGCCGATATTTCTCCTGTGTTCAAGTAAAATCCGTCATATTAATAAGTCTGTATATTGTAGGTGATTATTGTTGATACAATTTGCAACGAAAAACCAGTTTATTTCTGAAAGTCCGGAAAAAAATGAAGAAACGACAGCTGTGGAAACCAACAGCCGGAAGCGAAATCTACGAATTTCGTCATGTTAAATCTGAAATACAAACAGAAAGCCAGGAATATGAACTTTGCTTTCGAAAGAGAAAATTGACGTATCGCCTTTAGCTCTTCCCAGAACTGACAAAAAAGATTCGTTAATTATCAAGTAAAATACACCAACCTCCCTGATTATGATGGAAATAAGAGGAAATTAGACTTAGGGGCTACAATTGTTTGAGATGGAGTACACCACATAATTTTTGGATGTGACTTTACTTTATTATTATTATTATTTTTTTTTTTTTTTTGCTCTATCACAGTCCTCCAATTCGACTGGGTGGTATTTATAGTGTGGGGTTCCGGGTTGCATCCTGCCTCCTTAGGAGTCCTCACTTTTCTTACTATGTGCTGCCGTTTCTAGGATCACACTCTTCTGCATGAGACCTGGAGCTACTTCAGCTCTAGTTTTTCTAGATTCCTTTTCAGGGATCTTGTGGGATCGTGCCTAGTGCTCCTATGATTATGGGTACGATTTCCACTGGCATATCCCATTATCCTTCTTATTTCTATTTTCAGATCTTGATACTTATCCATTTTTTTCCCTCTCTTTCTCTTCAACTCTGGTGTCCCATGGTATTGCGACATCAATGAGTGATACTTTCTTCTTGACTTTGTCAATCAACGTCACGTCTGGTCTATTTGCACGTATCACCCTATCCGTTCTGATACCATAGTCCCAGAGGATCTTTGCCTGATCGTTTTCTATCACTCCCTCAGGTTGGTGCTCGTACCACTTATTACTGCAAGGTAGCTGATGTTTCTTGCACAGGCTCCAGTGGAGGGCTTTTTGCCACTGAATCATGCCTCTTTTTTGTACTGGTTCTGTGCAAGTGCCGGGCATTCACTTGCTATGTGGTTTATGGTTTCATTTTCGTATTGCACTTCCTACATATGGGAGAGATGTTATTTCCGTCTATCGTACTTTGAACATATCTGGTTCTTAGGGCCTGATCTTGTGCCGCTGTTATCATTCCTTCAGTTTCCTTCTTTGTAGCTCTCCCCTCTGTAGCCATTGCCAATTGTCATCGCTGGCTAGTTCTTTAGTCTGTCTCATGTATTGTCCGTGCATTGGTTTGTTGTGCCAGTCCTCTGTTCTTTCTGTCTTTCTCCTGTCTCTGTATATTTTCTGGGTCTTCGTCTACTTTTATTAGTCCTTCTTCCCATGCACTCTTTAGCCACTCGTCTTCACTGGTTTTCAGATATTGCCCCAGTGCTCTGTTTTCAATGTTGACGCAGTCCTCTATACTTAGTAGTCCTCTCCCTCCTTCCTTTCGTGTTATGTATAGTCTGTCCGTATTTGCTCTTGGGTGAAGTGCTTTGTGTATTGTCATTTGTTTCCTGGTTTTCTGATCTATGCAGCGGAGTTCTGCCTTCGTCCATTCCACTATTCCTGCGCTGTATCTGATTACTGGCACTGCAAACATGTGTTATGGCTTTTATCATATTTCCTCCATTGAGTTTTGACTTGAGTATCGCCTTGAGTCTCTGCATATATTCTTTCCTGATCGTGTCCTTCATCTCTTGGTGTTTTATATCTCCTCCTTCCATTATTCCCAGGTATTTGTATCCTGTCTCATCTATGTGTTTGATGTTGCTCCCATCTGGTAGCTTTATCCCTTCAGTTCTCGTTACTTTGCCTTTTTGCTTTTGTATGTTGACTAAGGCGCATTTTTCTATTCCAAACTCCATTCTGATGTCCCCATATACAATCCTTACAGTCTGGATTAGGGTATCTATTTCCTTGATGCTCTTACCATACAGCTTGATGTCGTCCATTATTATTATTATTATTATTATTATTATTATTATTATTATTATTATTATTATCAATCAGTAGAGGAAACGTATTCATAAAGAACAGTCTCGCAGGGGCCGTTGATTCAAGCTACAAAAGAATATGATATGTATTAGGTAGAAGTACGAAGAGGTAAATGGAAATACAGAAAGAAGAGATCCCATTTATTAAAAAAAGAAAAATTAAATTGATAAATAGATCAAAATGTGTTTAAATGCAAGGAGAATAATATCAGGGTAGTAATACATTGCATATTCGCTAGAACTGCTGAAGTTCTAGTAAGAAAGATTGTAACAATGTCTCTAGTTGGGTACAGTACTATCCAGCGCCGCCAATTACACGAAGCTGTTTCAGCGCCAAGACATTTCAGGACCGCCCATTTCCGCGCCGGAAGAAAAAAAAAAGCTTCTTTGGAAAATCATTCATTAGAATTATTATTGCATAAACCAGCTTTTACCCGGGTTCCATTGTACTTGTGCCTGTTTGGAAATAGTTAGAGACTTCATATCGAAAAAGGGGTTACTCGTCCATAAACTGCAAACCACAATACTCAATCTGAATTATTTGACCGAAACATATGACTTAAAAAATGCAAAAACCTGACACTGCTGTCAACCAGTCACCTCCCTCGTTATGACACGTCAGCAAACAGAGGTTCCTATGCTGCGTATATATATATATAAATATATATAATATATATATATATATATATATATATATATATATATATATATATATATATAGATATAGATATAGATCTTATATATATATATATATATATATATATATATACATATATTATATAATATAATAATCTATATATATAATATATATATATAGTATATATAATTAATATATAATATATTTATTATATATATATATCGATAGATAGATATTATGGATAACTATATCTATATACTATATATATATAATATATATATAATATTATTATATATAATAATATATTATCATATATAATACCTATATATATATTACTATATATCTAATCTATATATATACTATTGATATATATAGCTATAGTCTATGGTATGTATCTATATATATATATCTATATCTATATAATCTATATATTATATCTATATATATCTCTCCATTCGATATATCTATATCTTATATCTTTATATATATATAATTTATATATTATATCATATATACTATCATATAATATATTAAGATATATATCTATATATCTATCTATCTATATATATATCTATAATATATATATATATATATATATATATTGTTATATATATATATATATATATAGATATATATATTATTATATATTATATATTATTATACACACACACACACACACACATATATATATATATATATATATATATATATATATATATATATATATATATATATATAGATATAATTATATTATATATATATATATATATATATATATATATATATATTAAGCAAGATTGTTCTCCAACAATGTTGGTTATACATGATAATCTTCTCACGAGGATAGTGCCATCAGTGCACTTCACGCGGTGCACTGTAGGCATTACTTAATGTTCTTTGCAGCGACCCTTCGGCCCCTAACTGCAAACCTCTTTCATTCCTTTTACTCTACCATCGTTCAAGAGAAAACTGGTCATTAGGGCTACAGCATCGTCGAACAACAGACACATTCACAACCATTCGTTTCCCCTTTTTGTTCCACATTGGCACAAGGTTACTTTTATTCAGTATCCAGCCATTATTCTGTATGTATGCATATATATATATATATATATATATATATATATATATATATATATATATATATATATACACACATAGGTAAATACACACATATAAAACATATATATATATATGTATATATATATATATATAATATATATATATATATATATATATATATATATATAGGTAAATACACACATATATAAACATATATATATATATATATATATATATATATATATATATATATTAGCTATGCAGGTATATCGCATATAATCATTCAAGAAACCGCAGACAACCACATCAGAAGGAAGAACATTTATTGGAGACGTTTCGCACATACAATTTGCATCTTCAGTATGTTTGAGGAGATAAAAACATACATATTAACATTAAATAAAAGCAGGATTCTTAATTTGAAAAGTAAACATTAATACAAGACTAAAATTAGCTTAATATTTACAGAAAGAATTAAAATTAATGACAAGTAAAACGAAGAAGGGAAAAGTATAAATAAAAAACAAATATTAATTTTGTTTTTTATTTATACTTTTTAATTCTTCGTTTTACATGTCATTAACTTTTATTCTTTCTTTAAATTTTAAGTTAATTTTAGTCTTGTATTAATTTTTATTTATCAAATTAAGAATCCTCCTTTTATTTGAAGTTAATATGTATATTGTTACTCATTAGGGTCAAACAAGCAACAACATATAATGACTTCAGTCAATTACAGAAATTACTAATTACCAGATTCGTTTAAGAGAACTCAAGACCCTTTCTCTACATAAAGAATTCATTGCGTTGTGTTACAGACATGAAAGGACATATATACTATATTCTATTGTGTTTTGCCCCCGAATTATTACTTACTAGTTTAACATGAAGTTGTTGCCGAGTTCGGATTACAATAGGCACGGGTAAACCACGATACCACTAATATATATTCAATTTTACCCAGTCACGGAATCCCACGCACAGATATGCATATCCCTAGCGATTTATCCCAGTCAAGGCAAATTAAATAATATATCATATAATACTCATCCAAACTTCGGTTGATTAATCCATCCACTTCAATAAATGCTGGGAAGGAACGACATCGTTAATCGAAGTGAAATCCTTTTCACTCTGATTAAGTTCTCCTGTTACCAACCCACTCTACCAGTACCAATGTTGAGAAACGACTGACTTCATACCCTTTGCTCACTTCTGTGTCGAAAATAATATGTTCGCTCTCTCACCCAAACACACGACTTCGGCCTCGTTCGCTCACGACAAAATTAACAACAAAACGAACGAAGCCACCAAACCAACACGAACCGAACGAAACTATCAAACAACTTACATCGCATTGTTAACCAATTATACAAACCATTCACAAGACAATATTCCTTGGTAACAACGCTTATTTACAATTAAATATAAATAAACATTCATTGTACACAATCCTGCACATTTCCACTTAACGCTATGTAATATAAAGTAACATTTTCCATATACAGCATGAACATAGATATTCAATAAAAATTGATTTTCCATGTCGTTATTGTAAGTAACGACATATTCCCCGCCACCAAAAGTCTAATATACTAATATTTACAACAGTCCCTTTTGAATCAAATCTTTTCTAGTTTCTGCAGCCACCCGAGCAGCCTTCCTGGATGGTCGGGTACTCACTTCAGGAATTTTGGCAGGATCAGGAGTCATAACTTCTTGCCACAACTCTAACGGGTACAATTTCACAATGGGACGCATGATCTGACCATGGGAGGTTTTGAGGGTAGCTACTCTAACTACATTGTCAGACCCCACATGCACCTGAATCACCTGACCCAACTTCCATTTGTTTCTTGGCCCTTCATCATGTACGAGGACGACATCTATTTTGGGCCAAGAATTATGTTGGACTCCAATTCGATGAGTCTCTCTTAAAGAAATCAAATATTCATGTTCCCATCTTTTCCATAATTGATCACACAATTTGGATATGTAAAGGAATCTCTTTTCTACATTTTCTGTTTTACTATACAATGGATCTTCAGATACCTCCTCCCAATTAATTGTTTCCTTGGGAAAGGATCTTAATTTTCTACCCAAGATCAGATGATTAGGTGTTAAAATCTCCTTCTGATCAAGGTCCCCCGATGTGTAGCTTAGTGGCCTGTCATTTATGATAGATTCCAATTCCACCAAAATGCAGGATAATTCATCATAACTGAGAAGAGCTCGACCGACTACCTTCTTCATACAGTTCTTCAATAATCCGATCAATCTCTCCCAGATTGCACCAAACCAAGGTGCTCTTGCTGGTATAAATTTCCACTTACACTCGATGTTCTCCAGATGGTTTTGAAAAAGGGGGAGCTATCTGGCCATCGTTTTCAGATATTCAGATGCTGCTACGAAAGTAGTGGCGTTGTCACTCAACATTAGTGAAGGAAGCCTTTACGGCTGCTAAACTTCCGGAAGGCCATGAGGAATGAGTCAGCGGACTGATTTCTGACTACTTCCAGATGTATACCCCTAGTGATCGGGCATGTGAATAGTATGATATAAACCTTCTCCGGATTTTGCTTCCCTTCTTTTATCCATAAAGCACCGGTGTAATCCACCCCCGTAACGCTGAAAGGTTGTTTCCGTTGTACCCGGAATTCCAGCAATGGGGGTACTATATTAGTTCTATATGGTTTTCCTTGAACTTTCTTACAGATCACACAATGATGTAACACGCTCTTGACTAGTTGTCGCAGCTGTGGAATCCAGAACTCCGTCTACACTAGCTACAGTAGCGTTCACCCCCATGTGTGCTTGCATCACATGATGTCGTCTTATTATTAACTTACTCAGAACACAACCCTTTGGCAGTAAAGTAGGAAATTTGACTTCTTCAGGCAGTGTCGCGTGTTCCAACCTGCCTCTACATCTCATTACATTATTATCCAAAAACAAATTCAACTGGCGAATTAATGTCAATTTTGGGTTTGTTTCCTCCCTCTTTAGGGCTTTATATTCTTCTGGAAAGTACTCTCTCTGCACGAGAACAATTGTTTTGATCTTTCCTTCCTGCAACTCTTCCAGAGTCAAACCACCAGTTTTTCTGTCATTGGTTGATAGTTTGCAATTCTTTATAAATCGCATTATCCAAGCTATGGTCTTAAAGACCTTGTCAGCTCTGCTGAATCTTTCCCAATCCAGCAGGCGTGTTGCATCTATGTCCCCTACAACATTGACCACAATGTCCTGTTCACCCTGCATGTGTGTACACCCCACCCATGACCTATCAATTGGCAGTGTGTGATTTTTTAACCAAGGGGGTCCCTCCCACCAAAAGGAGTTTTTTGCTAACACCTTAGTCCTCTTTCCCCGTGTCAACCAATCACTGGGATTTTCAGAAGAGGGTACGTAAGACAGGACTGACCCCGGAATCAAAGAGTTAATCTCAATTACTCTGTTTCTCACAAACACAGGCAGAACATTACTGGACACAATCCAGCTAAGGGCGACTTTACTGTCTGACCAGACATATAATTGTTTAAACTCTTTCTCATCAAAGGAGTCAATAATAATTTGGCCATTCTTGCTCCTAGCAACAATGCCATTAGTTCCAATTTCGGAATAGTCAATTCCTTGATGGGCGCCACTCTACCCTTTGCCATAATTATATTAGAGCTTTCACCATTTGCTCTATAGGCCACACAACCATATGAAGTTTCGCTAGCATCGCAGAATATGTGCAAGGTATCACCAGTTCCCAGGCTAGCACTCCTAGGAAAAGATATTTCAATACACTTCTCTAAGTCCTTGCGTAATTCACTCCATTCCTCTTGTAGCGGGTTGGCGAGTTGTTCGTCCCAATCCAGATGTTGCTTCCACAATTTCTGCAAAAATATCCTTGCTTTCATAGTAACAGGGAGAAGCAATCCCAATGGATCGTATATTTGGGCAACGGTACTGAGAATCTCTCGCTTTGTTTGACTCGATCTATTAATACGAGTTGGATTTATAGTTAAGACGTCTTTAATTATATCCCAATTCAATCCCAATACTTTATGAATTTGTTTTTGTTTGGCTTCAATTTGATAAGCAGCAGCAATAGTTTGTATAGACTCGCTATTGCTAACCCACTCCTTCAAATATAAGTGAGCCTGAGCAAAAATTTTGTTGGCATTAAAGAATAAATCCATCAACTCAGATTCACTATTAGCCGTAAATTGTAAATTATCTACATACAAACCCCTCTTCAATCTTTCCACTACATTCACTGTATTGGACCGGGGTAACCACGAGACCACAGTGGACAAGTGATGCTTGATGGTTGCATTTAGAAGAAAAGTTGAACATGTAGCTCCAAATAATACTACTCTAAATCTGTATACTATTAATTTACTATTGGGATCTGTTGGATTTTCCAACCACAAAAAAAACGCGTATAATTGCGATCTTCTTCACGCAACTGTACCATTAAAAATGCCTTCTCAATATCACCAATACAAGCAAAGGTGTTAGTTCTAAATTGCAGCAGGACTCTGAGTAGATCAGCCGTTACGTGTGGTCCAGTCCATAGACAATCATTCAGACTTAATCCATTTTTACCTTGTTTTGATGAGCAATCAAACACTATTCTTATTGGAGTAGTGGCACTGTCTTTAAGCACTCCATGATGTGCCAAGTAATGACAATCCACATCAGATTTATTATAGATCACCTTTTTAATGAATCCTCTATCTTCTTGCTCTTGCAAGATTTTCTGATAATGATCCAAGTAATCCACATCCTTCTGAAACTTGATGGTCTGCTTGTTCGAAGTTCTGCTCATGGCTAAACCAAAATTTGTCTTCAATCTGAATCTATTGGTTCTCCACGGCAACGCCACAACATACTGTTTATCAATTTCAGAATATGTTATAGTGCTCTCAAAGTCCTTTAAGACCCTCTGGTCTTGTTCTCGCAACTCACTGCAATCTATTCCCAATCTGTCCAAACTCCACAATGCGTCCAGATCAGTCTTGGGATTTTCATTATGAGTAGCTTCAATTTCTTCAGTTTGTACAGCTAGCTTCAAAATTGTCACATGAGTCTCCCTAGTGGGGGAAGCACTGCATGTGCCTGTCACCACATAACCGAATATGGTCGGCAGCAATATAAGTTTCTAACCTTTTGAACCCTGGATGCAAAATATTGTAAACATTATCAACCCCTATTAACAATTCAATAGTTGATTGATTCTCAACAGGCAAATCAAAATCTTTATCAGCCAAGTTGATCTTAGTTTTACATAAAGACTTCAAACTTCTCTTAACGTCAAATTTCTTCGCATATTCTGGCAGCTCATCCACCACTATGCAGTCCATTATTATCAACTTATCTTTATGCGGTATGGCGACGCTTATCATCTCGTATTCATGAACAGGTTTACTAGTTAGATAACCTCTCAAGGCTATCTTTTCAACTCCTTTGGACCTATATTGCAGTCTCTCTAAGAGCTGATCTTTTAATGAACGTTCTCTCGGCACAAGTATCCAACAGCCCTCTAAGTCGTACCATGCGACCTTTCTTCCCTTTCAGGGGAATTGTTGCTGTTGGCAATATGGATTGCTTACCTGACTTATTTGGTTTGTCCTGCTCATTTACTGATAGCGTTCCCACTTGTACACCACTTTGTTTATTCTTGCTTTGCTTTCCTGTTTGGTCCTTATCACACAAGATGCGATGATGTCTCATCTTACAACCATTATTGCAACTTGGTTTGTCACAGTCCACACTAAAATGCTTCTTAGAAGCACACACAAAACATAACTGTAAAGCTCTCATGCGATTCAACTTTTCATCTCTGGTTGCGTAAGTTTTGCACTGTGTCCACCAATGTTCTTTATCACAAAGAGCACATCTTTTGGATTGCTGATAACTGGACTTATTCACATTTCCCTTGGTTTTTTGTCTAACAGCTTGGGATTGATTTACTGTGAATGTTGATATTGACGACAGTTTTTCAGTTTTATTCACATCAGTTGAAACAAAAGTTCTTAGATTGCAAATTTCCTCTTCTAGGTATTTCTTAAAGGTGTCTAATACCAACCAATCGTCTCTACACCCACGCTTCACAGTCTCACTGACGCTTTGAGGCAATTTGGTATAGAGCAAAATAGTATAAAGCTCATTTAATTCCAGCTTTTCACTTTCAAGCGATCTTATTGAGCATTCAAAATTAGCTCTAAAAGTTTGCAACGATTCAGAATTGGCAGCAGGAGACTCCATTTCTAGCAATCTTCTCACTAGAACATGCTTAATCTCATCTCTCTTTCCATAAGTAGATAGGAGAAGAGCTACAGCTTGTGGATAATTGGCAGCCTCAAATTTAAATCCCGAGATTAATTTCGAAGCTTCTCCTGTGAGCAAACTTCGTAAATTGGTTCCAAGTCTTTCCGCTGATGTACTGACACATGGTATAGTTCCCAGAAGGAATTCCATTCTAATATATCTCCAGAGTAATGTGGAAGATCCAGTTTGGGCAATCTAACACTGGCTGTAGGTAGTGGCGGTGGTTGTGTTAGCGGATTTAGTAACTTCAAACTGTTAGTAATAGAGCTATTGAGTCTGCCGATATGTGTACGGACGTCTCTTGCATATTCAGCTTGATTTATCATTTCATCAGACATTTCTTCTTCTTTAACTGAATCCAAAATTTGTTCATCCAAAACAAGAACTTTGTTCAAATTATCTAAAAGAGAATCCCTAAGGGAAGTTATAGCATCAATATCAGTTGAATCGATCACTTCGGTCATCTTCCCAATAAAACGTGTGATAACGGATTTATAACCGCCACGTCTACGCGTCAACGACTCCATTGTGACAAGACCAAACTCAGAAAATACAAATACAATATAATATTCAAATTTTCAATAATTAATAAATATGCATCCAACTATAATAACTGGGTTCAAAAGTTAAATTAGCAAATTTTCACAAAGGTGACTCATCACCCAATAATTTTCTCCCAAATTAAACAATCAATGAAAAGGAGAATTTTATTATACGTGCGTAGTGGAATGTGCAGGCCTTGTCCCATACTTAACCCAGCCCTAAATCTGTAGGGGAAGGACGGGGTAACCACGATCCTACTCACCTTCTACCACCCTTTACTTTTCACATATTTGTTTGACTCAACGCAAATACGTTGAGCCAACGCCCTGTAACTTTTATGATGAAAATGAATCCCATCTCTTGCTGAATCACATTCTGATAATAAAGTAGGGATCACCCTAACTCTTGTATCTCGCTTTAATTTTTTGTTTAAATAGTTTTTTCTTTTTTGATAGTTTTCGGCAGAGGTTCTAGATGGTGTTTTACGTATTTCTATTAACATAACAAAAACCTCTGAATTATTGACTGTACGTAGACTTTCTACCAATCCTAGAATATTTTTGTGAACACTATTCACCAGGTTAGGGTTATCTCCTGGTACATCTAAGTCATTGCTACCTATGAACAAGATAGTGATACTAGGCCCATAGGTAGTAAGTTCGGTTATCAGGCCAGGTGTCATAAGGTTGGTTGTAACAGCCCCTGGTCTACCAAATGTCTTATATTCTAAGGGTTCCAATAATGCCGATCTACCACTATTAAAACAATTCTCCATATGGGTGACATGAGAATGTCCCACAATAGCTACTTTACGATTCATTATTAAATTGTTAAACGAGATATAATATTCTAACAAGAGAAAATTTACATTAATTCAAAGTAAGGGAAAATAACAAAACCAAATTTAAGGCTTAAGGCAAGTAGGACAAGGCCTTACTAATTTAATTAAACTTCATATTCAAAACTGTTTTAATCAAACCTGAATACCCTCTTACCTACAAATGGCGCGAAAAAAAGTAAATTTAATGTTCCTTGCGGCACCTCAAAATGAGAAAAGGAAACGGGTTAACCACGTCTGGTTATATAGGCAGGATACCGCATACTAATTTAAAGAAACGCGCAAAAACAAAATGAGACAACAAGGTTATGGAGGGCAGGCATTATCCAGCAAAACATCAACACAACATAGTTAATAGCAAGAAAACACTGCATAAATGTCCTACAGAATAACCAACGGTACTAATCGTACAACACGTGACTAAACCAAAGAATTATTATATGATCGGCGTTCAAAACTAAGAAATTATCGAAAATCTCACAAATTTCACATAAACCTGGTTAACACGGCAACATATTTCTGCGGACGTATACTAAAGATTCACAAAACTGGCTTACGACATCATATATACCGCGGACAAGTACTACAAACTTTTACCAACTTAGCTCAACACCAAATATACTACCGACATATCCTGGTCACGGCACCAAATATTGTTACTCATTAGGGTCAAACAAGCAACAACATATAATGACTTCAGTCAATTACAGAAATTACTAATTACCAGATTCGTTTAAGAGAACTCAAGACCCTTTCTCTACATAAAGAATTCATTGCGTTGTGTTACAGACATGAAAGGACATATATACTATATTCTATTGTGTTTTGCCCCCGAATTATTACTTACTAGTTTAACATGAAGTTGTTGCCGAGTTCGGATTACAATAGGCACGGGTAAACCACGATACCACTAATATATATTCAATTTTACCCAGTCACGGAATCCCACGCACAGATATGCATATCCCTAGCGATTTATCCCAGTCAAGGCAAATTAAATAATATCATATAATACTCATCCAAACTTCGGTTGATTAATCCATCCACTTCAATAAATGCTGGGAAGGAACGACATCGTTAATCGAAGTGAAATCCTTTTCACTCTGATTAAGTTCTCCTGTTACCAACCCACTCTACCAGTACCAATGTTGAGAAACGACTGACTTCATACCCTTTGCTCACTTCTGTGTCGAAAATAATATGTTCGCTCTCTCACCCAAACACACGACTTCGGCCTCGTTCGCTCACGACAAAATTAACAACAAAACGAACGAAGCCACCACACACGAACCGAACGAAACTATCAAACAACTTACATCGCATTGTTAACCAATTATACAAACCATTCACAAGACAATATTCCTTGGTAACAACGCTTATTACAATTAAATATAAATAAAACATTCATTTGTACACAACCTGCACATTTCCACTTAACGCTATGTAATATAAAGTAACATTTTCCATATACAGCATGAACATAGATATTCAATAAAAATTGATTTTCCATGTCGTTATTGTAAGTAACGACAATGTATATGTTTTTATCTCAACAGACTGAAGATGCACATTGTATGTGCGAAACGTCCTTAATAAATGTTATTCTTTCTGATGTTGCTGTCTGTGGTTTTCTGAATGATTATATATATGTATATATATATATGAATATATATATGTATATATATATATATATATATATATATATATATATATACACACATATAAATATATATATATATATATATATATATATATATATATATGTGTGTGTGTGTGTGTGTGTGTGTGTGCGTGTGTGTATGCATATATAAACATTGTGCTCTTGTGACATGTAAAATAGATATTTTGGAAATAACGTAACATTCCTCTTACTTTGCATTTCCTGTTCAAAATTTAATTCGAATAAAACATAGATCTCTGCCTTTTTACTTGGAACGCTCTCCTTTTTTTTGAGTTATAAAAGATGCAATTAAAAAAAGTTCCAAAAATTCCAGCAGCTATTATTTTTTTTTTCCGCCACAGAAACTCTTTTCTCGGTTTTTATTTTCAATATATTTATTTTATAAATAAAATCCTCGAGTAGTGAAAACCTTAAATATCGAATATTTTGAAATTGATGTCTATATTTCTTAATCTTTTATTACATTTATTAGGGAGCTTAATCATTCTGAAGAAGAATTCAAAATATTTTGTGTGCTTTTGCTTCCTATCTAAATATAGCTTTTATAACTTGTATAAATGCGAATTTGACGAACCTTTGCTTTTATCGTTCAAACATTTTTTTTCTGGAAAAGAGAGAGAGAGAGAGAGAGAGAGAGAGAGAGAGAGAGAGAGAGCACATTCTTCAAGGTCACGCTGGTTTATATTTAGATTTTCCTCGCGTATCATTT
>NC_061107.1:105331993-105348680 GCF_015104395.2 Macrobrachium nipponense
TTAACGTATATCGAAGAAGGAGCTGAAGCTCCTAAAAGATATATAGTTGAGCGTCAGTTTTAGAAAATTCACAATAGATGAAGTGATGGCCTACTTGCGTAGATTATCTTTTCAATTATTTTGATAAAGAGGTAAGGTGTAAGAGACAATTTTTGTTTTTATGGTGGAGCCTGTCAAATTTCCGAAGTTATAATATCTGTAACATCTGTTACTACAAGCATCTGTAAACCTTAGGATTCTACAACTGGACTTGCATACCTTTTGTGACTCGTACACAAATTATCACAATGAAAAGGAAGGAACAGAATTAGCCTTTACACTCAAAATTACTTACGGTCTCAGGTGCTAGGACTCGGATTCGGCATCTGACTTGGGTAGGTATGCACTCGTGTGCAGTACTGGTACCCTAAACACACACACACACACACACATATATATATATATATATATATATATATATATATATATATATATGTATGTATGTATGTATATGTATATATAAAATTTCCCCTAACAGAGGGTGGATCCAGAAAAATATGAGTGTGTGTATGTGTGTGTGTGTGTGTGTGTGTGTGTGTGTGTGTGTTTATGGTACCTAGTACTGTACACGAGTCCATACCTTCCCAAGTCAAATGCCGAATCCGAATCCTAGCACCTGAGACCCTAAGTAATTGTCGATTGGCATCGCTGTTGTAACTCGAAATTTGTGTTTATTTAACTATCTTCACTGCACGTTACGTCTCCTGGATTCCACCTTTAAGGTAGAGTTTCCGACTGTATGTTCGCTTACCTGCTTCTTTCTTTTTTGATGATTCGCTCTGGAGTCTGGTTTTATGTTTAATTTTAAGCTTCTTCTTAATGTCAGTTCTGGATTAGTCATCTTAATCGGCTTAGTTCTCAGGGGAAGTTTGGATGAGACGAACGGCAGAGTTTCTTTCTTTACTGTTGCAAAAGAATACAAGTTAAAACTACAAAGCTTATCAATCTATTTTTGGACCCTGGCAATATTTCCACTTCCAGGCGTGGTCAATAATTTAACATGTTAATACCTCCTCCTGGAGGTGGAGCTGCATTCTCGATAGAAGCTGAGTAAATCTGGTGCGAGGTCAAAGGTCAAAGATTTTATGACGGTCTTAAGATTTTAATTGCAATGGTGTTATGATCCAACTTCCTGTGACTAAGGTTTTGTTGATCAAATTCTGGCTCACACGCCAAAGCTCAATTCTCTCTCTCTCTCTCTCTCTCTCTCTCTCTCTCTCTCTCTCTCTTTCTCGTTAATTTCACTGTACATACTCTTATTATTCTCTCTCCCGGTAGTTTCAGCAAATTAACTAAATATGATGAATTCCAAACAATTTGTTTGATTCTCTGGGAACCCGTGAGTAAAGAAGATACATTATATAATTTTACTAATTTCCTAAATCACCAAAATGAATTCATGGCAGAGCTCAACACAAATGTTGGAAATGCCAAAGACAAAATAATAGAAGTCTTGAAGTCCGCAAACATCACCACTGGAGATAAGACACAGTTTGGTGATGAGGAAAGGGGATCAGTTAATGTAAGATACGTCTTAAACTACTTGGCACATGGAACCATATATAATGCTCTAGGAGAAAAGGAAAAGAAGGCCTTTCGAAAAATTAAAATTGATCCCAAGAATAATAGCCTTAAACATTAAAAACAAGGAAACAAAATATACAGAAGGCATAGAAAGATTTTTCTGAGGAATTTGTAGGGGTAATAGAAAAACAAAATGAAAAGAAAGCCAGAAATGATAACCATTCAAATAGAATGAATAATAATGCCAGACAAGCAGGGAATAGATCCACTCCTTTTCAAAGGAAATACAACAGAGAATGGAATACTAACCAGAAAGGAAGACAGAATTAATTAAGGAATGGTCCACCCATGACATATAAGCATGGTCAATCTTCAAACACAATTAATTTCAACTCAAGGAGCAAGACCAAAGGCAGCAGGTGAAAAGTGTGGGTATACAAATCATTCCACTAATGAGTGCAGAAAGCCTAGAAGCTGTGCAATTTGGAAGAAGGTTGGGCATTTAACTAAAAGCTGTTGGTTCAATAATAAGGGAACCAATACGGAAGTAATAGAAGTAGATAACAGCCGCCCAAATCCACATAACTCTTCAAGCCAATGACAATTAATCCTATCACAAAAGAGAGAAAATAATTCCCTTTAAGACCATAGAAGAGAAAAAGAAGAGATAGTTAATATGGGAAATGAAGGTTCATCCGCATTTTCCTACATAAATAGCAAAGAAGTAATATTTCCCATGAAAGAAGAAGAAATAATCAGAGAGAATTTGCCTATTGTGAAGATTCTAATAAGTGGAAAGGCATGTACTGTACTTATAGATTCAGGCAGTACAGTGAATATAATAGATAAATTAACTTTAACCAGATATTTAGGCATTTCAGAAACTCTGATTCAAAGTCAAAATAAAGTTATAAAGGGAATAGCAGGTAAACAAATTAGAAGTATAGGAAAAGTGAACTTGGAAATAGACATTTTGTCACACAAATTCGTCGAAAATTTTCTAGTTCTAGAAGACAGATTTTTTCCCGCTCAAGTATTATTCTCATTTAATTTAATGAGAAGATGTGGTATAATACTAGACAGCAGTGAAGGAAAGATTAGCCTGAAACAGGATAATCAGAAGAGCGGATGTTTTACGCTTGACGATGAAAAGCCTCACCCAAATCTGATCAATTTGTCTGAGACAGTTTCGACAAACGAAAGAGACATGCGAGAAAGACAAGATAAAATAGAAACAGATAGAAAAGAGGAATTTCCACCATTACAGAACACAGAATCAATGAAATGTGCACATATAGATGATATATACTCAGATTCTAGTAATTACACAGATATAAATAATGGTGATCACCGAAACTCTGAATATAACGAAAATCAAGATGCTTATACAGATACCTATACAGATACATGTACTAATAACTGTAGCAATGTAGTAATGAGTTAAGAGAATGAAGGGAAACTACTAAATGAAGTATTGCTATTAGATGAAATCAAGAAATCAGATATAAATAGTATAATAGAAGTAACAGAAGAAACCACTGAAAATACAGAACTTTGTTATTTTTCAGACATAGAAGATGAAGAGATATGTTACGTTAGCACAGCTGATGATAATAAAGTACAATTTATACTCAATAGAGCAGTAACTTAAAATTTAAAATGCTTAACAAAAATATATCTAAGAGCAAAAGAGAACGTAAGGGCTAAAGATGTTCTATTGTTGAACGATGAATTACCAGATTTTGTCAGAATGGATAATTCACTAGTCCACATGAATCGTGATGATTGTGAAGATTATGTCCAAAACTATTCAAATAACAAACCAGCACAATACGCAGGCACTGTCTTTTGCATAGGAATATCTATTAACAGTCCTTTACTAACAGTAGAAGAAAATGCATTTTTCTCTATAAATGGCCAAAACACTCACATAAATCAGGAAGTAAATGAAACATATTTTCCAGAAAATAGAAACAAGTTGATTCAAGTGCTAGAGAAATATAGAAATATAATAGCTGTAGAGGGAGATAAACTAGGAAGAACGAATGTCTTACAACATAAGATTTCGTTAGATGATGGAGCCAAGCCATTTTTTATTCCTAATTACAGCTTACCAATAAGCCAGATGCCCATAGTTGATAATTTGATAGAGGAAATGAAAAGAGATGGAGTAATAATTCCTTCTAAATCTCCATATAATTCTCCATTGTTGCTTGTTCCAAAGAAAGATGGCAGTTGGAGGCTTGTAATAGACTATAGAAAATTAAACTCCAACACAGTTATAGACAGAATGCCGATGCCGGTAATTCAAGATATGATAGCTCAATTAGGAGGGGCAAAAATATTTTCATCCTTAGATCTCCTTAGTGGATATTGGCAAGTACCTCTAGATGAAGAATCCAAACAATTCGCAGCCTTCACCACACATATAGAATATTTACAGTTTGAAGTAATGCCATTTGGACTCACATCAGCTCCTTTAACGTTTGTTAGATTAATGTTACAAATTCTAGGAGACAGAAAATGTTGCAGTATATTTAGACAATGAAATCATTTTAGTAAAGTTTTAAAAAGCCATCTCAAAACATTAGAATTGGTCTTAGAAAGATTAAGAATAGCAGGACTAAAAATTAAATTAAAGAAATGTCAGTTCCTGATGAAGTCAATAGAATACTTGGGTCATGTAATTAGTGAAGATGGACTGCGCATGCAAGCAGGTAAAATAAAAGCAATAATTGATTATCCAGCTCCCACTAATTTGAAAGCATTAAGGAGATCCCTTGGAATGGTTGGATATTATAGACCATTTATGAAAGGATTTACTACTATCGCCAACCTATGACAGAATTAACCAAAAAGGATGATAAATATGAATGGCAGAATGAACAAGAAACAGTCTTTCAAACATTAAAGAGCAAAATGACTACGAACCCTATTTTCGTCTACCCAGATTTGTCAAAAGATTTTTATTTAGCTTGTGATGCCTCGAGTACAGGGCTAGGAGCTGTACTGTTACAAAAGTCCAAAACTAGGATGAGGGCAGTATACTATGCCAGTAGAGTTTTAAACCCATCAGAAAAACACTATAGTACAACCGAAAGAGAGTTTTTAGCTTTATTTTGGGGTTTAAAGAAATTTAGACACATACTTTTAGGTCATAAAGTTAATGTGCTTACTGATCACAAACCCATTTGTGATTTGTTTAAAAAGAGAACTTTCACTAACAACATCAAGTTCAATAGATGGTTCCTTAGTGTATTAGAGTTTGCTCCAGAGTTCAGATATATTCCAGGGAAACTTGACACCTTGGCAGATGTATTATCCAGATTCCAAGAAGAAACAGAAAAATGAATTGCAACTAATACCTTTTGTTTTAGTTGTCAAGTGGTAGATTTAGATTTAGAAAGAGTGAAAGTAGAACAAAATAAAGATCCAGAAATCATACAAATAGTAGGACAGCTACTAATAGATGAATCCTTAAAACCTGATTTTCAGTTAATAATGGTTTGTTGTATAAAATACCCACAGAGAAAAATGGTTGTTCTCGACTCTATATCCCAAAACACTAACCAGAGAAGTTTTAGAACTAACATACTCATATAAATGTGCAGGACATCCAGGAATTAAAAAGACAACTAGAATCATAACCAGAAGTTATTTTTGGCTACATTGTAGTGAAGATGCCAAGAACTTAGTACAAAATTGCGTAGTTTGTAACCAACAAAAAGGTAACGTAAATACAAAAGCTCCACTTGAAAAATATCCATCAAAATTAAATCCATTTCAAGTAGTAACTATTGACTTTTTGGGTCCATTTCCAACAACTATTAGAGGAAACAAACAAATATGAGTCTTCTTAGACTATCTAACTAGATATGCAAAAATCATACCTGTAAGAAACAGAGATGCAGCTACAGTAGCCGAAGCTCTTAAATCTAGAATTATAACCAGACCTTCATGTCCTCAAGTTCTTCTATCTGATAATGCTGCCGAATTTACTAGTGATCTTTTAAAGAAAATAAATGAATTTTATGAAATAAATAAATGTCAAATAACAGATAAACCCAGTTCAAATGGAGCAGTAGAACGAACTAATCGTAAAATAAAGGATATCCTGAAAACTAGTAAAACCACATACAAAGGATTGGGATTTAGCTCTTGAAGACGTACAGTTCACATTGAATAATACTGTAAATGAGATTATAGGAGAATCTCCTCATTATATGCTATATGGCTATCAGAAAAGAATGCCAAATACGTTATTAGATGATGCAACACCATCCAGACATATTCATAACTATGACGACTATGTTGCATGGAAAACCAGACGTACTTACGAGGCTATCATGCAGACAAGAGCTAGACTAAAAGACGTACATGAGACTCAAGAAAAATACTATAACAAAAATACCACTAAACCAGACATTACAGTGGGTACTCAAATTTATGATAAGAATCATGTACCAGAAGGTCCAAATGTAAAGGTTTCTCCCAAATTCCCTGTGCCATATAGAGTAATGGAAGTGTTAAAATTAAATAAATACAGAGTAATAAATGAAAGTGATCTAAAAGGGAAGGTAGTTCACTGGAATCATGTAAAGGTAGTGAAAACAGATCCATGGTCTACTAAAGATATAGATAACATAAGGAAGGAAAATACTGTAGAAAATCCAATCACAACGAGGTATGATCTAAGTGTATATAGCCATATGAAAATAGTGTTGGACTGAAAATATAACTGTGATGTATAGAGTGCAATTTATGTGTCTATATATAAAGAAAATCTGATTAAATCTAATTTTTTGCAGAGGCAAACATGCGGCTCATCATAGCACTAGTTTTAATTGGACTCATCTCTTCAGAAGTGGAGATAAGAAAAGGTGCCCTGTTAAAAATACATGGAAAAGTCAAAATGATTAAGGACCTTGGAATAGTTAGTATAGATATTTCCAGTGCTCAAACGTGAAAGTGAACTAAGAGAAATCCAAAATGGTATTAAAGCAATCCTACAGAAGGGTGATAATAACAGTGCCATATCATTATTGGAAAAGTTGAGCATGAACGTAGATAACACACTGAGAATAAGGTCCAAAAGATCCTTCTTGTCTTACCCTTCATTGGAGACGCTCTAAATCAGTTGTTTGGGGTTGCTACCGAAGCAAATGTAGAACAAGAAAAGGAAAGAACTGACAGACTGGAAAAGTGGGCAGCCGCAAGGGGTACGGTGATAAATAAAGTGATTGCCTCTCACAATCAAAATGCAGAACAAATAGAAAAATTGAAAGCCTTTATAAGTCAAGTAAATCAGAATGTAACAAAAGAACTCAATAAGATAGAAAATATAGTTTTTAAATACCTTTGCACTGGAAAGTGAAGTGATGTTACAAGAACATAAGGACATGCTCAATGCTGTATTGCTTGCTTTCAAAGGTATTTTGAGCCCAACACTAATCACTCCAAAAGAATTAGAAGACATTATTAAGTTTTATATAAATGAGAAGCATTGCACACCTTTAGTAGAGGATATTTTCATGTACTATAATTTGATAAGTGCCAAAGTAATCCATCACAGAATTATTTTAGTTCTACCTTTCAATACGAAAATTTCAAATATGCTAGTTTCTGTATATCCCTTTCCTATGTATATTGAAAATCAGATCATTATTAGAAAGGGCCTTACTACTCATTTTGCACTGGAAGAACATGGATTAATGTTAGATTTTTTAACTGATGAACAATTCGATGAATGTGTAATTTTGACTGAAAAAGAGTATATATGTGATATTGATAACATAAGACTACCAATGATAGTCCCTGTATCCAAGAGTTGATTTTAAAACCAAATCAAGAAAAGGATGTGTGTACACAGTCATTTAATAAGTCATTTGAAGCAACTGTAGTGAATGAAGATATTTTTTGTTTTTTCATTAGATACTGTTATAGCCACAGTCACTTGTCCTAATGTCACCACCCAACTGAAATTTAAGAATATCAAGTCTTTTGCAACATCATGTAAGTTAATTTTACCAAATCAATTATACTATGAACCACACCTTTTCACTGAATACCATTTCAACAAACATGTGCCATATAAGAATTACACATTTGCAATAGATGAGTTTAAATTATCTCGGCTAGAATTAAAGGAACTTGAGAACTTGAATAATGTTTATGACTATTACTTGTATACGAAACAGATAGCACCATTTCTTTCATTTGTAAATCTGCTGGTAATAGTAGTCACTATTGTGTTGTTTGTCATCATAGTGAGGCATTTGATTATCAAAAAGATACAAGGGATACTGACAGAAATTAAAAGAAATGATCCATAATTGACATTTAATATTCACATCATTTCTAACATTATTTTTCAGATATTGTATTCTGAGTATTAATTTATTATGATTAGGATTTAATGCATTTGTAATTTGATATACTTATGAAATGATATGTTTAACATTTGCTATGATTTTTCTTTACAATTTCATCACACTTATCCTTTCTTCCGGAGTTGGGAGAACAATTTTTATGTGTATTTTGTTGTATTGTTTAATTTTTTTAATATATTTATTTTATCATATATATATATATATATATATATATATATATATATATATATATATATATAGTATATAGTATATATGTATATATATATATATATATATATATATATATATATATATATATATAGAGTATATATAGTATATATATATATATATATATATATATATATAGAGTATATATATATATATATATATATATATATATATATATATATATATATACTCTATATATATATATATATATATATATATATATATATATATATAATATATATATACCTATATGATACGATATATATATATAGTACGTATATATAAAATGAGACGAACGGCAGTTTCTTTCTTTACTGTTGCAAAGAATACAAGTTACAATTACAAAGCTTATAAATCTATTTTTGGACCCTGGTAAAATTTCTACTTCTTTACTGAGCGACGGCTGCCGGTCCTCTCTGTCTTCTTCTGTTGTTCTAAAATTCAGCCACCCTCGGTTCGAATTCGGCACCACCTCCTTAGGCGGTGTAGGTTCTGGTGCTCCGCCCAAATGGATTCTTGATTCGTGAAGCGGTCTTTCCTTATCTATTCCCCATCCCCTTATAGGTGGGGTTAACATGTTAATCCTCTTCACTGTACTTTGATTATTCTCTCTCTCTCTCTCTCTCTCTCTCTCGCTCTCTCTCTCTCTGTTCTACGCTTACAACCTATCTACTATTATTTCTTATAGCTATCATTACATCACTTCGGTCACCTACCAAACATTGTCTTTAATGTTTAATATATATATATATATATATATATATATATATATATATATATATATATATATATATATATATATATGTGTGTGTGTATATTAAACATTGAAGACAATGTTTGGTAGGTGACCGAGTGATGTAATGATAGCTATAAGAAATAATAGTAGATAGGGTAGCGTAAGAACAGAGAGAGAGAGAGAGAGAGAGAGAGAGAGAGAGAGAGAGAGAGAGAGAGAGAGTTAATCAAAGTACAAGGAAAATAATGAGAAATAGAAAGAGAAGGAGAGAGAATAAATCAGATTATGTACAGTGAAAATAACGAGAAAGAGAAAGAGGAAGAGAGAGAGAGAATTGAGCTTTGGTGTGTGAGCCAGAATTTGGTCAACAAAACCTTAGTCACAGGAAGTTGGACCATAACACCATCCCAATTAAAATCTTAAGACCGTCATAAAATCTTTGACCAGTGACCTCGAACCAGATTTACCCAGCTTCTATCGAGAATGCAGCTCCACCTCCAGGAGGAGGTATTAACATGTTAAATTATTGACTCCGCCTGGGAGAGGAGGAATTAACATGTTCAACCCCACCTAAAAGGGGATGGGGGCAAGATAAGGAAAGACCGCTCCACGAATCAAGAATCCATTGGGGCGGAACACCAGAACCTACACCGCCTAAGGAGGTGGTGTCGAATTCCAACCGAGGGTGGCTGAATTTCAGAACGACAGAAGAAGACAGAGAGGACCGGCAGCCGTCGCTCAGTAAAGAAGTAGAAATATTGCTAGGGTCCAAAAATAGATCTATAAGCTTTGTAATTGTAACTTATATTCATTGCAACAGTAAAGAAAGAAACTGCCGTTCGTCTCATTCAAACTCTTCCCGAGAGACTAAGCTGATTAACATTACTAATCCAGAACTAACATTAAGAAGAAACATAACGTTAAACATAGAACCAGACTGCAGAACGAATCCTCAAAAAAGAAAGAAGCAGTAAGCGGACATACACTCGAAAATTCTACCTTAAAAAGGGCACAACAATTACATTTATAGTTTGTATATTCTATGTGTGTGCGTGTGTGTATGTGTGTACACACTGAATGTACTCGTGAATGAATTTATAGTTTTTAAAGTAGAAGCAATAATGAAAAACTTAGAACAAAATTATTTCAAAACTTTTAAAGATTAACTTCATAGTTTTCAAGTTATATCGATCATTCTAAGCCAATCTGAGAAAACACTGCTTCTACTGTTGCACTCATATTAATGTGACCATTAATATTTGTGAAAATGTAAGCATAATATAGTCATGTATAAAGTTGATTCTGAAATATTAGGTAAAATATAATTTCTACTGAAAAGTTTTACCATCAATAAAGCAAAATGTTTTTTTCTGTACCCACTTCTAAATGGAAACTTCTGTTTTATTTCATATTACGAACAGAAAGAAAATGCATCCGCGGGAATTTTTCCCATGTTGTTTCTTGTAAATGTTCTTTACAAAGAAAGTATATAGTAATAAATTTCAGTGTTTGAGTTACTGTTAACTCTTTCGTTAAATTTTTTAAAGACTTTTCCATTCCAAAACTCATAACACATTTTACCCAAAGTTCGACTACTAAAGAAAACTAAATGTCCATGTTTTCTTCCGTTGGTCCAAAGGACACTATTTTTTCTCTCGAAAGTAAAATTATATATATATAAAAAAAATAAAACAAACAATGAACCTGTTTCCATTATTTTTATCAGGAAATTATTTATTGGGATCACGATCATGAGAGTACAAGTGAACTACTTTTTGAGACTACAAGGGAACTACTGTATTTGAAATACATTATTCAGTTCATTATTACTTCCCTTCCCACTTACAAAATAGATTCAAATAAATCCATAACTTGCTATATCCTAGATATGGTTGTCTACTTTAAATTAAATTTTTTTTTTTCATTTGTACCATAATTTTGGCAATGGTATTTTTATAAGAGAAAGCTTCCTCACTAATGGTCAAAGATCCAAACCCCATTGTTCGTTGTGAGTTAAAATATAGCAATTATTTCATTAAGGGATGAAAAAAACATGATTCAGTTTTAACCTCAATTTCACTCCCAATGAGGTTAATTCCTTGTTCATCAAAGTACACTAAGGTTCCTCATCGTTTAATTATTGTTAGATTTAAAGCATTGCTTGAATGAATAAAATGCATGCCAGATGAACGATAAAACTACCATTTTCCAACAGTTTAAATGTTAATCCTTCAGTAGTCTGACCCCTTAAATTACTGTAAGTATAGAATTTCTCGATGTTTCCTTGCCTCTTAAGACAATAACGTAACACTTTGCGTATATGCATGCCAAATCTTTTTAATATCATCCAATTCCAATAAGAGAAGAGCCATGATGTGATTCTGATGGCAACGTGAAACTGTGTGAGCAATAAATATGCACTAAAAATGTCCGAATTCGATATTGAGCAGAAGCGTATAAAATTTGGAAAGTACCTGACATCGACATTGGGGATAGTCAATATTTCTAAGAAATTTTCTCTCTCTCTCTCTCTCTCTCTCTCTCTCTCTCTCTCTCTCTCTCTCTCTGTGTGTGTGTGTGTGTGTGTGTGTGTGCGCGTGTGGCGAAAATAGATATTTATTAACTGGATATAGTATCTATGATAAACTGTATGCGTAAATATTCTAAATATAATTTTTCCTCTTTAATTATACGTCTCTCTGCATGTAATTTACTCATGGAACTCTTTTTCATCAGAATTATATGCTACATTAAGCAGATTCTTATGTGACAAGTAATGCTACAATATTGTTTATGTAATAAATGCTATTTATAACATACGTTTATTAATAATTATCTATTCTTGTAATTTTTACCCTTCCTTAAAATGGATTTCTTTTCCTAGTCTTCAGGGATTTCCCACAGATTTGTGAAGTTCCATTTTGTTTCTCCTGTAAAGATTCTTAGGGAAAGATTACTCCCGATTTTTTTGGCTCCCTCCAGGCTGACTCTGGGGACTTGTTATTAGTTTTCTGTAGAAAAAAACTATTGGGAAAGCATTGTCTGTCCGTCCACATTTTTTCTGTCCCTCCTCAGATCTTAAAAGCTACGGAGGCTAGAGGGCTGCAAATTTGTATGTTAACCATCCACCTTCCAATCATCAAACATACCAAATTGCTGCCCTCTAGCCTCGATAGTTTTTATCTTATCTAAGGTTTAAGTTAGCCGTGCTCGTGCGCATGGTAACTCTATAGGACAAGCCATCACCGGACCATGGTTAAAGTTTCATATGCCGTGGCTCATACAGCATTTTACGCTGTACAAAAACTCAATCGCGCCGAAGCATTTTTTCAGTCTTTGTTGGCCATTATCTTGATTCCACAATTTGTGATGCCTTCTTTATTTACTCTCAATTCCTACACGCTGATTTGATCGCCCCAGATCTCCTGCCTTGAGGTGACTGAAGCATTAACTCTTCCTTGTTTTTGTGTTCTTACTTACGTCTCAATTCAAACTTGCTGATAACCATTTGACTTCTTTATTACAACGGAAGTATATTCAACTTACTTAAACTGTCATGATGTTTAGATCATCAGTCATACTTGACAAAAGCTCGAGATCTGTTTTCGTAATAAATTTCTCAACTTTCGTAAGTTCAAGTTTGATACTGTCATCTGTAATAATGATTACGCTTATTTTCCGACATTAGCCACAACCTAATCTGAATGTCATTTCATCTCTCTGAGGTTCAAAATTACATCTTCGCTTGCGTAATGTAAGCGCAAACATTGTTATCAAATCGTTTGTTTACTTAGCAAGGAACAAAAATATTAATGGACGTTATGATTTAGTGCCAGATCAGGACTCCACCAAAGAATATAGTAAAGGCTATGCGTGCAGATAAGAGTGAAAATGATTTTAGTGTGGCCAGAATGGCATATCCACAGAGTGTATTTAAAATTTAATGTTTTCTGGAACGAAATCGGTCCTTGTATGAGGGAATACTTATATTCACAGGGAGGTTATCTATAAATCTGCAACCCAAAGATTTCATGTACACATGATGTGGAATTGTACCTTTTGCGTGACTCACTGCTGTTACGCGATTGGGACAGAAACACACGTTTTGTGCGATAGCTTCTACATTGCTTGAACGTTATCGAACAAAATGTTTAATCATGTGTTCATGGGTAATGCTTATAGTTCAATCCAACTGACTGGAGAACTTTATGGAGTGGTCACTGAATTTAAAATATGATGGATGGGCGACAACTTGACGATTTGCTGAAAAGGTATAAATTTGGTTGTTTTATGACGAACCTCCAAGGAGCCGACAGTGAATAATATAGTGATTTACACGGCAAGAAAAAGCCATGCAACATCCCCTTAAAAAAATGGTTTCATTTACAAATGACGTAAGTGTATCTCTTTGATTAAGTGGTGGAATGTTACAGAGTGGTCACTTAAGGTGTTGCTGCCACAACTTGCATAGCAACCTATGTTTATTTTATATTCCACATCCGGGCGGGAGGGGGGAGGGGGGGGTGTTGTTGTGTTAGTGCCGTCAGTGGACCTCATGCGGTGTACTGTAGGTATTACTTCAGGTTCTTTGCAGCGTGCCTTCGACCCTACTTGCAACCCTTTTCGTTCTTTTACTGTACCTCCTTTCACATTCTTCCTTCCATCTTACTTTCCTCCCTCTCCTAACAACTGATTCATAGTGCAACTGCGGAGTTTTCCTCTTGTTACACCTTTCAAATTTTTGCTGTCAATTTCCGTCTCAGCGTTGAATGACCTCATAGGTCCCGTGCTTGGCCTATGGCCTAAATTCTGTAATCAGCATACGGCACATATGCATCCAACAGGAAAAACTTGTCATTCCATTAAGCTCTGTAGAGGTGCAAATACAGTGCTCTTGTACTTAATCAAAGATGTCGGGCAATCTGGGGACTTCGTCATTTGGCGTTCAAAGTTTGGAGAGTCCTTGAGGCCATCTGCCTCTTGTGCCGGTGAAATCCTAACACTTGGCACCGCAGGGAATGATCCTGCTCCTGACACTTCTGCTCCGCTACTCCAGCTTTTGGAACTCCCGAAAAAAGGAAAATAAAGAGCCTACACTGACATCCAGGATACTTCTTAGGTCCTGTACCCTTCTACCCGCATTTTCCTGGAGGTACAATTATTCACGCCCTTTCCACGTCTTATACATTTAATTATTTACTCATTTATTCATAGTCCCCCCCCCCCCCCCCTCTCTCTCTCTCTCTCTCTCTCTCTCTCTCTCTCTCTCTCTCTCTCTCTTTCTCTCTCTCTCTTTCTCTCTCGATAAATGAGTGTTTTGGAATTCATAACTTTTTTAGAGATGTTTTCTTATTCTTTGCCGTTCGGTACCAGTCATAAATGATAATGAACAAAATATCGCTGGATAGGTGGTTACTCATCGAAGTTTTGCATGCTTAATTTAAAAACCAAGTTTATATGCTTTTTTTTTTTAATATTTTCTTCTGCTGGAACACGGGAAATGTTTATCGTAAAATTAAGATCGTTTTCCCGAGTTTTTATTTCTTCTGATTTGCAACAGGGAAATAAACACAACATGGATACGAAATTAATTCATCTTGAAAATAAATGCGCTCTCGGTATAATAAAATGAATGGTAACTTTACCAACAGCAGTAGAAGGCAATCACTGTTACTTTTTTTCTGGCAAACATCATTTACATCAATATTTTGCAGCTGTTATCTTTCACTTTGTCAGACAGAGACGGGGATAAACTACTATAAAGTATGAGTCGATTTAGAATGTATAATAGTCTTGTAAGATGCCAAAACCTTATCTCTGTTACTTTTCACTGAGTGTTTTTCATAGCAAATATGAGTAAAATTTTATTTATATTTTTCCAGCTAACGCCAGCTCGGTAGTGTGGCTCTTACTTGTAATTGAAATAAGAGAACAGTATCTATTTTCGTTCATTTCTGTATGATGGGTGAGAACGCTTGGTTTTCTGAGATTGTTTTGATTACGAGACCAACGGGTAGGAAAAGGCGAGAGATCCGTAGCCATGGAGAACACGAAAATCAATAACGAAAGCTTGGGTATGGGCGTAACACAAGCAGAATGGAACTCGGCAAAAAAAAAAAAAGTGCCATTGAAAAATGAGAGAAGTTCATTAATCCATTATGAAAACGGCGATATCGTTAGAAAGGAGCATATCTGCAAGAGAAACGAAAAAAAAAAAAAAAACCCTGGAGAGGGGGGGTGGGCGTTGGCGAGGGGAGGTGGGAACCATTTGAACATAATGAGCAAATAGTAAAAAGGTGGCTGAAAAACCACGAAAAAATTTATTACAAATAGAACTTTGTCAATGCTTTCGTAATATTTGTGTAAGAAAGGTTTATTTGCTACGTTTGATAAAGAACAGTAACAATAGAATCTTAAAACATTTTATTTTTTCCTTTCTAGAGAAAGAGAGAGAAAAGATGGTGGTCATTGCTTGACTAGGGGAAAAATGTGTACAATTGCATGCAGATTTTGATATCACTTAATTATGTAAATTACTTAGTCAGGTTCAAGTCATAGTAAATGTTATTTGATGTTAATAATGACGAAAATAGTATTGTACTTAGGTTGGATGCTGGAGACAAATATAATTCATTATAAAAACATATTTTACTTATAAAACAATCTCAGTTAAAGAATATTTGTAACCGCATGATGTTATTTTATGAGGCTATGTTGTACATATAGCATCAAAATTATACGATTAACGTAAAATAGTAGTAATGTACAGTATTTCATATTTGTGCATTTTGATGATGAGGTCAATGGTTTTGTCTACTGGAATGTTAGTTAATAGAGATTCCACGTCTAGGAGGTGATGGCTCCAGCCCCTCGGGAATCTCTGATCTTCTCAGGAATTCCGCTGATGAACAGAGGCTATAGTGGCTGGGCACATGGGACGTCAATATCTGATGAAGACGTTTAGCCAAACCATAGGTGTGTGCGGACGTCTGGCTGATGATAGGGCTTATGGGATTATTGGGTTTATGGGTCTTACATTCCCATATAAGTATCCTAAGTCGTGGTCTCTGGTGATGGGTGGGGGGTTTGTTGCATTGTCAGACTCATTGACGACTCCTATGATGTTACTGGGTTCTTAGTGAGGAACTCAAACTTCTTCTGGTTGGACAGCATCTCATCTAGGTTTTGGTGATATATATCTTTTTGTCTTACCTCTTTCGAAGCCCCTTTCATCTTGCGGGTGAGGTTACTACTGTGGTGTGGATGAGTTTGCGGCTTTTGTATTGTTGTAGAGAATCGAGTAGTAACTAGATTTCAGGTCTTTTCTCAAGAGGTTTTGGCCTTGTTATGATGTGGCAGATGAGCCCTAAGCAGAGGTGTAGGTTCATAACACACCCTGGACCAGGACGAAATGCTCCATTTACGACTCAACTACCACATCATAACCAAGCTAGAACCTCTTCAGAAAAGACCCGAAATCAAGGTACTACTTGTTTTACATAACAATACAAAATGCTGCATCCTCATTGGTACCACAGATTCCCAGCAGCCACTCCTGCTTGCCGAAGCTCTCACGGAGTGGGGTGTGTACACCAGCAGCATGCTCAATGGTGAGATGAAAGATGCTGCGAAAGAGCTAGGACAAAAAGAAGACATCACTGTGTGCAGGGCAAATAAAACAGCAGCCTTTGTTCTGATCAATAGATGAGATCCCGTCCGACCAGATGAAGTCTGAGTGCCCACTAAGAACCTGGTAGATGAAATCAAGCGGGAGGCCAATAATATCATAAAA
>NC_061107.1:105349180-105359180 GCF_015104395.2 Macrobrachium nipponense
AATAATATCATAAAAGTCATCAATACTGCTGCCAATGCAACACACCTGCTCGTCACTGGAGACTATGGCTTAGGATATTTTTATAGGAATGTTAAGACCTATGAACCAAGCAATCCCACATGCCCTATCATCAGCCAGATGTCTGCACCCACCTATGGTTAGGCTAAATGTCTTAAAAAGATACTGACGCTCCACGTGCCCAGCCACTATGGCCTCCGTTCATCAGCAGAATTCCTGGAGAAGATCAGAGATTCCCCTGGGGCTGGAGCCCATCACCTCCTTAGACGTGGAATCTCTATTTACTAGCATTCCTGTAGACGAAACCATTGACCTCATCATCAAACGTGTCTACAGGGACCCTTCCACACCCACAAGAACCATGAGTATCGATAGAAAGATGGTGTGGCAATGTGCTAGCATTGAGGCGTACTCTTCGCTAACTTTTATATGGAAACAGTAGAAGAGCGAGCTTTTTCCCGTATACGAAGGCCACCCATTTAAGCGTGTTACATCAATGACATTTTCGTGCATGCAGATAATGAGAATGAAGTAGAGATACTCCTCTACACTTTTCTGGAATGCAGCTTGTTGAATTTGCAAGACAGATGACAGCCTGAGAACCTCCGTGTACAGAAAGCAGACCGACCTTGTCCTCTGCCTCAATGGAGACGGTGAGTGTCCTGCAAGGTATAATAATACCGCCATCAAGGCCTTTGTAGCAAGGAGGACCTTGACACAACGTTCGTCCTGGCAGGACACCCACCAAGAACTCGATCGTGTCTCCCAAATACTCATAAATAATGGATATTTGAACGAGTAAGTGAATAAAGAAATACACATTGCACTGAATCGGTGCTACGACGAAAGTGAGCATCCGTAGCTCCATCCACAACAAAGAATGTAACTATATTACACAGGAGGAATACACCCCAAATACCAAGAGGACGAACTTGCCATAAAGAAAATTATTTCAGAAAGCGTATCTACTACCGACATGAACAGCCAACTGGACCTCGTTATTTACTACCAAATAGATGCACAAGAGACCTGATAATGAAGAACAATCCGGCCCTAACGATAAGAGATCCCTTTAGACAGACAAACGTGGTACACCATTTCCAATGCCCACTCTGTGGATGTCCCAGCTCATACATAGGTATGACCGAGATGAAACTGTCTTGAGATAATTTCCTGCCATGTGCAAGAGGAGCTAGAAAACTCCACAGGAGGCATTCCCATTTCACAGGCATCACAAAAAATACAATTATTGAAATCACAGAGGTAATTGGAAAGGCCCCAGAATCATGATGCCTAAGGTTTCTAGAGGCGCTCTTAATAAAACAAGAAAAGCCCTTATTAAATACGATCCAGAAAGTTCTCTTCCTACCCACCAGCATTAGACGACCTATCGTGCAAAGACCTGCAACGGACACCATAAGTGACACTTCCTGGCCCTGCAATGCAAGATACAGCGCGCCACCGGGCAACCAACGAAAATATTCGTTGAGTGATACCAGTTTGTGACGTTATACAACGTTACGCACCACGCATTGACATCACGTACCAGCCCCGTAGGCCAGCGAGACTGCAGCAACGTGACTATCGAATTTGAGAATTTGAAGAAACTTCTCGCCAGCCAATAAGCAGCCCGCATCTTGCCTCGGCCAATCAAAAGTCAGCATGCAGTTGACGCCCTGCTGTCCATCGAGTATGAACACCTGTCTACTCCCAATCTTTGAGGTGACCACGCTCAGTTCGAACCTTAAAGAAACGTTGGCCTTACACTTGTAATTAATTTGAACATTACTGACTTGAGAAAACCCTACGGACCATGATACCCAGATTTCGGTTACCGGATGATCTTTGTATACATCATAAATAAATTAAATATATCCCGATCTATGACTATTTCCCTCTCCAGAAATGACGAGTATCGGAGACATGCTGGCACAAGGCAGTAACCAAGAAAAGTCAGTCATTATTAAAATAGAGAAAACTCTATATGAACTGAATGTAGGTGAGGCAGCAATCACTTTCAATGATATTTATTTAAAGGGGTCTACTAACCACATTTGTTATTATTATTATTATTATTATTATTATTATTATTATTATTATTATTATTATATTATTATTATTATTAATATTATTATTATTTAGAGGATGAACCATATCCATATGGAACAAACCTACAGGGCCCATTGACTTGGGAAGTAAGAAGAGTCAAAGGAAATACAGAGAAGAGTTCTCTTACTAAAATAAGGGAAATATAGATTAATAAATATATATAGGTAAAAATGCATTGAAAAGTAAGGAGAATTGAATTATGGTAGTAATGCATTGTATCATCGCTTGAACTTTTGAAGTTTTAAAGATGTCTTTAAGTTGTTATAATTGCTTAAATTTATCCAGAGAAATTAAGTTTTTCTTCACTTATTTTTTGGTCTGAAATATTCATATAATACGTGTGATGCCTTTTCTTGGTTTATTTTATACACATTAGTCAACAAGAATGATTTATAGAATAAATTAAACTGCTTTCCTCCATCTTTGTAGTACTATAGACGTACTGGATTTCTTCTTAGATATGAGTCTAATTCTCCAACCTTTTGCCTTCATGATATAGTTATTAGGCTTGTAGTAAAAGCTAAATTAATGTTCTCCTCAGATACTTAGGATCTGAGGAAAACTACTTTCTGGATGGCCCGTTTTTCCCAGTCTTGTAATTCTCATTAGTGTCATAATAATATTTCAATATTTTGAGGTAAAAAAAATTATCAACTGCTAAGGAAAACTAATTAACCAAACGGTTACTTCTCATAAGTAAAGTAGAAGAGAAGGAGATCTTGACTAAAGGCTGGGATATAATCAAGTTACTACTAATTACCATAGGAATTGGACTCATTAGCAGGGAGCCCTCTTTTAATTAACCGGAAATTATTCTTCTCACACACTGAGGAAATAGAACATACAATATAATGGTAGAGTCATTTTTCTTCAACTTGGTAAAAGAAAGGCTGATAGGTTAGATTACCACCAGGAAATGATATTTTAAGTATAACCTATTGAATCAGCATAAATTTTCAAATGTTTGCTGTATAACCCAAAGCGGGACCTATGATTATATTCAAGATTCCGTATCCAAATAATCAATGAACTCAAACAAATCCATACGAACACACACGCGCACACACACACACACACACACACACACACACATACACACACATATATATATATATATAATATACATATATATATATATATATATATATATATATATATATATATATATATATATATATATATATAGGAAAGAAAGAGAGAGAGAGTCCATCCGATAAGTATCTAGTTTGTCATGTCTAGATGACGCATAGTTGGTCGATATGTTAAGTAATGGGAAATATGTCCTTAAGATTAGACTGATGTTGGGTTATGTTAGTACCATAGATTATGTATACATGAATTTGATATAAAGTATATGCATATTATTAGAAATTGTTTAGTAGGTTAATGCTTGATGGATGCCATTCCTGACCAAAAATAGAATACTATCGTGGATGGAAAATTTCCTGAAATCATCACTAAATTTGTTATTGAAAGTTTTTGTAGTTCAGTAGTTATCCAAAACATATTGCAGTATTGAAAAGCATATATACACTGAGTTTAGCAGTCACAGTTACAAAGACCTGGTGAATGCGTGTAATATATTCCATCCAATCTTCTCAGATGTTTGTTCGAGATTTGTCTAGAGCAGACGATCCTGGATATCTGAATATCTCCAGTAAAACTAAGCACCACACTCAAGAAATTAAAAATCCCTGAAGGAAAATCTTACATTGAACTGAAAGCTAAATATGTCCCGTAGCCTCGTAATAACTGGAACTCTTTTAATCATCCAAGTAAGCCTCTTACGAGTATTTAGTATGATCATATTATTATATCTATTCTAAAACTCTGTAGTTTCCTCTCTTTTTAAAAAGACTTAAAAAGTCTTTATAAAAAGACTACGGAGCCTTATCCCAACTGCTTTTTCGCTTAATATGATAATGTAGAACAGTGGTTGAATGAAAGCACTAAACTAAAATCCAAGCATTATCCTGATTAAGCCGCAAGTTTTAAAATTAATTTTCTCCTGAAAAGGTAAAGCTAATGTTTAGTTCGGAATTACTTAGAAGCACAAGAGAGACAACTTGTCTACAGCGCATAAAGAAACCACCTTTCAATTGGAAGCACAATAGCTCTTGCAGTTGACAAGAACGCAAGAGAAAAACTAAGAGGATTTCGGTAAGGAGAGCTTCACTTTTATGTGTAGAAACTTTAATAATTACTTAGTGAGGCACAGGTATCACATTTGACTCTTTTCATAGGTTTTTGTTGATTTTATTTTCTGGAATGCAGCAGAACGAGGATTTTAATGATTGCAAAAGTTCACTCCATACGTTCAAACTCCGTCATGGCCTAACCAATCAAAATGCATAACAAGGCTTTAGGTAATTCGGAAGAATGAATCACAGTTTTGTAAGAAATGCTTAGATCCGGTTGCCAAACTTTCACTTATTAGTTCTGTGATTTGCAACATTAACATCATTCCTATGTCATGCCAATCTCTACTCATTAATGTCTTAGGTGGTAACCCAGAACAGTTAGCAAGTGTGGAAATACCCGAGACTGTGGTTCTGAGAGTTCAAGCTTTGGTAGATATCTATCTCTAAGATAAAGGTTAAAGTCCTCCTGGGCCTCTGCAAGCCTCATAGGGCAGATGCTGATCTTCTGGTTTTTTGTCCAACAGCCGGTGGGGGACAGGTCCCAGTGCCTAAGCCACGTGGCCAGTATTTCGCTAGGCCCACTGTTTAACCACCCGGCAAGAGGGCTGGTACCTATTCTCCTCCTCACCCTCAAGTTTTCAGACCTCTAAGTTGGCGGACCAACAGGTTTTGCAATGGCGCCATCCCCAAACCACCAATGAGCTGCAGAATTTGAACCTTGGTCCTCTCGACTAGTAGGCGAGAGCCTCACCACTGCACCACCACGGTAGGTATCTATCTTTAAAAGCAGAGCCAATATACAGAGCCATTAACTAGTGAAATCCGTGTAAAGTATTTGAGTTTTTCCACAACAATCAAAAAGATATGTCTGTCGTGATACATTAAATTTAGTAATTCAGACCAAAGTTAGACAACAAGTAAAATATCAGTATAACTGGAAATATCAATAAGTAGAAAACAGTAACGTTATGAAAACATTTTATGCGTAATAGATCACATAAAACTAAAAATGAAAATACTCTATTAAAACCATACTGCCTATTTGTTTGTGCATGATTCATATGTTCCTCATTTAAACGTCGCATATATTTTTATCAATTATCATTTCTCTTTTTTCATAACCTGTGTCAATCAATCGCTTACGGTCTTTAAAAAAAAAAAGGAAAAATAAAGCTCTCAACAAGGAATAAGACTTCGAGACTTGGAGGGTAATAATATTTAACGGGCATTCTACAGTGAGTCGGTCACAATCGATTACTTTACATTTACTAAAAACGTTGACAGAGGTACCTACATACATAACCTTTCTCTCTCTCTCTCTCTCTCTCTCTCTCTCTCTCTCTCTCTCTCTCTTAATATTACTTTAATGATATCTCTGTCTGTTTGTTAGGCCGTTTCTCTATAAATGACGCAGAAATTATAAAAAAAGAGGAATACTGAACTGTCTAGTTAAAGTACAGATAAACGCGTTCGTGCACCTCTTCTAGCTTTGCTCAAGAGGAGAGGCATATGTTCCTAAATTCTAATTATGAAGTTTTCCTTATTCAGAGTAAATGTGAGTAACCGTCATGTGAAAGCTGAGTCAGATCATACATCATACGAATCAAGGAAAGTATTCCTGAATTGCATTAAAAAAAATCTTTTGTTTAAGCTGAAAAGATCAGCTAAAAAGAAATGTCTTTGATCCGGTTTTTCTATTTTTATTTCTTCTCCTGAAATAACTTTCAGCTGATAGAATACAATTGATAACGTTGCCCTTTTTCGCCTTTAAAAGTTAATTCTCCATGTTGAATTACTATAAAAGGTGATGCGTGTAACTAATAACACTTATCTCAGCTCACACTTATCTCCTCTAAACAATAATACTTATCTCACTTTCATGAAAATGTTCATAAAGCGGAAGCTGATGACGCTGTGGCGATGCATGTTCATGATGTCGTAATGGATTTCTGATATATAAAACACTGTAATCCTTTCCGTAATTTTTTTTATTATTATAAAGTTGATCCATTCGCAATTAATTTTACAGGGTTGACCAATAAGTAAAAATTGCTTTATAGGCCTGTAAATAATTTCTTTATGAAAAAGGTATCACTCATTTACAGGTATTATTTTTACGGACCAACGCAAAATTCACAAAACCTTAATTTAAAATATTGAAATTTTTGTTGCTGATCAGTATTTGCTGATATTCTACTGATTTTCGCATCCAGAGCATTGCATTTCTCAAACTCGCCCAACGCGGCGTTTCGCATCTTCTTTTTCCTTACTCTCGTACACTTTATGCCCTTCACCCGCATATAGTTGCTTTCTTTTGTCAAACCTTGATTAACCTGCACAGTTAACACAGACTCCAGCATTATCTTTCAATTTAATTACCTTTTCTCCAGAAGCCCAATGCCAGAAAAATCAGGTCAGCGCATGGGACCTGTTGCCCATGTCATCCGTTCCCCTTTGTAACTTAACTTTATCAGTTGTTTATGTTGCTTGGGCCGTTCTCCTGAGAATGAAAGTGATAAGTAACGATATTTAGTGTGAATGTGACATTGGAAGAATGTCACTGGTAACGATGTTCAATGGTATTTTGCCGTCAAGAATGTGTATATATATATATATATATATATATATATATATATATTTATATATATATATATATATATATATATATATATATAGATAGATAGATAGATAGATAGATAGATAGATAGATAGATAGATAGATAGATAGATAGATAGAGGTTTATTTTCAATTGCAAAACGGAAGCGCTTTCATACGTAGACCAGCTCGTAATTGACTGTTTGAATTGTTTTCCAAAGACCTTCTATAACGGTGGCTTCAACGATTCCTCTGTCAGAGTTTAAGAGGATTCAGTCGCAGATCCGTCGTCGAGGATGAAAGCGTCCGTACTCGAGGCTAATGGAGTAGAATTTCGAGAAACGGCGTTCTCTGACCTTCTTGCCCTTCTTTCGTAATGGTTGCTTCTTTGAGCTTAGCCAGCCGGCAATCTCCATAATCCCTGCACACTTTCAGCTCGAATCTGAAAGAGGAGTCTGCGTCAAGTAAAACATCTCGGTTGAAACAAGATATTTAAATCAGTCTGCTTCAAATAAAACAACCAATTTAAAACTAGATATTTAAATCAGTCTGCTTCATGTAAAACAACCGAGTTAAAACTAGATATTTAAATCAGTCTACTTCAATTAAAACAACCAGTTGAAACAAGATATTTAAATCAGTCGGCTTCAATTAAAACAACCGAGTTAAAACTAGATATTTAAATCAGTCTACTTCAATTAAAACAACCAGTTGAAACAAGATATTTAAATCAGTCGGCTTCAATTAAAACAACCGAGTTAAAAACTAGATATTTAAATCAGTCTAACTTCAATTAAAAACACCAGTTGAAACAAATGATATTTAAATCAGTCGGCTTCAATTAAAACAACCGAGTTTAAAAACTAGATATTTAAATCAGTCTACTTCAATTAAAAAACAAACCAGTTGAAACAAGATATTTAATCAGTCGGCTTCAATTAAAACAACCGAGTTAAAACTAGATATTTAAATCAGTCTGCTTCAAGTAAAATAACCGTGTTAAAACTAGATATTGAAATCAGTATATCTAATAATATAAAACAGATATACGTGTCTGGGGAGATATGAACTAATGCATATTTGTAATTTACATAGAAAGAATGACCGTATCATCAGATTGAAGATATGTTATGGAGGAGAGATTCTGAATATTATAAGCGCATATGCACCACAAGTTGTTGCACAGAAGAAGAGAAGGGGAAATTTCTGGAGAGACATGGATGGAATAATGCAAGAACTGGAAGAGCATGAGAGGGTGATAGTTGGGGCAGATTTGAATGGCCATGTCGGAAGTGAAAATGAGGCGATTGGGCGGGTGCATGGGGGCCATGGAATTGGGGAGAGAAACCCAGAAGGAGAGAGTGTAGTGGACTTTGCTGTGTCATTCGACATGGCAATAGTAAACACATTTTTTGAGAAGAAAAGGGAACACCTAATAACATATAGGAGTGGGGGAAGATTCTCCCAGATAGACTATTTTCTTGTATAAAAGGATAAATCTGGTGGAGGTCAAGAACTGCAAAGTTATTCCAGGCGACCATGTAGCCCCCCAACACAGGCTGCTATGTATGGACTTGAAGTTGAAAAGGGAAAGAAAAACCAAAGCTAAAGGGATAAGGAAAATTAAATGGTACGAATTACAGAAGGAAGGGGATAAGAAGAGAGAGTTTAAGAGGAGGGTTTTGGAGGATATTGATATAGGATTGAAGATGTTCAAGTGGTGGGCAGAAATGCAGCAGTAATAAGAAGGCATGGAAAGGAGCTGCTAGGAGAGACATCTGGTATCATATGGGAAGAAAAGGATAGTTGGTGGTGGGATGAAGACATTGAGAAAGTAGTAAAAGATAAGAAGGAGGCAAAGAAAAGATGGGAAGAGTCACAGTCAGTGGAAGACAGAAATAGGTACAGAGAGAAAAACAAGGTGGTGAAAAAGGTGGTAGCCCAAGCTAAAGCAAAGTCGTATGATGAGTGTATAATGAGCTGGGGACAAAGGAAGGATTAAAGAAGATGATGAAGCTATCAAAGGCTAGAAATAAGAGCACCAAAGATATAACACACATCAAACAAATAAAGAATCAAGAGGGTGTAGTGCTTAGAAAGGAGGAAGACATTGTGAAGAGATGGAAAGAATATTTCGAACAGTTGTTAAATGAAGAAAATAATAGACTAATAAGAGAGGATGGGCAAGTGAACATTGGCATGGTAATGAGGTTTTCTAGGCAAGAGGTACTAAATGCACTGAAGAAGATGAAGAATGGAAGGCAACCGGACCAGACATGATCCCGGTGGAGGCATGGAAAGCATTAGGAGATGAAGGAGTGGATATACTGTACGATCTTATGATAAAGATCCTTGAACAGGAAAAGATACCAAATGAGTGGCGTGGGAGTATATTGATCCCAATTTTTAAAGGGAAAGGCGATGTCCAAGAGTGTGGTAATTATAGGGGCATTAAATTGATGTCCCACACTTTGAAGATACTGGAAAGGATGATAGATGCTAGACTGAGAGAAGAAGTACAAATAGGTAAAGAGCAGATGGGATTTATGAAGGGAAGGGGAACAACAGATGGTATATTTTGTCTGAGGCAAATAATGGAGAAATTCGGGGAAAGACAAAGGGACCTACATATGGTATTCATTGACCTTGAAAAGGCTTATGACAGAGTCCCGAGACAAGAGGTATGGAGGAGCCTGAGGGAGAAGATGGTGCCAGAGAAGTATGTGCGATTGATACAAGAGATGTACCGGAATGTATTTACCAGAGTGAGGAGCAGTGTTGGGGAGACAGAAGGTTTTGAGGTGAGAGTAGGATTACACCAGGGGTCGGCTCTGAGCCCATTTATCTTTAACATAGTGATGGATGTTATAATAGAGGAAGTAAGGGAGACAGTACCATGGAACATATTGTATGCGGATGATATTGTTCTGTGTGCAGAGAGCAGGGAAGATCTGGAAGTGAAATTGGAAAGATGGAGACAAGTACTGGAGGACAGAGGAATGAGAATAAGTAGATCCAAGACAGAATATATGTGTACCACCACTGAGGGGGATGATAGAGAAAGTATTCAGCTTGGTGGAGAGCAAATAAGGAGAGTTGATAAGTTTAAGTATTTGGGATCTTTTGTTAACGCTGG
>NC_061107.1:105364180-105375373 GCF_015104395.2 Macrobrachium nipponense
TCTTACAGATCTTAGAATCGAACTCGAAGAAGAATCCTATCAATGTTTGTGCAAACATTCTTTTTGAATCACCAGTGATTTCAAGAGCAGAATTAACATTTTATTATCAAACATTCGTATTTGCTCTTCTAGGGATAAGAGCAGGTATCCTAATTAAGATCTCTGTTGATGACCGAAATACTGAATAGCCCACACTACTCACTGTCAAGTGAAATTTGAACTCTAATATACACATAATTTCAAAATCAAACGAAACTTTACAAATGAGAACGTATCCCTCTCTCTCTCTCTCTCAAGATATGTATATATATAAACAAAAAATGTATATTAGAAAATATCATTATAAGCTTCCAATTTCTTAAATATTCAAGGAAGAAAAAAAAATATATATATATATTCCGTGATTTTAAAATAACGACGCACATAGTTCATATGAATTCACTAGGAAAAAATAAGATATTCTCAATCTTAAAAATCACCCCTGCACTGCAATTACCCTATTGATGAAATGAGACGATAAAGATGAAGAATAAAGAGATAGCATTTTTTGTTCAGAGGGACCATCCGATATAAAGAGATTGAAAGCCATTACACCCAAGAGAGAGAGAGAGAGAGAGAGAGAGAGAGAGAGAGAGAGAGAGAGAGAGAGAGGAAGGTGAAACACCAAAGGAGAAGGAACTGCAATAACAGAGAGAGCGAGAGTGAACAAAGGATGGAGAAACACGAGAACCCACTAGAAGTGGAAATGAATGGCTATACATTGATCCAGAGGAAAGGGGAAGAAACAAAAAATGTGGTTTTTGCGAACGCAAAGGATACCTTGAAGATTCAACAAATTAGAGAAAAACTCTATCCTAGGACCAGATATAAATTTTAGACTATATAGTGTTTAGGTATAATCATAACCCACTGTAATAATCAGTAGCATTTATGTTGAATTTTTTGTTGTAAAATAAAAATTGTTTATGGTTTTTTACCTTTTTTATGATTCCCATGAAAATTCCGTATCAAAAAGGGGTTTCATAAATAATAAATTTATTAGTATCACATACTTTTATTAAAAAATAATTTAAAAAAATAGCGCGAGCAAATATATCCAAACGCGCCTGGGAATCATAAGATTTTTTTTCTGTCATTAATCATAGTTTTAAGTCAACATCTTTAATTTATACTGACTAGAGATTATGGAAACTTTACGTTGCCGTTTGGATATCATATTGCGCGAAATGAAAGCAAAACAGTATAGAAGGAACCCGTCCATCCTTTGTTACGATTGTGGTTTGTTCTTTGGCGGAGACGTATACTACTGATGTGCCTTAGTCGAATGGTATCGCCCCAGAATGTCAGTGTAGGAGCAGATGGTGAAGACTTTCTACATTATACAAGAATCACAATCACAACTGCGGCCACTCACACATACATTCACACATACATATATACATATAATATATATATATATATATATATATATATATATATATATATATATATATATATATATATATATATATATATTATATATATATATATATATATATATATATATATATATATATATATATATATATATATATATATCTATACACACACACACACATACATACATACAGATGTCGTCGACGAAGTTTTCATTCAACCAACGCTTAAGAAGATTAAAGGAAGATTATCAGCGGGGGTGACCTAAATTGGCTTACTTGTGGACGGATCTCTTGGTATAAATACCACCTTTTCTGTAAACTTTTCTCATTCATATACCTGAAGAGAGACAGCAGTCTCTGAAATAATAGTACTTTTCTCTCTACATTTTGGTGTTTTTATGGGCTCCTTTTATTTGATATATATATATTTATATATATTTACAAATATATATAATATTTAATATATATATATATATATATATATATATATTATATATATATATAATATATATATTATAATACATATATATTATATACTACATATATAACGGCTGAAGCCACAGGAGTAGCTTAAATAAAAAAACAGCTGCTTTTCAAGCTCTTCCAACAAAAAATGTCCTCACGAAAATACGACAAGTGGCAAATATTGAGCTCGAGTCATTAAGGATAATTAATTTTATAATTTAAATTCCCAACCAAACCCTAATTTCTTTTTTACGTTATTATCTTTAATTTTTGCCAGGCAGTAGTGCGATGAAATATAACGTGCTGATAAAATAACCAGTCTCTTATTGACAGGTAGGATGGGGTGATGATTCATGATCAAATATTAGGTTTCTGTGGGTGTCTTCTCTCAGTCTAATCCACTGTGTTTTTGAAAAGGGGGCTGTAGTTGTTGCATTCAATATTGTATGTTGGTCTTTCATCAGTTCTCTTGCTATATTCTTATTCTCTTATTTCACTTAGGTGATTATCATCTCCCTTACCCCTCTGAAACAGGTAGCATGGAGCTCTACAATATTCTATTATTATTTGGCCGTTCGTAGATATGCTTCATTCATAATTGTTGCTTATTTGTAAAAAATATACATTAATCCAAATAACATGAGAATGGAACCAAGAGAACTGGAACGTTTAAAAAATTCGGTGACTGTAAAAACCAAGCCTGAGCTTCACAATTCAACAAACGACCAGATAACGTTTATAAGTCTTGAGTCGGTGTCACGACAGCATCTCTTCATCTCTGAAGCCACCAAAGCACTCTGTTTTCTAGCTCTGAATGTAAACGGAGGAATAAAAACTCTGGAGCATTAGTTCTTACGGGGCAGACAGAGGAATTGGAAGTTACCTGGAAGTTAAATGGAACTTCAAGAGTTCAAGCGAAGATGCAATGCATTACTGCCTTATTACTATTCGCTTTGTATTTGGATACGTTTTTGTCTAATTGCTAATTTGTCCAATCTTCGAATTATAAATCTAATTTATTGAGAATGACAGCCCCCCCCCTTCCCCTTATCTGGTTTCACAATTATGATGTCTTCACGCTTAGCCAAATTTTTTATAGATCAAAATCACATTTTTTGAAAAAAGGAGCCCAATTAGTTTTTAACTTTTTGAAAAAAAACCAAAAACGCGTTGAGATAAGGGAAGGGCTGTCATTCTCAATAAATTAGATTATAATTCGAAAATGGAAACTATCCTTAATGATCATACTAAATTCACAAAGATAGGTGTACCTGACTACCAAAGCATTTTTCGTATCGAAGATAAAATCAACCGGTTTCTGAGATCTCTGAAGAAAGATAATGTCATTAACGAAGAAACTTATCGTCACCTGTTTTCCACACCGCTCTTCCTTTGGTGTTATGTATGGCCTACCCAAAATTCATAAACCTAGTGTTCCCCTCCGCCCTATTCTAGCGTCTTACAATACACCTAATTATCAACTTGCGAAATTTTTAGTCCTGTTGCTTGACCCTTTAACTAAGAATCATATACAGTTTCAAATTCAAAATCGTTTAAAGAATCAGTACTCCCCAAGATTCTGATACATTTATGGCGAGCTTTGATGTTGAATCCCTTTTTACTAATGTTCCTGTTAGGGAGACCATTTCAGCATAATTTAGACAAGTTATTTCCCCAACCTGATTCGTACTTTCACAATTTTAATCGTTCTACCTTTAAGTCTCTTTTAGAAATGGCGGTGCTGGACACCGCCTTTATTTTTAACAATAACTTTATATAGACAATGGAGGGTGATAGGCTATGGGTCTCCGTTAGGTCCTACCTTTTCCAATATCTTTATGTGCTCGCTGGAAGAGCGCTTTTTGGACGAGTGCCCTCTTTCCTTCCGCCCTTTATTTTATAAAAGATACGTTGACGACACCTTCACCCTTTTCAGGCGTAATTTTGATTGCCATGCATTTTTAGATTCATTAATTCATATCACCCAAATATTAAGTTTACCCTTGAAAGTGAAATGAACGACCGTCTTCCGTTTTTAGATGTAGAAGTATTTCGTGAAAACAGTAAGTTTAACACTACAATTTTTAGGAAAAAGACATTTACAGGTTTGGGAACGAATTTTCATAGCTTTTGTTTTAGTAATTTTAAATCTAACTCAATTTTACCCTTGTATATAGAGCCGTCTCCCTTACGTCTAACTGGCACGTATCTCATAAAGAAATTGCCTTTCTTTAGCATATTTTAAGGATAACTGCTTTCCCACCAAGCTCGTCAACAGAATTATTTACAAGGTCCTTAATAAAGAGTTTTTGCACCAACACCATGAAATTGAATTGTTCCAAAGCTTCCTTTTTATGCCCACCGATTCCCATATTTACATGATGATTCCTTTAGGGCCGAATTTACAAAATCGTACAAAAATACTTTGGCGCATTAAAGGTAAAACTCATTCCGGTCAATCCACTAACAATTGGATCCATATTTAAATTTAAAGATCGTTTAATGCCCCCTCATGTCCTCTGGTATAGTGTACAAATATTCTTGTCCAAGATGTAGTCTGGGAACTTACGTGGGTTCTTCTCAGAGGATGATGAGGGTTCGCATAGACTGCCACAAGGGAGTTAGTTTTTCGTACTGGATGTTCATTATCAAATCCCGAACAGTCCAGTATACGTGAACATAGCAAAAAATGTAAAGTTAATATTAAATATGATTTTGATTTTGTTGTTGTTGGTCAAACCTCCAGCCCAAATGAACTGTTGATCCTGGAGAGCCTTTTTATTAAACAACTTGTTCCGCAGTTGAACAACCAGACCACCTCCACCCCCTTGTTTCTCTCTTAAGCCTATGTTTCTGTGTACATTCTTTAGTTTTTATTTATCTCTTACCATGGTAGGTCGACCCCCAGTGCTCCTCAAATATTTTTTTAACTTTGTATTTTACTAATTTATTTATTTGGTTTTTTGTTTTAACTTTCCATCTGAACTTTTAACTAACGTATGTGCTTTAACTTCTCGTGTTGTTTTATCAATTGTTAGTGTATTTTTATCTATGTGTGAAGTTTCGTTTTTCATTTTAACTAGTTTGTAAATAATTTTTTAGACAATTTTCAAATCAAATTTAATTTATATTAGTCATTATTTATTATACAGACCCTGAAGATGCATTCTGCCGAATGCGAAACGCGTCGGAATAAAGTGTAAATACTTCGCCATGTTTGTTCCTGCTCCTGCTTCCTGTGCATTTTGTCACTTTGGCTGACTCGCCTGCTTTCTCCGTTCATATATTATATATATATATATATATATATATAGATATATATATATAGTATATATATATATATATATATATATATAAATATCTTTATGGAATAAAAAGAACACTGCTGACATAAACAGAAAAATCCGATTAACTTTGTGTCATTTGTATTCCAAATAAATAGGCTTGGTCTTTTCCATATAGGTTAATATAAAGTCAAGAAAATTCCTTGCAATATTATAGGGATTATCCGGGTTGCAATGAATGGAATGAACGCTGGATTATACTAATACAAAAATGAAAGAGACGCTCTTATTGATACTCACTCAACAGGCTAGATTATACCACGTTATTAAAGAATATTATATGTCTCTATTGCACATTGATAAATAGCACCTATTCATTAGGAACACTTACTTGTTTCTAGTACAACGTATCTTCCCTGAAAGTGACAGCCATGTCAGCGAGGTATTTGAATGGAACAATGTATCCTTTTTATCAATAATGCTTTCATCATGCTATGTATTCATAAAAAAAGCAGGTTTTAAAAATGTAATAATTTTATAGTATCATAGCCATTTATTTTGATAGCCATTATATCATCCAATTGAACAGTTTTTTTTCATATCTAAAAAAGAATCGCCAATTTCATATTACTGATCTTGTCTAAATTTGTGCAAAGATACAGGAGCAATAATTTGAATATTATTTTTTTCTTATTTTTGGACATGAAAATCTGTAGGTATAAGTTTTGAGTTGGGTATCGATATCTTCGACTTATTTTTCTTACTGATGTCTCAAAAGAGGCCCTTCTCTTACACACAATGAAGAATTGTAATAAATAATGTAAGTCACATATAATTTACAGAAGGTAGTAAGATGCCAAACGCCATTTGATTAAGTAACATAACCAACATCGGAAAATTATTTCCAGATAGGAAACAATAAACCTCACAATCAAGTCTTTTAACTGACTTAGTACTGAATAGAAATATATGTCTTGAAAATAAAAAGTCAAAATTTGTTCAGTACCATAAGATTAAAAATTGATCTACTTTAACATATTATTATTATTATTATTATTATTATTATTATTATTATTATTATTATTATTATTATTAGTAATTTCCTTGGGTGCCTTTCTGTGTCTGTGTGTGTTTTTCTCTCCCCTCCCCTTCCGTTTTATAGGACGTGGGATGGTAAACGTGGCTGGTATGAACGTACACTTTTGCTGAATATTATTAGTGGGGTTAATTTAGTTACTGTGGGGGGGAATGGTATGGGTATGGTATGGATATGGGTATGGAATGGTATCGGTATGTATATGGGTATGGAGGTTGGATATGGGTATGGGAATGGAACAGATATGTGTCTGGGTAAGGTATGGATACGGGTATGATACAGATATGGGTATGGATGATGATACAGTACGGGTACGGGTATAGATATGGTACTGATATGTGAACTATGGAAATGTGAGCGAAGGACCATCTGTTAGTATTATTATTATTATTATTATTATTATTATTATTATTATTATTATTATTATTATTCAGAAGATGAAAACCTATCCATATGGAACAAGCCCACAAGAGCCATTGACTTGGAATTCGAGCTTCCAAAGAATACGGTGTTCATTAGCAAGAAGTAAGAGGAGGTAAAGGGAAATACTTCAAGAAAAGAAACCGAATGTTTAGAAAACTTCTGCTCTCCAAATGGGTTCCCTCGTAAGCGGGTTAGTGCAATCAGTTCAACTTCACGTGAGGCACTGTAGGCATTACTAGGAGGTTTTTGCAGCGTCCCATCGGCCCTTCCCTACCCCCCACTTCTAAACCTTTATACTTTACCTCCATTTCCGCTCCCTTTTTCAGTTTTTTTTGTGCAACTGTGTGTTTGCCTCTTAGTTCTCGTTTAAGAAAAAATCTTTGTATTTCATCTCATTGATTTTCTGTGATTTTCCTGCTGCCCCAACCACTCCAACTCCCTCTTTTAACTCCTCATGAAAGCTCAGATTTGTTCTTTTGAATGGTAATGCAGGTGTGTCAGAATCACTGAAAACAAATTAGAAATTTGTCTTAATTTATTTCGTGTATTTTATTTTATTTATTTATTATTGTTTTGCATTTGTGAGTATAAGCAACTATATTATAGAAGCAATATACGAGGCTGAGAAAGGGCAAAATCAGTAATTTACCGGCTCTAGGGTCATAATGGCATTTTAGGTTGCCGAGGGTCTTTTGTTGATGAGGACATTATAATATTGAGTGAAGGGTATTTTTGAAACAATGAAAAATACTTATAAAAACTCATAAACCGTTATGCGAAATATTCTCAATAGTCTGCGAAATTTGAATTATATTGGTGTACATTTCAAAGACTTTAGCCATCTATAAAAATAGGTATAATAATACAAGGATACTGAGATGGCAGTTGAAATTAATATTCGTTATTGATATAGCATAAAGATCGGATAAGAGAGATTCTGTGGCCCGATAAAATCGACGTGTGGGAAAATCCTTCTCAGAATTCATCGATTTTTACATCATAAGATTGCTACGGAGCAAATTGTTGGCCACTCCACGAAGCGGGAAATCAGATTACTTGCATCTAATAATGAAATTACAAAGAATCGCAGTATAATAAGTAATTCTGAGACCCGGACAATTCTCTGTTTATAATGGGTTTTAGGTCAAAATTTCATTCTCGTATTATGGGATCGTCGCGTGCTGTCAAGGCTCAGGTAACTCCACTAACCCATACTTAAGGAGAGATTGCAGACCCTATGTAGGGGCTGTCTAGGGAGGAGGGGCTAATGTATAGTGGTGGATCAATGTTAGGCAAAGCAATCTGGCTAAGAGCCAAGATGCTTCAGTTAAGAAAAAAAAAGGACCAGTATTAAGTTGTTCGAGAATGGTGCCGGTACATATTGATTAGCATTGTCCGTTGGTACATAGAGACTTGAAGAGTGTTTAGTAAGAGAATTTATTCAAGCAGCAATTATATTTTCATCATTTATAATTACCTAGTATCACTGACACGCATACCCACACACCAATACAGACACACACACACACACACACACATATACATATATATATATATATATATATATATATATATATATATATATATATATGGATGGACATGGAAAGCGTTGCTGTCAACCAACAACAAGAAGCTGAAAGAGACGTTGAGAACTATTTGTCCGTTTATTAAAAGCTGACGTTTCGAGGAAACAGCCCCATTTTCAAAGCTGAAAAACACAATTACAATATCTAAAAATTTTTTTAAAAGACTTCAAGAACTAAGATATTTGTTACAAATGAAAAAACAAATAAAAAACCAAAAAACCTCTAGTACCTATTTAACAAACAGAACCAAGAACTGTAGAGGTAGTTCAGTTGGATAAAGAAGGAACAAGCCTCTTAATGTGTAATGATTCAGTTATTGCTAATTGATGAGGTGAGGTGGCTCTGGAGAGAATTTCAAAGTAATTATATTCGATATCTTGGTGACAATTTTTTTAACATGATTCTAGTACATTAGAAAATTCTGGATTAGTTAACCTAGTACCCGTTCTGTAACTAACTATTTTCAGAAAATTGCTACCCATCCAAACTTTGTTTTTTAACAATCATAACTTTCTTAACTGAAAGTTTGTTCCTGTTTTTAATATTCCTAATGTACCAAAGTTGGCTTTTTACTTTTGTATTCCTTTTGTTCATGATGAGTCATTTTATGTTCAGCTAAATAACCCTATTCACCGGCACCCTCAGGCAGTTAACGGAAGAGTCATACCCAAAGAACCCATTAACTGTTGGTTCTTTTTTCAGATATAAAAAGAAACTAAGCTCCCTGGTGACTTCTTATGTCGTTCATGTATGTACTTGCCTCAAATGTAAGGTGGGGGCTTCTCGTTGCCTACTAAGAGTATTGATTGTCATTGGGGAGTTAATTACGGAAAGGGTACAAGGTTAACTAATCTGGAAATTTCTAATAAACGGGATCATGTAAAAAAAAATGTAAGGATATCATATATAAACATTTTAGAATTTCTCCAGGGCCACCTCACCTCATCAATTAGCAATAACCGAATAATTATACATTAAGAAGCTTGTTCCTTCTTTAAACAACCAAACTACCTTATAAAAATTGTACCTGTCTTGAGTTCGCCCCTGTCTTTGTTTTTCTTTGATGTTAACACAGTCCTTGGTTCCTCTCTTTTTAATTATTGGTTTTTCAATTTTTTGCTTACTCCGGGAGTAAGCATACAAACTACTTTGATGTTGTTGTTGTTGTTTGTTGTTGTTGTTGGGGGAGGGGTGGTAGGAAAGGTCTAGTGAGACCTGGAAAACGTGTTTTGCATTGAGTTAAAAGATAAAGGAATTTTTAGGATAGGATATTTATGATTTATTTATTAGCATGAAAATGTAAACATAAATAATGTGATGTTAAACACTACAGAAAAAATTATTTCTGATAAAATATAGCGTGTTTCAATTTAAGCTGGTGAAACATACCTATATTTGACCGAAGGATTTAGCATGCTCCCTTAGTAAGTTGGAGGTCGGATCATGCCTTGTTGAATTGTAAATTTCTTATTTGTGAGACTCTGTGACATTTTTATATAATTGTGTTTATCAGCTTTGAAAATGAGGCTTTGTCCTCGAAACGTCAGCTTATATAATATACAGACATATATATATATATACAGACATATATATATATATATATATATATATATATATATATATATATATATATATATATATATATATATATATATATATATATATATATATATATATATTCCGGATTTTGCTCCCTGCAGTGGCACTCTACCGGAAAATACTTTTGGGATAGTGAACGCAATTCCCATCTGAATACCCTAATGAAAATAATTAATTTTAGGGAAATTATAGGAGAGAAAGTTATGGTATTTTACAAATTATGTATAACTATTCAAACGGAAGACGATCATCTTATTTTGTTACAACTTTATGATTTAAAATTAAGCTTCTCTTTAGTATTCGAAGGAAAAATGAGAACAAACATGTTTCTTCTATTTCCAATCCGTTTACTTCTATAAATATTTGCTGGTAGGTTTTCTATCTGTACACGCACGCACACATAGATATACATATATGTGTGTGTGTGTTTGTGTGTTATAGTTAAATTTTGAAATCAGGGAATTCGTGAAATCACCATTTCACTTAGGAACATTTGAGCCCCGTGGGGTAGTACTAAATACGGCTAATCAGTGATTCACTAATTTGCTGTGTTAGTACTAGCCCCTCTTGGATCAGATGTGTTTTGCCGTATTTAGTACCAGCCACTCCGGGATCAATGTCCTTAAGTGCATTTGATCCCCGAGGGGCTACAGTAGATACACATCAACCGTGCATTTGATGTCTAGGCCAGTCCCTTACGACGCTCCTGATAGGTGTTGATAAGCCTCTCGAGAGCTCACATAGGTAGGACGTATGTTCCACTTCTACTGAAAGACGTATCCCTCAGAAGTGGAACATAGATCCTACCCATGTAAGGGACTAGCCTAGACATCATATGCACGGTTGATGTGAATCTACTATAGTACTAAACACGAAACAGTGTAGATGAATCATTGTTTCGCCGTGTTTAGTACTAGTCCTCTGTGATCAAATGTCCATAAGTGAATTGTTGATTCCACAAACAGATTCCCTGGCGCATATTATATATATATATATATATATATATATATATATATATATATATATATATATATATATATATATATATATATTTAAAACATCTTTTGAACATTTTCTTTTGTATTGAATCCTATTGGCAAAACAAAGCCACGTGCCAGGATACTTAAGAAAAGTGAATATATTTTGCAAAGTCTAATGAAAACTACAAGCACGTTTTCACGTTAGGTATTAGCGCTAATGAGTTTCTTGATTACTCTTCAACATGAGGAAATTTTTAGAGCTTCACACACATGAGAGTCATTAAACCCTCGTTAATATCTCATGATTTTTCGTGAAAGGTGTTTTCTCGCATACCGTTATTT
>NC_061107.1:105375873-105383373 GCF_015104395.2 Macrobrachium nipponense
AAATAACGGTATGCGAGAAAACACCTTTCACGAAAAATCATGAGATATTAACGAGGGTTTTAATGACTCTCATGTGTGTGTGAAGCTCTAAAAATTTCCTCATGTCGAAGAGTAATCAAGAAACTGATTAGCGCTAATACCTAACGTGAAAACGTGCTTGTAGTTTTCATTAGACTTTGCAAAAATATATTCACTTTTCTTAAGTATCCTGGCACGTGGCTTTGTTTTGCCAATAGGATTCAATACAAAAGAAAATGTTCAAAAGATGTTTTTATATATATATATATATATATATATATATATATATATATATATATATATATATATATATATATATATATATATATATATATATATATATGCACCAGGGAATCTGTTTGTGGAATCAACAATTCACTTAGGGACATTTGATCGCAGAGGACTAGTACTAAACACGGCGAAACAATGATTCATCTACACTGTTTCGTGTTTAGTACTATAGTAGATTCACATCAACCGTGCATATGATGTCTAGGCTAGTCCCTTACATGGGTAGGATCTATGTTCCACTTCTCCTGAGGGATACGTCTTTCAGTAGAAGTGGAACATACGTCTTTCAGTAGAAGTGGAACATACGTCTTTCAGTAGAAGTGGAACATACGTCCTACCTATGTGAGCTCTCGAGAGAGACTGAGAGTTTCCAGCCCTGTGATTGGCTTATCAACAGCCTATCAGTAGCGTCGTAAGGGACTGGCCTAGACATCAAATGCACGGTTGATGTGAATATACTGTAGCCCCTCGGGAATCAAATGCACTTAAGGACATTTATCCCGGAGTGGCTGGTACTAAATACGGCAAACACATCTGATCCCCGAGGGGCTAGTACTAACACAGCAAATTAGTGAATCACTGATTAGCCATATTTAATACTAGCCCACGGGGCTCAAATGTTCCTAAGTGAAATGGTGATTTCACGAATTCCCTGATTTCAAAATTTAACTATAACACACAAACACACACACACACACATATATGTATATCTCTGTGTGCGTGTGTGTACAGATAGAAATCTACCAGCAATTATTTATAGAAGTAAACGGATTGGAAATAGAAGAAAACATGTTTGTTCTCATTTTTTCCTTCGAATACTAAAGAGAAGCTTAATTTTTAAATCATAAGTTATAAAATAAGATGATCGTCTTCCGTTTGAATAGTTATACATAATTTGTAAAATACCGTAACTTTCTCTCCTGTAATTTCCCTAAAATTAATTATTTTCATTAGGGTATTCAGATGGGAATTACGTTCACTATCCCAAAAGTATTTTCCGGTAGAGTGCCACTGCAGGGAGCAAAATCCTGAATATATATTATATATATATTATATATATATATATATATATATATATATATATATATATATATATATAAAACAAGGAGATGAAGAAGACGTCATGAACTATTTGTCTGTATATTATATAAGCTGACGTTTCGAGGACAAAGCCTCATTTTCAAAGCTGATAAACACAATTATATAAAAATGTCACAGAGTGTCACAAATAAGAAATTTACAATTCAACAAGGCGTGATCCGACCTCCAGCTTACTCAGGGAGCATGCTAAATCCTACGGTCAAATAAAGGTATGTTTCACCAACGTAAATTGAAACACGCTATATTTTATCAGAAATATTTTTTCTGTAGTGTTTAACATCACGTTATTTATGTTTTTACATTTTCGTGCTAATAAATAAATCATAAATATCCTATCCTAAAAATTTCTGTATCTTTTAACTCAATGCAAAACACGTTTTCCAGGTCTCACTAGACCTTTCCTACCACCCCTCCCACAACAACAACAACAACATCAAAGTAGTTTGTATGCTTACTCCCGGAGTAAGCAAAAAATTGAAAAACCAATAATTAAAAAGAGAGGAACTAAGGACTGTGTTAACATCAAACAAAAACAAAGACAGGGGCGAACTCAAGACAGGTACAATTTTGTAAGGTAGTTTGGTTGTTTAAAGAAGGAACAAGCTTCTTAATGTATAATTATTCGGTTATTGCTAATTGATGAGGTGAGGTGGCCCTGGAGAAATTCTAAAATGTTTATATTTGATACCCTTAAATTTTCGTCACATGATCCCGTTTATTAGAAAATTCCGGATTAGTTAACCTTGTACCCTTTCCATAATTAACTCCCCAATGACAATCAATACTCTTAGTAGGCAACGAGAAGCCCCCACATATTTCCCCACCTTACATTTGAAGCAAGTACATACAAGAACGACATAAGAAGTCACCAGGGAGCTTAGTTTCTTTTTATATCTGAAAAAAGAACCAACAGTTAATGGGTTCTTTGGGTATGACTCTTCCGTTAACTGCCTGAGGGTGCCGGTGAATAGGGTTATTTAGCTGAACATAAAATGATTCATCATGAACAAAAGGAACACAAAAGTGAAAAGCTAACTTTGGTACATTAGGAATATTAAAAACAGGAACAAACTTGCGGTTAAGAAAGTTATGATTGCTAAAAAACAAAGTTTGGATGGGTAGCAATTTTCTTAAAATAGTTAGTTATAGAACGGGTACTAGGATAACTAATCCAGAATTTTCTAATGTACGAGATCATATAAAAAAATGTCACCAAGATATCGAATATAATTATTTTGAAATTCTCTCCAGAGCCACCTCACCTCATCAATTAGCAATAACTGAATCATTGCACATTAAGAGGCTTGTTCCTTCTTTATCCAACTGAACTACCTCTACAGTTCTTGGTTCTGTTTGTTAGTTAGGTACTAGGTTTTTTTATTTTTCTATTTGTAAATATCTTAGTTCTGAGTCTTTTAAAAAAATTTAAATATTGCAATTGTGTTTTTCAGCTTTGAAAATGGGGCTGTTTCCTCGAAACGTCAGCTTTTAATAAACTGACAAATAGTTCTTGACGTCTCTTTCAGCTTCTTGTTGTTCGTTGACAGCAACGCTTTCCGTGCCATCCCCTTATATATATATATATATATATATATATATATATATATATATATATATATATCTATACATATATTAATATATATATAATATATATTATATTATTATATATATATAATATACATATATATATATATATATACTATATATATATATCTATATATATATGTATATATGTATATATAATAATCTATATAGTATAATATATATATAATTATTATAATATAGTATATATATAATATCATATATATATATTTTATATATATATATATATATATATATGTGTGTGTGTGTGTGTGTGTGTGTGTGTGTCTGTCTGTATTTGTGTGTGGGAATGCGTGTCAGTGATACTAGGTAATTATAAATGATGAAAATATAATTGCTGCTTGAATAAATTCTCTTACTAAATACTCTTCAAGTCTCTATGTACCAACGGACAATGCTAATCAATATGTACCGGCACCATTCTCGAACAACCTAATACTGCTTTTTTTTCTGAACTGAAGCATCTTGGCTCTTAGCCAGATTGCTTTTGCCTAACATTGATCCACCACTATACACTTAGCCCCTCCTCCCTAGACAGCCCCTACCCCTAGGGTCTGCAATCTCTCCTTAAGTATGGGTTAGTGGAGTTACCTGAGCCTTGACAGCACGCGACGATCCCATAACAGGAGAATGAAATTTTGACCTAAAACTCATGATAAACAGAGAACTGTCCGGATCTCAGAATTACTTATTATACTGCGACTTCCTTTAATTTCATTATTAGATGCAAGTAATCTGATTTCCCGCTTCTTGGAGTGGCAATTTGCTCGTAGCATCTTATGATGTAAAAATCGATGAATTCTGAGAAGGATTTTCCCACACGTCGATTTTATCGGTCACGGAATCTCTCTTATCCGCTCTTTATCTGATATCAATAACGAATATTAATTTCAACTGCCATCTCAGTATCCTTGTATTATTATACCTATTTTTATAGATGGCTAAAGTCTTTGAAATGTACACCAATATAATTCAAATTTCGCAGACTATTGAGAATATTTCGCATAAAGGTTTATGAGATTTTATAAGCTTTTTTCATTGTTTCAAAAATAACCTTCACTCAATATTATAATGTCCTCATCAACAAAAGACCCTCGGCAACCTAAAATGCCATTATGACCCTAGATCCGGTAAATTACTGATTTTGCCCTTTCTCAGCCTCGTATATTGCTTCTATAATATAGTTGCTTATACTCACAAATGCAAAACAATAATAAATAAATAAAATAGAATACACGAAATAAATTAAGACAAAATTTTAATTTGTTTTCAGTGATTCTGACATTACCATTCTAAAAAACAAATCTGAGCTTTCATGAAGAGTTAAAAGAGGGAGCTGGAGTGGTTGGGGCAGCAGGAAAATCACAGAAAATCAATGAGATGAAATACAAAGATTTTTTCATAAACGAGAACTAAGAGGCAAACACACAGTTGCACAAAAAAACTGAAAAAGGGAGCGGAAATGGAGGTAAAGTATAAAGGTTTAGAAGTGGGGGTAGGGAAGGGCCGATGGGACGTTGCAAAAACCTCCTAGTAATGCCTACAGTGCCTCACGTGAAGTTGAACTGATTGCACTAACCCGCTTACGAGGGAACCCATTTGGAGAGCAGAAGTTTTCTAAACATTCAGTTTCTTACTTCTTGCTAATGAACACCGTATTCTTTGGAAGCTCGAATTCCAAGTCAATAGCTCTTGTGGGCTTGTTCCAATGAATAGGTTTCATCTTCTGAACAATAATAATAATAATAATAATAATAATAATAATAATAATAATAATAATAATAATAATATTAACAGATGCTCCCTTCGCTCATATTTCCTAGTTCACATATCAGTACCATATCTATACCCGTACCCTATAACTGTATCATATCCATACCCATATCTGTTCCATGCCCATACCTATATCCATACCCATATCTGTATCATACCCGTATCCATACCTTACCCAGACACATATCTGTTCCATTCCCATACACATATCCATACCATACCTATACCTACTTATAGCCATATCTGTACCACACCCATATCTGTACCATGCCTATACCTACTTATATCCATACCTGTACCATACCCATACTGATACCTATTCCCGTACCCATACCCATATCCTTACCATATCCATTCCTATACCAATATCTGTCCCATATCCATACCTACACTCATACCCATACCCGTACCGATATCCATATCCATACCTATACCCATGCCTATACCCATACCCATACCCATATCCAATCCATACCCATACCTATACCCATACCCATATCCAATCCATACCCATACCTATACCCACACCCATATCCAATCCATACCCATATATATACCGATACCATTCCATACCCATATCCATATCCATACCATACCCATACCATCCCCACAGCTAAATTAACCCCACGAATAATATTCAGCAAAAGTGTACGTTCAGACCAGCCACATTCACCTCCCAGTCCTATAAAACGGAAGGGGAGGGGAGAGAGACACATAGACACAGAAAGGCACCCAAGGAAATTACTAATAATAATAATAATAATAATAATAATAATAATAATAATAATAATAATAATAATAATAATAATATGTTAAAGTAGATCAATTTTTAATCTTATGGTACTGAACAAATTTTGACTTTTTATTTTCAAGACATATATATTTCTATTCAGTACTAAGTCAGTTAAAAGACTTGATTGTGAGGTTTATTGTTTCCTATCTGGAAATAATTTTCCGATGTTGGTTATGTTACTTAATCAAATGGCGTTTGGCATCTTACTACCTTCTGTAAATTATATGTGACTTACATTATTTTCTTATAATTCTTTTTTGTGTGTAAGAGAAGGGCCTCTTTTGAGACATCAGTAAGAAAAATAAGTCGAAGATATCGATACCCAACTCAAAACTTATACCTACAGATTTTCATGTCCAAAAATAAGAAAAAAATAATTTTCAAATTATTGCTCCTGTATCTTTGCACAAATTAGACAAGATCAGTAATATGAAATTGGCGATTCTTTTTTAGATATGAAAAAAACTGTTCAATTGGATGATATAATGGCTATCAAAATAAATGGCTATGATACTATAAAGCTATTACATGTTTAAACCCTGATTTTTTTATGAATACATAGCATGATCAAAGCATTATTGATAAAAAGGCTATATAGTTCCATTCAAATACCTCGCTGACCTGGCTGTCACTTTCAGGGAAGATACGTTGTACTAGAAACAAGTAAGTGTTCCTAATGAATAGGTGCTATTAATTAATGTGCAATAGAGACATATAATATTCTTTAATAACGTGGTATAATCTAGCCTGTTGAGTGAGTATCAATAAGAGCGTTTCTTTCATTTTTGTATTAGTATAATCCTGCATTCATTCCGTTCACTGCAACCCGGATAATCCCTATAATATTTCAAGGAATTTTCCTGACTTTATATTTACCTATATTAGAAAAGAGCAGGCATATTTATCCAGGAATACAAATGACACAAAGTTAATCGGATTTTTCTCTTTTATGTCAGCAGTGTTCTGTCTATTCCATAGTAAAGATACTTTGATCTCTCTCTCTCTCTCTCTCTCTCTCTCTCTCTCTCTCTCATTGCCAGTTTTCTGTTCCGTTATTCAAACATTTGACACCTTGGGGAATGCTCTTTTTCCTTTTTCATCTCTCTTCCCGTACCTGGTTTCCATCCTAACCTCTTTGCCTCCCTTCTCCAACCACCCTTTCCCTTTCTGTCTGCTTGTGTGTGTCTGCTGAGATGTTCTCGTCTCATATCGACACTTCACGCCCCAGAGAGTCCTGCATGCCTGCAAGCCATATTAGTAGAAGTCCCCACAAGTTCAGAAGTTAAAGCCGTTATTTTCTTCCACACTGACAGCGCAACAAAGCTCTCCCCATGCTTACCATAAAAATGAATAAAAGCGGAAAGTCGAATCTCGGTCTTGGAATCTGTTGAAGGGAGGAATGATTCCAGCATGTATTTACGGATAGGTGAGGTCAGAGTAATAATATATATATATTATATACATATATATATATATATATATATATATATATATATATATATATATATATATATCAATGTGTGTGCGTGTGCGTATTCATGTATATGTATATGTATAGTATATGTATATGTATATATATATATATATATATATATATATATATAGATATATATATATATATATATATATATATATATGTATGTATATATATATATATATGTATATAATATATATATATTATATATATATATTATATATATATATATCTTAATTTACTTACATTTTCTAAAAGCTTTGTTCCTTACTCAGTACAGGAAACAATTTCAGTATACACTTTATAATTATTTTATCTCTCTCTCTCTCTCTCTCTCTCTCTCTCTCTCTCTCTCTCAAAACTAAGATTTTAACGTCTTGCCGTTCTGAAGGTTTTAACGTTCTGACGCAACATTCGTCAATAAGGCCTGGGTAATGCTATGCTCAGT
>NC_061107.1:105388373-105399400 GCF_015104395.2 Macrobrachium nipponense
ACTTTACCTCCCAAATGATATATTTTCATATATGAACCGAAAGGGGAATTTTTTAATTGATAATAATTTCGTCCCCCCATGGGATCGAACCACCGTCCAAGTGGACGGGGACGAAATCAGGACAGTCAGTGACGCTATCCAATCAGCCAACAGAGACGCTAATAAATTCATATCGATTCTGACCTTACAAATCACCCTCGATCTGGGTGCTTTCGTAATTAGAATCGATATGAAACCCCGTCTACCATGTTGGCCAATCGAGCGTTTGACAGCACGTAGCATTTTGTTATGGAATAATTTATCCACATCTAACCGTGATCCATTTAATATATCAATTCAAGCTACAAATGTCCTTTAATATCTAAATTCACTTTACCTCCCCAAATGATATATTTTCAATAATATGAACCGAAGGGGAATTTTTTAATTGATAATTTAATTTCGTCCCCCCATGGGATCGAACCACCGTCCAAGTGGACGGGGACGAAATCAGGACAGTCAGTGACGCTATCCAATCAGCCAACAGAGACGCTAATAAGTTCATATCGATTCTGACCTTACAAATCACCCTCGATCTGGGTGCTTTCGTAATTAGAATCGATATGAAACCCCGTCTACCATGTTGGCCAATTCGAGCGTTTGACAGCACGTAGCCTTTTGTTATGAATAATTATCACATCGAACCGTGATCCATTTATATATCAATTCAAGCTACAAATGTCCTTTAATATCTAAATTCACTTTACCTCCTAAATGATATATTTTCATATATGAACCGAATTGATATATAAATGGATCACGGTTCGATGTGATAATTATTCATAACAAAAGGCTACGTGCTGTCAAACGCTCGAATTGGCCAACATGGTAGATGGGGTTTCATATCGATTCTAATTACGAAAGCACCCAGATCGAGGGTGATTTGTAAGGTCAGAATCGATATGAACTTATTAGCGTCTCTGTTAGCTGATTGGATAGCGTCACTGACTGTCCTGATTTCGTACCCGTCCACTTGGACGGTGGTTCGATCCCATGGGGGGACGAAATTATATCAATTAAAAAATTCCCCTTCGGTTCATATATGAAAATATATCATTTGGGAGGTAAAGGTGAATTTAGATATTAAAGGGCATTTGTAGCTTGAATTGATATATAAATGGATCACGGTTCGATGTGATAATTATTCATAACAAAAGGCTACGTGCTGTCAAACGCTCGAATTGGCCAACATGGTAGACGGGGTTTCATATCGATTCTAATTACGAAAAGCACCCAGATCGAGGGTGATTTGTAAGGTCAGAATCGATATGAACTTATTAGCGTCTCTGTTGGCTGATTGGATAGCGTCACTGACTGTCCTGATTTCGTCCCCGTCCACTTGGACGGTGGTTTCGATCCCATGGGGGGACGGGACGAAAATTATTATCAATTAAAAAAAAAATTCCCCTTCGGTTCATATATGAAAATATATCATTTGGGAGGTAAAGTGAATTTAGATATTAAAGGACATTTGTAGCTCGAATTGATATATATATATATATATATATAATTATATATATATATATATATATATATATATATATATATATATATATATATATATATATATAAAATCATATTATGCATGTGTATTTATATAAGATATTTATATATGTATATTATAATATATATAGATATATATATAATATATTATATAATATATATATATATACAATACATATTACATATATATACATACATATACGTAAAATATATGCATACATTATATCTATATATATATATATATATATATATACATATATATATATATATATATATATATACAATCTATAGTACATATATATACGAGATATACAATACATATATATATTACTATTTATACATACATATATCTATTATATATATATATATAATATATTATATATATATAAAATCAGGAGGAAGACGACGAAAAACCACAATCACGAGTCTTGTCTTTTTTATCGATTTGCCCACGTTTCGCAATTACTTACAGGAATACATCTTCTGGTCTGCATAAGAAAAGATAAAAACATAAACAAACAGTTAAAAGTACAGTCTAAGAATTCATTTAAAATAAAATATAACAGAGTAAAAATGAAATAAATAAAATAAAAACACAACCAAAACTAGAGGTGAGGACAGCAAGGAACTAAATGGAAGAAAACCACCACATTACGAACTTAGGCTAAATACAATTGACTCATACATCTACGAGTCAATTGTATTTAGCTTAAGTTCGTACTGTGGTGGTTCGCTTCCATATAGTTCCTTGCTGTCTCACCTCTAGGTTGGTTGTGTTTTTATTGTTATTTATTTTCATTTTTATTCTGTTATATTTTACATGAATTCTTAGACTATGCTATTAAATGTTTTTTATGTTTTTATCTTTTCTTACGTTCAGCCATGAAGATGCAATTCTGTAAATAATTACGAAGCGTCGGCAAAATAATAAAAAAAAGACAGCCTAGTGATGTGTGGTTTTTCGTCCAACTTCCACTGGTTATGTTACTTGGAGTAGTTCCCTGTGCTCTTTATCACTATATATATATATATATATATATATATATATATATATATATATATATATATATATATATTATGTATATATGAAATATATATATATGTATATATATATATATATATATATATATATATATATATATATATACTTATATATATCAGTATCAATAGAAAATGTTACTCTGCTGTGATAACTCATAAAGGAGGTATATTAAATCTACGTATACTTTACTATAATGGTGCGAATAACCCCTGCATGTGTTCGATAAATTAAAGACTAGAGAGAATTTTATATTAATGCTGTGAATAGTTCTTCCTTAAGCTTTTTACCTTTAACATTCTATACTGTTCCAATGATACATCAGAAAAACTCTATAACTTGTGTCAGGGGGAACAATTCTAAACGACGTATATAATATAATGTAATTTACCAACTGTCTGAACGACGTCCGGTTTCTTGAATATGTAAATTACAAATATGCATTAGTTCATATCTCCCCAGACACGTATATCTGTTTTATATTATTAGAGATGCTGATTTCAATATCTAGTTTTAACTCGGTTATTTTACTTGAAGCAGACTGATTTAAATATCTAGTTTTAACTCGGTTGTTTTAATTGAAGCCGACTGATTTAAATATCTTGTTTCAACTGGTTGTTTTACTTGAAGTAGACTGATTTAAATATCTAGTTTTAACTCGGTTGTTTTACATGAAGCAGACTGATTTAAATATCTAGTTTTAAATTGGTTGTTTTATTTGAAGCAGACCGATTTAAATATCTTGTTTCAACTGGTTGTTTTACTTGAAGTAGACTGATTTAAATATCTAGTTTTAACTTGGTTGTTTTATTTGAAGCAGACCGATTTAAATATCTTGTTTCAACCGAGTTGTTTTACTTGACGCAGACTCCTCTTTCAGATTCGAGCTGAAAGTGTGCAGGGATTATGGAGATTGCCGGCTGGCTAAGCTCAAAGAAGCAACCATTACGAAAGAAGGGCAAGAAGGTCAGAGAACTCCGTTTCTCGAAATTCTACTCCATTAGCCTCGAGTACGGACGCTTTCATCCTCGACGACGGATCTGCGACTGAATCCGCTTAAACTCTGACAGAGGAATCGTTGAAGCCACCGTTATAGAAGGTCTTTGGAAAACTATTCAAACAGTCAATTACGAGCTGGTCCACGTATGAAAGCGCTTCCGTTTTGCAATTGAAAATAAACATCTATCTATCTAATTATCTATCTATCATCTATATCTATATATAGTATATATATATATATATATATATATATATATATATATAATATATATATATATATATATATAATATATATATATATATATATATATATATATATATATATATATATATATATATATATATATATATATATATATATATATATATATATATATTATATATACACACACATTCTTGACGACAAAATACCATTCAATATCGTTACCAGTGGCATTCTTCTAACGTCACATTCACACTAAATATCGTTACTTATCACTTTCATTCTCAGGAGAACGGCCCAAGCAACATAAACAACTGATAAAGTTAAGTTACAAAGGGGAACAGAGGACATGGGCAACAGGTCCCATGCGCTGACCTGACTCTTCTGGCACTAGGCTTTTGGAGAAGGAGGAATTAAAATGGAAAGATAATGCTGGAGTCTGTGTTAACTGTGCAGGTTAATCAAGGTTTGACAAAAGAAAGCAACTATATGCGGGTGAAAGGCATAAAGTGTACGAGAGTAAGGAAAAAGAAGATGCGAAACGCCGCGTTGGGCGAGTTTGAGAAATGCAATGCTCTGGATGCGAAAATCAGGAGAATATCAGCAAATACTGATCAGCAATAAAAATTTCAATATTTTAAATTAAATTGTGAATTTTGCGTTGGTCGGAAAAATAATAGCTGTAACTGAGTGATACCTTTTTTATAAGGAAATTATTTACAGACTTATAAAGCAATTTTTACTTATTGGTCAATCCCTGTAAAATTAATTGCGAATGGATCAACTTTATAATAATAAAAAAAATTACGGAAAGGATTAGAGTGTTTTATATAACAGAAATCCATTACGACATCATGAACACGCATCGCCACAGCGTCATCAGCTTCCGCTTTATGAACATTTTCATGAAACGGAGATAAGTATTATTGATTAGAGGAGATAAGTGTGAGCTGAGATAAGTGTTATTAGTTACCCGCATCACCTTTTACAGTAATTCAGCATGGAGAAATAACTTTTAAAGGCGAAAAAGGGCAATGTTATAAACTGTATTCTATCTACTGAAAGTTTTTTCAGGGGAAGAAATAAAAATAGAATAACCGGATCAAAGACATTTCTTTTTAGCTGATCTTTTCAGCTTAAAACATAAAATTTTTTTTAATGCAAATCAGGAATACTTTCCTTGATTCGTATGATCTGACTCAGCTTTTACGTGACGGTTACTCACATTTACTCTGAATAAGGAAAACTTCATAATTAGAATTTAGGAACATATGCCACTCCTCTTGAGCAAAGCTAGAAGAGGTGCACAAACGCGTTTATCTGTACTTTAACTGGACAGTTCAGTGTTCCTCTTTTTTGTATAATTGCTGCGTCATTTATAGAGAAACGGCCTAACAAACAGACAGAGATATTATTAAAGTAATATTAAGAGAGAGAGAGAGAGAGAGAGAGAGAGAGAGAGAGAGAGAGAGAGAGAGGTTATCTAAGTACCTCTGTCAACGTCTTTAGTAAATGTAAAGTGAGTGATTGTGACCGACTCACAGTAGAATGCCATTTAAATATTATTACCCTCCAAGTCTCGAAGTCTTATTCCTTGTTGAGACCTTTATTTTTCCTTTTTTTTAAAGACCGTAAGCGATTGATTGACAGGAGTCTAAAAAAAGAGAAATAATAATTGATAACAATATTGGGGACGTTTAAATGAGGAACATATGAATCATGCACAAACAAATAGGCAGTATGGTTTTAATAGAGTATTTTCATTTTTAGTTTTATGTGATCTGTTACGCATAAAATGTTTTCATAACGTTGCTGTTTTCTACTTATTGATATTTCCAGTTATACTGATATTTTACTTGTTGTCTAACTTTGGTCTGAATTACTAAATTTAATGTATCAGGACAGACATATCTTTTTGAATGTTGTGGAAAATTCAAATACTTTACACGGATTTCACTAGTTAATGGCTCTGTATATTGGTTCTGCTTTTAAAGATAGATACCCACCGTGGTGGTGCAGTGGTAATGCTCTCGCCTACTATACTCTGTTTTTTTTCCATCTGTCCATCCACCTGTGGTGTTTTTGTATGGTAACACTGCGTCCCGGGCTTTAGATAGTTACATTCAGCTTACATTCAACGATTATAATAATATCCTATTTCGAATATTAACGGTGTAATTCGCATACAGTAAATTATTAAAACACTTTTCAGTTGCAAATGTTCACCCAGATATACTTTTATTTACCTAAAACTTACACATAGCGTAACTATCTAAAGCCCGGGACGCAGTGTTACCATACAAAAACACCACAAGCGGATGGACAGATGAAAAAAAACAGAGTATAGGCGAGAGGACCAGGGTTCACATTCTGGCGCTCATTGGTGGTTTGGGGATGGCGCCATTGCAAAACCTGGTGGTCCGCCAACTTAGAGGTCTGAAAACTTGAGGGTGAGGAGGAGAATAGGTACCAGCCCTCTTGCCGGGTGGTTAAACAGTGGGCCTAGCGAAACACTGGCCACGTGGCTTAGGCACTGGGACCTGTCCCCCACTGGCTATTGGACGAAAGACCAGAAGATCAGCATCTGCCCTATGAGGCTTGCAGAGGCCCAGGAGGACTTTAACCTTTAACTTAGAGATAGATATCTATCAAAGCTTGAACTCTCAGAACCACAGTCTCAGGTATTTCCACACTTGCTAACTGTTCTGGGTTACCACCTAAGACATTAGTGAGTAAGATTGGCATGACATAGCAATGATGTTAATGTTGCAAATCACAGAACTAATAAGTGAAAGTTTGGCAACCGGATCTAAGCATTTCTTACAAAACTGTGATTCATTCTTCCGAATTACCTAAAGCCTTGTTGCGCATTTTGATTGGTTAGGCCATGACGGAGTTTGAACGTATGGAGTGAATTTTTGCAATCACTGAAATCTTCGTTCTGCTGCATTCCAGAAAATAAAATCAACAAAAACCTATGAAAAGAGTCAAATGTGATACCTGTGCCTCACTAAGTAATTATTAAAGTTTCTACACATAATAGTGAAGTTCTCCTTACCGAAATCCTCTTAGTTTTTCTCTTGCGTTCTTGTCAACTGCAAGAGCTATTGTGCTTCTAATTGAAAGGTGGTTTCTTTATGCGCTGTAGACAAGTTGTCTCTCTTGTGCTTCTAAGTAATTTCGAACTAAACATTAGCTTTACCTTTTTAGGAGAAAATTAATTTTAAAACTTGCGGCTTAATCAGGATAATGCTTGGATTTCAGTTTAGTGCTTTCATTCAACCACTGTTATACATTATCATGTTAAGCGAAAAAGCAGTTGGGATAAGGCTCCGTGGTGAAGACTTTTTAAGTCTTTTTGAAAAGAGAGGAAACTACAGAGTTTTAGAATAGATATAATAATATGATCATACTAAATACTCGTAAGAGGCTTACTTGGATGATTAAAAGAGTTCCAGTTATTACGAGGCTACGGGACAAATTTAGCTTTCTGTTCAATGTAAGATTTTCCTTCAGGGATTTTTAATTTCTTGAGTGTGTTGCTTAGTTTTACTGGAGATATTCAGATATCCAGGATCGTCTGCTCTAGACTAATCTCGAACAAACATCTGAGAAAAATGAATGGAATATATTACACGCATTCACCAGGTCTTCCTAACTGTGACTGCTAAACTCAGTGTATATATGCTTTTCAATACTGCAATATTTTTGGATAACTACTGAACTCAAAACTTTCAATAACAAATTTAGTGATGATTTCAGGAAATTTTCCATCCACGATAGTATTCTATTTTTGGTCAGGAATGGCATCCATCAAGCATTAACCTACTAAACAATTTCTAATAATATGCATATACTTTATATCAAATTCCTGTATACATAACCTCTGGTACAAACATAACCCAACATCAGTCTAATAGCATAACATCATGTTATATGGAATCTTAAGGATATATTTCCCATTACCTAACATATCGACCAACTATGCGTCATCTAGACATGACAAACTAGATACTTATCGGATGGACTCTCTCTCTCTTTCTCCATATATATATATATATATATATATATATATATATATATATATATATATATGTGTATATATATATATGTGTGTATGTGTGTGTGTGTGTGTGTGTGTTTGTGTGTGCGCGTGTGTGTTCGTATGGATTTGTTTGAGTTCATTGATTATTTGGATACGGAATCTTGAATATAATCATAGGTCCCGCTTTGGGTAATACAGCAAACATTTGAAAATTTATGCTGATTCAATAGGTTTACTTAAAAATATCCATTTCCGGTGGTAATCTATCCTATCAGCCTTTCTTTTACCAAGTTGAAGAAAAATGACTCTACCATTATATTGTATGTTCTATTTCCTCAGTCTGGTGAGAAGAATAATTTCCGGTTAATTAAAAGAGGGCTCCCTGCTAATGAGTCCAACTTTCCCTTCCTATGGTAATTAGTAGTAACTTGATTATATCCCAGCCTTTAGTCAAGATCTCCTTCTCTTCTACTTACTTATGAGAAGTAACCGTTTGGTTTTAATTAGTTTTCCTTAGCAGTTTGATAATTTTTTTACCTCAAAAATATTGAAATATTATTATGATACTAATGAGAATTACAAGACTGGGAAAACGGGCCATCCAGAAAGTAGTTTTCCTCAGATCCTAAGTATCTGAGGAGAACATTAATTTAGCTTTTACTACAAGCCTAATAACTATATCATGAAGGCAAAAGGTTGGAGAATTAGACTCATATCTTAGAAGAAATCCAGTACGTCTATAGTACTACAAAGAACGTCTGTAGTACTACAAAGATGGAGGAAAGCAGTTTAATTTATTCTATAAATCATTCTTATTGACTAATGTGTATAAAATAACCAAGAAAAGGCATCACACGTATTATATGAATGTTTCAGACCAAAAAATATGTGAAGAAAACTTAATTTCTCTGGATAAATTTAAGCAATTATAACAACTTAAAGACATCTTTAAAACTTCAAAAGTTCAAGCGATGATACAATGCATTACTACCATAATTCAATTCTCCTTACTTTTCAATGCATTTTTACCTATATATATTTATTAATCTATATTTCCCTTATTTTAGTAAGAGAACTCTTCTCTGTATTTCCTTTGCCTCTTCTTACTTCCAATGAACACCATATTCTTTGGAACCTTGGATTTCAAGTCAATGGCCCCTGTAGTTTTTGTTTCCATAGGTGGATATGGTTCATCCTCTAATAATAATAATAATAATAATAATAATAATAATAATAATAATAATAATAATAATAATAATAATAATAAATGTGGTTAGTAGACCCTCTTTAAATAAGTATTATTGAAAGTGATTGCTGCCTCAGCTACATTCAGTTCATATAGTTTTCTCTATTTTAATAATGACTGACTTTTCTTGGTTACTGCCTTGTGCCAGCATGTCTCCGATACTCGTCATTTCTGGAGAGGGAAATAGTCATAGATCGGGATATATTTAATTTATTTATGATGTATACAAAGATCGTCCGGTAGCCGAAATCTGGGTATCATGGTCCGTAGGGTTTTCTAAAGTCAGTATTGTTCAAATTAATTACAAGTGTAAGGCCAACGTTTCTTTAAGGTTCGAACTGAGCGTGGTCACAGCAAAGACTGGGAGTAGCCAGGTGTTACATACTCGGTGGACAGCAGGGCGCCAACTGCATGTTGACTTTTGATTGGCCGAGGCAAGATGCGGGCTGCTTATTGGCTGGCGAGAAGTTTCTTCAAACTCTCAAATTCGATAGTCACGCTGCTGCAGTCTCGCTGGCCTACGGGGCTGGTGCGTGATGTCAATGCGTGGTGCGTGACGTTGTTTAACGTCACAACCTGGTATCATTCAACGAATAGTTTCGTTGGTTGCCCGGTGGCGCGCTGGATCTTGCATTGCAGGGCCAGGAAGTGTCACTTATTGTGTCCGTTGCAGGTCTTTGCACGGTAGGTCGTCTAATGCTGGTGGGTAGGAAAAGAACTTTCTGGATCGTATTTAATAAGAGCTTTTCTTGTTTTATTAAGAGTGCCTCTAGAAACCTTAGGCATCGTGATTCTGGGGCCTTTCCAATTACCTCTGCGATTTCAATAATTGTATTTCTTCTGATGCCTGTAAAATGGGAATGCCTCATGTGGAGTTTTCTAGCCCCTCTTGCACATGGCAGGAAATTATCTCAAGACAGTTTCATCTCGGTCATACCTATGTATGAGCTGGGACATCCACAGAGTGGGCATTGGAAATGGTATACCACGTTTGTCTGTCTAAAGGGATCTCTTATCGTTAGGGCCGGATTGTTCTTCATTATCAGGTCTCTTGTGCATCTATTTGGTAGTAAATAACAAGGTCCACTTGGGTATCCATGTCGGTAGTAGATACACTTTCTGAAATAATTTTCTTTATGGCATGTTCATCCTCTTGGTATTTATGGTGTATTCCTCCTGTGTAATATAGTTACATTCTTTGTTGTGGATGGAGCTACGGATGCTCACTTTCGTCGTAGCACCGATTCAGTGCAATGTGTATTTCTTTATTCACTTACTCGTTCAAATATCCATTATTTATGAGTATTTGGGAGACACGGTCGAGTTCTTGGTGGATGCCCTGCCAGGACAAACGCTGTGTCAAGGTCCTTCTTGCTGCAAAGGCCTTGATGGCGGTATTCTTATACTTTGCAGGACACTCGCTGTCTCCATTGAGGCAGAGGACAAGGTCGGTCTGCTTTCTGTACACGGAGGTTCTCAGGCTGTCATCCGTCTTGCAAATTCAGTAAGCTGCATTCCTGAAAAGTGTAGAGGAGTACCTCTACTTCATTCTCATTATCTGCATGCACGAAAATGTCATTGATGTAGCATGCTTAAATGTGTGGCCTTCGTATACGGGAAAAAGCTCGCTCTTCTACTGTTTCCATAGAAAAGTTGGCAAAGAGTACGCCTCAATGATGGCACATTGCCACACCATCTTTCTATCGATACACATGGTTCTTGTGGGTGTGGATGGGTCCCTGTAGACACGTTTGATGATGAGGTCAATGGTTTCGTCTACAGGAATGCTAGCCTAACCATAGGTGGGTGCAGAAATCTGGCTGATGATAGGGCATGTGGGATTGCTTGGTTCATAGGTCTTAACAATCCTATAAAAATATCCTAAGCCATAGTCTCCAGTGACGAGCAGGTGTGTTGCATTGGCAGCAGTATTGATGACTCTTATGATATTATT
>NC_061107.1:105399900-105409900 GCF_015104395.2 Macrobrachium nipponense
GCATACCGTTATTTGAAGACACTTCCATCATTCTGCAATAATGTAAAATGTCCTCTTTCGCACAGAGGAGAAAATTGCTGCTATTATTGCACGAAGGTAATAAATCCCTACTTTTCATGTTCAGAAGTTGATTACAGAAGTAATTGACCACTATAAAAATTCACTTAATAACACACACAGACACACGTGCATATATATATATATATATATATATATATATATATATATATATATATATATATATATACATAAACATATATATATATATATATATATATATATATATATATATATATATATATATATATATATATATATATATATATATATATATATATATATATATATATATATATATATATATATATACTATATACACACGAGTTTATGCAAATACTTGGAGAAATTAAAAAAAAAAGTGATTTTGAGCAGAAAATGTTCTACAAACATATGCATTATAAGGCTTTGTTTGTCCGTGAGGTGAATTTTTAAAATGACCATTATCGTTAAATGGCCAAGTGAGATGCCGCGCACAGAATGTCAGAATAGCACAGCTATGGGGAGGGGGCGGGGGAGGGAGAATGGAGTTGATCACGTCACTTGTTACCCTAAGCAGCCTTGCTTTTCCGCCAAGAGCGTTTTGGGGTTACAAGTGTCATTTTGTGAGCTAGAAACTGGAGAGAATGCCTTACCGTTCCAGTAATGTGGAATATGTAGATACCAGGTTTATTTATGTGCTACGCAACACGGAACTCCACTGTTGTATGAAAAATAAAAAAGGAAATCCTTGATTAGGCTGATGTTAATAAAATATTCCAAATTAAATGTATCCTTTAGAAACAAACTAAATGATAATATGTATGTATCATAGACACCTTCTCCCTCACCTTCAATGGTATTCACTGGGCTCCAAAAAAGAAGAAAAAAGCGAGCCGGATGGAATCTCCCTTCATCAAAGATAGGTCTATCCATTACACACAGATCAAGGATTTAAAACATATTAGAAAAAACTCTCTTTCTCCATTAAAATATTCATCACACACTAGTCGAAGGAAAAAACACACCAAAGAAAATGCTTTCGTTTCTGTCAGATGAAAAAGACTTTCTTGATTCGTAAGGCTATCATTAAAATTAGATTACGGTGAAGTCTATTCACAGGTGATTTACTAATTGAAGGGACTGTAATGTTACATTTTTCAAAAACCTGGGATAAAGAAAATCATAGTTAAAAGACTATCAATCCAGTTGCCTAATGCATTTCATTGACCCTTCCCCCATATCCCTGACTACTCAGACATCGCACACGCCATCTAGGCCGAGAGCAATATTCTTTCAAACTTAATACCATCTACACCTTGGTCCATAGAGCTCTAAAATATTCTTCAACCTGGCAAATATTTCACAAAGAAATAGTCTTTTTATTCAACTTTTTTTCAAGATAAACTCCTATCCACAAGATATAGTTCATAAAATCACCAATAAGTTATTAACACAATTTTTACAACCTCCAACAGTCAACTTTGATGTTCCCTTATTCTATGCCTCAATCCCGTATATGTCTGACTCTAAATTCTCCTTAAATCTCACACGAATAATTGAACAAGAAATCCCCTGTCTTAACGTAAAACTTATCTCGAACAACCCATGTACAATAGGATCATTTTTTAATTTCAAAGATCGCCTGCAGTCCTTCATGCGATCCAATGTGGTTTATAAATTCACATGCCCTGGATGTCCGGGCTCTTACGTTGGATCGACGCGAAGGTTACTGCAGGTCAGATATTGCAGCCATTTGGGTTTTAGCTTTCGCACTGGTCAAAGAATCAAGCAACCAGAATTTTCTAATATAAGAAATCATGCCGCATTATGTGAAACCGAAGTCCTGAAACAACACTTCTCAATAATTGGTTATGTAAGGGACCCAGACCACTTAACAACTTTAGAATCATTATATATTAAAAGACTGGTTCCCTCTCTCAATAGTAATACTTCCTCAGCAACTTTGTATCTGGCATAGTTGTCGTCTGGCCTTGGACGCCATTGTATGTCATTCCCTCTTCTCTTCTGCTTATGGACGGTTGGTGTTTTGGTAATCTCTTTGTTTTCTGTTTTATGTGCTTTTCATGCTTTTACTTTTTATAGTTTTAACTTGTAAATTTGAATTACATTGTGAATTCCTTTTTATGTTAATAATGTATTTTATTGTGTCTTTTACTTTTCACAGACTGATGATGCACTAAGTAGTGCGAAACGTTTTTTGCTGTTAATAAACTTTCCGCAGTTTTTCATGTTCTTTCCTTTTCGCCTTGCAAGTTCAAATGGAAGGCGAAAACTTTCAGGCTTACGACGAAGAGCTTTCGCAATGTTCACATCATGAGATCACGTAGTACCTTTAAAGAACCTTGAAGAAGGGAGGTAGTAATGTACTAGTAAAAGAGCGCGAGGAAGAATGCTCGAAAGCAGAGTAGAAATTTCCCAAAGGAACTTCATATTTTATGCCATCACACATTGCCTGGCATGTTCTGAGTGCTTCTGCTTCTTCTCCTACATTTTTTTGAATGCATGTTTCTCTGCTCAGATGGCTGACTTTTCTGTTTTAGATATTTTTTCATGTGTAATTTAGTGTTTGGGAGTTGATCATTGTAGCTATCATTACACGATATGACCATTCGCATACCCAAAATGTATTTCAGATAGAATTCCTCTGTACTACAGCTACCTCAAAGTATTTCTTTGCCCACTACACTTATGTCTTATGAAAATGGTATGGTAACACCGCAATTCTGCGAACGAAGGCCTATTTGTCTTGCAACGACGGACATGAATGGTCGAGCAATTGGATGCCAATGCTCATATTTTCTAAACATTACTGTAGGCACAGTAACATATTGTCTACAGTAGTGTTTAGAAAATTGAGCAATAGCTCGACCATTCACGTGCATCGTTACAAGACAAATAGGCTTTCATTTTGAGAGTTGTGGTGTTAGCATACCATTTTCATAAAACAGGAGGGTAGGGGGTAAAGGAATACTTTGAGGCAACTGTAGAAAGTAATCTTATGTATAAGAGCAGATGAGCTAAGAAACGGTAACATTATTTCTTAAGACAGATTTATTGAAGATAAATATAGTGCTTCAAATGGAAACGTTTTGTGTAGAAATGCATATGCAATGATGTGTACTGCATTCTAAATTCAACTAATGTATTCACTTTTTATAAAATTAATTAATGGAATAGGAATGCACGATTACTCGATATGAAGGTGGATGATTATATTACCTCTCGGAATAAAGATTGAGGGAACTGGACTTGGTAATATAAATTGTTATGATAAAAGATAACAGAGATATAAAATGCGTAAAGTAGTGTGTATATTTCACATTTTAAGAAAAATTCGTATTCACAATCATCACTAATGACACGCCCTTTAGACTTCTCAGCTTCAGATTAACATATTATTCATCTTAGATTTACAATTTGTTTTCTAAATCGTCAGTGTCATTGGTTTTTCAGTTAGGAAATCTACTCTCACAAATCCCTATGGGCTTTTTTTTTTACCTAAAAAAGGCTTTGGTATAACAAATAATTTCCCAATGCAGGGATTCGGTCTGTGTCAGGCTTTACTGACTATAAAGAGAATGTCAGTATATGGTCATACTTATGACACGTAGGATTAAGGTATAACGTATCTCCACCTCCACACTTATAAATGTGATAGTATTCTAAATGAGGTAGAAAGAGAGATAGATCTCAAACTATATTCAAACTTGCATAGTTATGACATATAGGATTAATGTATAATTGACCTCGACGTTCATATTTATGAATGAGATAGTATTCTAAATAAGGTAGAAAGAGAGTTAGATCTCAAACAATATTCAAACTTACATAGTTATGACACTTAGGATTATAGTATATCACAACGTTCACGCTTATAGATAGGATAGTTTTCTCGATGACGGGAGAAAGAGACTGTTAACTTAGACCTCAAACAATATTCAAACTTACATCTTAGTGAATTAAAGTTTTTCAATATGGACAATAAAAATTTATTGAGCTGAGTATTTGATTACTAGAGTAAATTCACATCAACCGTGCATTTAATATCTAGGCCCGTCCCTTACGAGGCTCCTGATTGGCTGTTTATAAGCCAGTCGCAGGGCTGGAAACTCTCAGTCTTTCTCGAGAGTTTGCATGAGCAGGATGTGTGTTCTACCTCTTCTGAGGGATACGTCTTTCAACCGTATACCTCATGAGAGGTAGAACATTCATCCTCCTTAAGTGAACTCTCCAGAGAGACTGAGAGTTTCCAGCCCTGTGATTGGCATATCAACAGCCAATCAGGAGTGTCGTAAGGGACGAGTCTAGACATTAGATGCACGGTTGATGTGAATCTACTATAGTAATAATCTGACTGATGGTTCAAAACCACCCATATATTGAATATGATACATCTGATTCATCCTAAAACCAAACTTGGCTTTCTGATTCTTACAATAGTAGATGAGATGGTTTCAGCCGTTAAAGATCTGTAAAGATCTGTAAGAATCTGGTAGTACCTGAGTCTTGTTGTCATGGGAATGTACTTTGTTTGGCCTACTAAGGTTCCGTTAAGCTGCTTGGATCAGGTGTAAAATGATCAACTTGCTTAACTACAAAAATATCCTTTTGTAGAAACAGTGTGCATCAAAAGACCAATTATCAGAAAACTAATTTTGGAAGAATAGGGGGAAAGTGAGAAGAAGGGTAATAATATTGGTGATTTTCTATATCTTTCACTCACAAAACAATGCACTCACAAAGCAGTGCAACTATTGAGAAGATTCTGTGTATTACTATTTTAAGGATATTTAAATCGATCAGTTGCAATTTGGTAAAATAAGAATGACCAAATCATGTTAACCGCTAATATGAAGACTGTCATTAAAATTCATGAACCTATGAAGTGTGTGATTATGTCTCTGGATATCTCGTTTGTTAAAGCAGTTTGTTAAGCAAAAGCTATATATATCCACAAACAGTAGAAATAGGAACAAGAGAAGCATTTACTCGACAATGAATGTGAGGAAAGAAGACGGAGAAAAGGCAGAGTAAAGAGGAATGAATATCAGTATCTGTTATTTTCTTTGACATCCCTTTGATATCTTCACTTCATAGAGTGTCTTTACAATTAGAGATGCATTTTCATAATTGTACACGATTTTAAATTTCAAATTTTATTAAATTCGCTTTTACAGTGATTTTTTTTTTTTATTGTTGAAGAGACTCCTTTGCGAATAAGAAAAACTCTTTGTATGCTCATTTACATAAAGAACAGGGTCCGCAAGGAATGCAACGCCGAATCCTTCCCTCTAACCCAGAGAGTAATGATAATCATTTCCTTTGAACTCGTCGGTAGATTTTTTCCAGAATTCTCGAGCAACTCCCCCGCGTAATCCACAATGTCATAGAAGGGCTTCACTGATTATCGTTTATCCACGCATCTTCTGTTTCATATCCCCGTTCTCTTGAAATCATTGTGCTGTCTTATTTTTATAGTTCTTCAAATATAACATTGCCCTTTTCTGTCTCTGCAAGACAATAGTAGGTGGGTAATGATTCATTCAGCGAAACAGGGGCATGACGCTAAACTATAATCTTATTTAAACAACATATAAAGATAATCCTACACAAAGGTATACCTGCTTACATCATTAATACTTACGTATTTAAAAGAAAAGCAAAAGAACTAAATCTTAACATTTAAATGTCGTTACATTTAAGAACAATTCGAGTTGTTCTGAGAATGAAGGTTTTAAAATGTAACTGAACCTCTAAGCAATTTTCTGATATCTGGCAAAATTAATGAGTCTGAATAATAGATTTCCAAAGAAATCTGTAACTGACTTTAAATCACGAGATAATTACCCTGTCTGTCTGAAGGCTACAGAGGCAGTCACTACACAGAACTAATGAATTTTGAAACTGTTTTCTATAACTGTTAAATTATTCAGTTTCGAACTTATAGAAATAAAGTTTGCCAAAATTATAATAAGGTTGAGATCTGACCTTCCCTTTCTGGCATTAATAGTCACTTTTGTTATCATTCGAAATCCTTTATCTCATAAGCTGTCAGCCCCAAGCATCAAGATTACCTGAAGACGAGTTTATTGTTTACTTTCGCCGTGGCTGATCAAGGACTGGCCTTTTTTTTTTTTTTTTTTTGGCTGAATTGTTCAAAAATTATAAACATACCTTATAACGTTTTCTGGAAGTTTAATACCAAAACGATAATTTAGTGATGTGGGCTGTAATTTTGAAGTTTCTTTTTCTCCAAAACTGTATAAACAATGTTTTTTTTTTCTATGAATAACTTACAAGCAGATATTGCCTCAAAAGCAAAAGATAATTTTCTATACAAAGTAGTTCGCTCCATGGTAATTATTTTACCCTCGAGGCACGAAATTTCATAGGAATAAATATAAGTGGGAGCGGAATCGTCCCTTGAAAAGATTTAATGTCCGAGTTCGACACTGAAAAGTTGTCGCTGGATCGCTCTCTACACTATATAAACGTTATGGCAGATCAATAAGATATTTTTGGTGAGGAAACTCCAAGAAAGATGTTAAGTATTCATAAACTATTTATTTCTATACATAGACCCAGCTGTTCAAAAGTACATGAACATGCAACATTTTTACTCCTTTGTGCCTTCGAAAAAATCTGATAATAGAAATACCACATAATTACACATATATGTCACATCAAAATGCAATCCCATAAAAAAGGCGATCACTAAGCAGTCTTTCTTTGAAAAATTGTTGAAATTCGTATCATATCTTACACTTTTCTCTGGAATAACGGAATATTGATATAGCAGAGGCTCATTTCCGTCGAGCAACTCAGTACGAGAAAAACATACCCTCGTAAAATGCATCCATCACATAACAAACCAGATTGCAGAATTTATTAAGAAAAGTAAATATAGCCTTATAGAAATGGAAAGTTAATTAACTTATGAAAAGATATAAATTGACGTGGATATCATTCTCTTCATGAACTAATAAATCTCCTTTAAATAAGATTCGAGTTGTTTGCCTAAATAGATTAAACCATCTCTCTCAGCTATTGCTCTTTGTTTGTGCAAATATTGATTCACATGATTCTGAAATGAAAGAAAAACGTTAATACTAAGTAGTCAGGGATATTCTTTTAAACTCGGCGCAGACGATTTTGAGTGAAAAAGTATATACAAATAAGAAATATATCATTCACAATTTCACATTGTTTTTAACTCTTCAGTAGATCTGAAAAGTCATGAAATCGAACGAAATGTGATCAAGTGCTAAATACAGGGACACATTGTTATGCAGATCTATGAAAATTGCTAAATATATAGAATATGTTGTGTATTGATAGTGACTGAATTATACTCAGGCATTAACGAAAACATGCCACGAATTAGCAATATATATATATATATATATATATATATATATTATATATATATATATAATAATATATATATATATATAGATATATATATATATATATATATATATATATATATATATCTATATATATATATATATATATCTATTATATATATATATATATATATATATATATATATATATATATATATATATATATATATAATTTTTCCATTTATTATTTCTATGTTTAAAGTAATTTTTATATAAGCTTTCTTCTCCACGTAAACTTGATTTGTATGATGGTCCTTTTGCACATATTCGCATTAATGTTGGCAATTAAAAAAACTGTGATTATAATAAGAATATTTGATTTTAAGAAAAATTCACATCATTCATGCTATCAAGCATACCTTTGGCCATATGTTTGGTTAGCAAATCACCATTACACATATGTAAAGAAGAAGAAGAAGAAGAAGAAGATGATGAAGAAGAAGAGGAAGAAAGCGAACGTATTTAAGTTAAGGTTCTCACAGAAAGAGTTTGTTTCTTTCCCCAAAATCAGTGAATTATTGACGAGGGTTTAATGACCGTTTATCTTTTTTTATGCGGCTCCGTAAAATTTCTCGATGATGAAGCGCGTAATCAGAAATCTCATTAGCACTAAATAGCTTACTTGAATATATTCTACCATCGTAATCAATTTCTTTTAGGCAAAATATTCTAAAATTCCCCCAAGCCTCTCATTATAAGCTGATTTACATAGATTAGAATATGTAAAAGACAATGTTCATAGACAGTCTGTTAAAAGTATCTTCTTGCTAAGGAGCTAAAATGCGGAATTTCAGGTGGAGAAGAAACTGGGGAACCTTAATGCTGATGTGACGCTTCTGTATTCCTGGCTTTTTCTGAAAATGGAGCCTGATATGTTCATACATTTTTGTTTTGCTTTAGGAGGTAATGTTTCTGGTGTCAAAAAAATCACAGAACTGAAGACTTTATGTGCGCCATTTAAAAAGTTAGACGTAGTTATCCGATGGAAACGACGTTATTTGGTCGTCTACTGTTGGCATCTGCTGACGGTGTCACGAAATGCTGACCGTAAGAACGGAAAACTTTCGCACAGCGACAACGCAATTTGGAAAGTTTTCGGTATTTCCCTGCTTTCTAAAGTTAGATTCATGATATGAAATCATGTTTTGTGATGACATGACAAGATACATTTTTCCCATAGTATAGAACGGCCCCCTGGCCAAAACGATCTTTCATAACTTTGGGGAGAGTAAAATGGCCTTTGCTGATGTACAGTCCTGTTCAAGTGCAGGATTGTCATCAGTTTATCATTTTCATTTCATTTCTCATTTTTCCATCTAGCCATACTTTCATTTCAGCGCTGAATGATCTTATAGGTCCCAGCGCTTGGGCTATGCCCTAAATTCCATAATCCATCCATAGTATAGAACTACAGATCTTTCTTTAGTAGGCTTAACGTCATTCTCGACAAGAACTTTTCGTTGCCGAAAAGATAGATTTGTTAACATCTGTTTTAACATCTGTTATCCGTGGTGTCGCTTACCTGACGGAAGGATTTGTTCGTTTTATGATGGTGTGTGACGCTCAATTTATGATATATAATCATGTTTCATGCGTAAAATACCCACATTTTGCCACGCAAAAAAAGTATAATACTTATAGTTATTATAAAAGAACGTTTGATGGTACCGGAAACATGTGTTTGGAATGAGAGACAACATAAATTTCGCAGAAAAGGGTGGAGAGCATAAATTAACAGAGAGAAAGTTAGAGTGAAAATGCCGGTGCTGTCACCAACACAACGTTGTCTATCTGTATTTGCCTCCCATGTTATTGACGGTGACCTCCTTAATTAATTCATGAAAACGTACTTCAACTTTTCACATCTATCAAGAACACGATCGCAGAGGTAAATACTTTGCATTTTCCGGAGCTAAACGAGGAAATTGGAAATTATATGAGAACCGCATAACTGTGTGTGTGTGTTTTTATTTATTTTTTTATCTTTTTTTTGCATTGAATTTTAAGCATGTGATCTTCAATCTTAAGCATTTGATCTGGGGTTTTTGCCTTATCTCATTTCAAGGCGGAAATAACTCACTGAAAACTGCTGTCCAGGAATTTCTTGTAGGAGTAACTTAAATTACATATGAAGTTTGTTTCATAAAGTTCTCGGAGATTATCCCATTGTGTAGTTATTCCATTCTCTTCGTCGTAGACACTGAAGCTTGATTTTTTTCCCTCTTGGAATGTTGTACTTCAGTGTTTTTCGTTTTCTGAAAAGAAAACTACTGTGCCGGCTTTGTCTGTCCTTCCACACTTTATTCTGTCTGCATTTCTTTTGTCTTCATCCAGATCTTAAAAACTACTGAGGCTAGAGGGCTGCAAATTGGTATGTTGATCATCCACCTTCCAATCATCAAACATACCACGTTGCAACCCTCTAACCTCAGTAGTTTTTATTTTATTTAAGATTAAATTTAGCAATAATCGTGCGTCTGGCAACGATATAGTCCAGGCCACCACCGTGCCGTGGTTAAAGAGCCATGAGCTGG
>NC_061107.1:105412400-105417400 GCF_015104395.2 Macrobrachium nipponense
AATACCTCCTCCTGGAGGTGGAGCTTCATTATCGATAGAAGCTGAGTCTGTCTGGTGCGAGGTCAAAGGTCGCGACAGTGTTATGACTGTTGCCACTTTCCTGTCTCGCCAACGTCCTGTGACTATGGGTTTTTACGGCTATGCTTGTTGATCAAATTTGACTCACACCCCAAATAGTTGGAGAGCCAGGTGGATTTTATTCACACTATTGAGTAAAAAAGGATTGAGTGTGTAATTCTATTGTAAATCACCTAACAATGAAAGAAAGGGGAGTCTTAAGTTGCACAATCCTGGGCTTTGGTCCCTGAGGGCCTCAAAGGGGGAGCCAAAAATCCAATAAAACAAACTTTCGAGTACAACAACCGTTCCAAGCCTGTTTCATTTAGATCACCCCTCAAATTAAACTAATGCAACTTAAGACATGAAAATACCTGGGCTTACTAATTAAGACACCTACTAATTAACGACCAATTAACGATTTATTTAAACTTTCAAGTACAACAAAAATTCTTCTTGCAAATGATTATTTAGTAATGCTAGACCCCATATCCACAACTTAAGACGCAATGTTTCCTGGGGTTTGTAGATAAGATGGGGGTCTTTGGACCCTGAGGGATATGAAGACCCTTATACAAAAGAGGGAGTACAACCATTTTGATTGATTCTTTGGATGAAACATTATTTCAAATGAACAAAAATGCAATTTAAGACACCAAAATAGCTGGGTTATTAATTAAGTCAACTACTGATTAACGACTAATTAACATTTAATTACACTTTCAAGTACAGCAAATATTCTTTTTGTAAAAATTTATCGACTCTAGACACAATATCCACAACTTAAGACATGATTTTTCCTGCGGTTTGTGGATAAGACGCCTACTAATTAACAAGCAATTACTATTTGTTCAAAATTCTCTCTCTCTCTTCTCAACTCATTCTCCTTCTCTCTCTCTCTTATCTCTCTCTCTCTCGCTCTCTCTCTCTCTCTCTCTCTTTCTCGTTATTTTCACTTTACTCTGATTATTCTCTTTTTTCTGTTTTTCACGCTACCCTATCTATTATTTCTTATAGCTATCATTACATAATAACAAACCTGAACTCCTTAGGGAGGTAGTGCCATCAGCGCACCTCATGAGGTGCAATGTAGGCATTACTTGAGGTTCTCCGCAGCGTCCCTTCGATCCCCAGCTGCAACCCTTTTCCTTACCTCTGTTCATAGTCTCTTTCTTCCATCTGACTGTCCACCCTCTCCTAACTATTGCTTCGTAGTTCAACTTTGTGGTTTTCTTCCTGTTACACCTTTCGAACCTTCTCACTTGTCAACTTCCGTTTCAGCGCTGAATAGCCTTAGTTGCCTCAGTGCTTGGCATGTATGCCCTCAAAATCTATATATAACAAAATAAATGAATATTTTAAAAATACAAAACGAAACGTAGTCCTGCAACATGCATATAGTGTAGCAGTATGTACATTTTATTGACGTGTAAATTAAGCATCATCATGATTTAGAAAATTGCACTTCAATTGTTACACTTCTTGAAAGGCAGTGATATTATTACAGTATAAAGAGTAATCCACCTACAGGCAAAACGTGTTTCTTTAACGCTGATTTGAAAGAGCTGATATTAACTACTGTTTTACACACCTGTTGGGAGGTTATTCTAAGCTAAAGAACCCTGTACAGTGAACGATCTTTTACCCAGCCCGATATTTGGCCTTGGTATGTAAAGGTCGTTGCTATTTCTTTTTGTCCTTTCACTTCTAAATACAACTGTTTTCAGAGAAAAAATCCATTTTGGTAATGAATTATTTAACATTTTATTTTATAAATGAGGAGACATAGGCCGTATTGTATTCTTGGCTCTGTTTAGCCACTCTAATTTCATGAAAATAAAATTGGGGTTACATGATCGTATTTCTTTGCCTTCCCATCAGTCACCTTTGCTGCAAAGTTTTGTAGTTTTTGTATTAGATGTTGCAAAACATTCGTTAAAATCTTATGCTTTATCTTTCTTATCTTTTTAATCATGGATACTTACGTTAGTGTTTGTGGCAGGGATCTTTTTATGAACAATTTTCCATTTAGTAGGCAAATTACCACGACAGTTTTTAAACATCTTTAAAATGCTTTAATGAGCTGATTAACCGTTTTTTATAGTTTTAATAAATATTTATTTAATTCTAAGATTAATGTATCCCTTTTGACTCTTTCATGCAATTCGTTTTCTTGCTTTCATTTGTATTTTAAGGTCAGGACTTATCCAAGGGGCCGGAGGTCGGGTCATTACTTATGTTACAGATGGGGCAAACTTATTTAAACTTGACAAAAATCCTACTAAATACAGGAATTTGAACATTTACATTGACTACTTAAAATTGTATAAAGGTCACGGGTTCAGCTTAAGAGGCTATTACTGAACGTATTTTGACTAGTTTCTTAAACCAAGAAATGTTCTAGTTAGAGGTTGCCTTTTTAGTTTTGAAATATCAATTTGTAGAGTTACCATCTCATGATCAGTAATAGGACAGGGAAATCATTTCTGATCTGTTTGTGATACTAACATCTACCAGTGATGAGGTTATACTTGTAATTCTTGTAGGTTTGATTGGTGTATAATTTTACTTAATTTACTATTAAATGATAATAAATCATTAATTTCGTCTAGTATAAAAATTGGCTTTCCACGTAAGGAAATTACTTTAAATAATTCTTAACGTCATCTAAAGAGGAGATTAAATCTTTGGTGTGGCGGTAAACACACCCTAAAATGAATGATAGGAGCTTTTTATGTTGTATAGTTATTCAGACATCCTCTACTCCTACTACTCTGTCAACATTTAGGGTAATTCTGTTAATTCTTAAATCATCTCGAACGTAGATACAAGTTCCTCCTCCTCTTCCCTGCTCGCAACGTTAAATATTAAAATTTGAAATATTTACAACACTCTCTCGATACCCGAATCTAGCCGTGTTTCAATTATACATAGAATGTCTATTTTTATTTCTTTTCATAACAATTCTGCTTCATCAAAATACGACAATGAAGACTGAGCATTTATGTGTTCAATAGTTAACAGATTTCTCACATCCTTCTCAGTGATAGCGGTCTTCACTGTTCCTTCTGCAGCGCCATCTTCCTGGTCGTTGTCCTATGGAGCATAGCGAGGACAACAGACTTTTATGGCCCAAACTATGGTAGCTATTGCATCTATTTCTGTGGTCATAATAACGTGAACTTTGATTGTGGTTATATTCACCACAATTTTATAGCATCCGGGGCGGGACTGGTAACGTTGAATTTGTCCGTAGTTTTTGCCATCATTTTGACGATGCTTCTTGAAAGTTCCACTCTCTCGACGCTGATCCTCCCTGTAGTTGGTACGATCCCGATTTGTGGTCTGCCCTGAATTCCACCCGTGTTTGGTAACGGATTCCCTGCCTGTAGTATATATGATACGAGGGCGTTCTGATTTTTTTTCTACTCACTTATGGGACCTTTTGCCGACGTTCTTCCAGTTATCACAGAGATCAAAATGCTGGCATTGCTTGCTAAGAGACTCCAGTAACCTATTTGCACCTCGCCTATTTAAGAAAATGCCGAGGTTTTCATTGTTTTAGTGAAGACACATTCATCTGTTTCCTCAGTAGCTAGCTTGAAAGACGAATCACTGTTTATATTTAGTATAACACTCCCTAAACACCATTCACTTAGTTGGTTATTATGTAGTCAATAATGTCCTTATATCCCATTATACGAAGGTTAAGAAACAGCTTACATAATTGATTTCCATATTTTAATTAACTTCCTTAAGCTCCATAACGACTACTGAAGTTATCAAGGATGTTCGATGATGCTATATCATCCCAAACATCATAGCTGTCATGTACTAAAATGCATCTTGCAGGTGCCCAGTTTAACTCTTCAGATATACCCAACTCTTTTTAAGGTCAACATTGGCGCCGGTTATTGTTCTTAAAAAAGTATTTTCGCCAAGAACGGTTGAGTGTATGCAGCATAAGTTTGTATCACCCAGTAGCAGTGTAGAGTCTTCCTCCTGTGTTGCAGTTCCTGATAAAGGATTATCTATAGTTACTCCCCTGACCATTTTTATATACTCTTCGATGTTGGTTAGACGATCATTCAATCTGTTTATAGTGACGTTAGCACTTTAAAAATTCATTTAACTCTGATTTGTAAAGTTTTCTGGTTCAGAGCTTCTCTAAGGAGGTCATTCATATTTTAGTTTCGGGTCGCTTCCTTTTCAGTCAGCGAAGAGGACTGGGATATTCGAGGAGGATGCGTTTCCTCTTCTCTTGTAGGATGAGTTTGTAATTTTTCACGATAAGGTCAATCAATTTGTCCTTAGAGACCCTTATTTTATTTAATCCTAGATTACGGCAGTGTTTTTGTAGTTCTGGTTTAGTAAAAGTTTCGTTCAAGAAATTCCATGATGGGTGTTCAAGGTTAGGCAGCAGTGGTGTAGAAGAATCGTTGTCCATCGTTCTTTTTCTATTCTCTTTCTCTCTAGTTTGTGATGACGACGACTAAAAAAGTGAACGATGTGTAAAGAAACAGCCTCATATACTTCTTACAAGGCTTCAGTGCCCATGCGAAAACTTGGAAGGCTTTTGAATAGGAGCCCTCTTTACTGTTAGGTACCATTCTATAAGCATGAAATACTCAAATATTGGGCTAGCATATACCACAATGTCACTGAGAGAGAGTTACAAAGAGTTACAAAGATTAGGATGCCTCATAGACTTATTAGTCCTGCCGAGGAGGCATCGTATTCTCACTTATCTGTTGGAGCAGGTTTTACTGTTCATTCACATTGTCCTAATGATTTTGTCTAGCTTTATTTTAAACTCTTCCACACTGTTGCTGTTTACAACTTCTGGTGGCAGTTTATTCCGTGTGTCACATATCTTGTATGTAAAGAAGTTCCCACAATGGAATGTGTTGTATCTCTTTAGTTCTGGTTTCCACCATTATTTC
>NC_061107.1:105419900-105427400 GCF_015104395.2 Macrobrachium nipponense
CGGGGAGGCAGAGACAGTTCTGCTTTAAATGAACTTGAACGTTTACTCACGTTCATTGAGCATATGCTATTTTTACTATAAATGCTACTACTATTACGACTACTACTACTACTGCTAGTGCTATTATTATTATTATTATTATTATTATTATAAGGAAATAAGCCGTAATTAAAACGAAGAGCACAGAAACTAGTAAATTTGCCCATGACTTTTACACAGGCTACACTTTTCCCCACCCCATGGGAGAAATAGAGCACAAGAAGGAAAAATGAAGTAAAACTGGAGATATGAAAAGAACAAAAGATAAATATGAAGAGTAAAGAGATCATATTTCTCCCTTGTATACAGCGCGAAGGATCGTGTGAGACTGGTTCAACCATAACTTTTGTTGAGAACTCTTCAAGTCCTTCACAATTTTTTCCTAAGAAAAGGAATTTTTTCCTAGTTACAGTCACTTTTTTTATTATCAACAATCACCGAAATTTTCACATCTGTCCATTTTTTAACAGTTTGCTCAGCCTACATTTGAAATTCGTTAGCTGTATTTTTTTAAATTAGAGTTTTTGTATTACCAACCAGTCAGACGCACTTCATTGTTACTAGGTAACAAATGTTTGATGATCGTTAGCTGTATTTTTTTAGTTAGAGTGCTTGTATTACCAACCCGCCAGAAGTTCCGCAGTGTTACTAGGTAGCAAATAACTCCACAAGTGATCACCTACTTCCAAAACGTTTCACTTCTTATCGATTTTTTCTTGATATACAGAACTGGTAATTATCCTTTTCACTTCGTTAATATTATCTGTAAATAAAAATAACAATTTCCGGACGTCTCGATGTTTGCATGTATTCACTCATAAGCAAATCTTACTATTTATTTTTCCCCCACTGGAAAGAAGAGCAAATGGCCAGTAATCTGTTGGGTATAAAAGCCAAAGTCATTCATTGGACTTGCGTTTTGGAAGTGTTGATGACAACTGGTCATCATTTGTTGTTTGTGCTATTTTAGTTACATAGCGTTGAGTAGAAATAAGGTAAATCAATTTTTAAAATCTATTTCCTAGGTTAAATTTCTTCACTGAAAGAGGTATACTGTGATACTCGAGTTTATATGAGTAATTTTTGAATTAAATGATGTGTTTTAGTTCTGTGATTAATTCGGAGCCACCTTTCAGCAAGTAAAACGTGTTTATAAAGGCCTTATATGCATTGCTTGAAGAATCATTTACAGAAGGTTATTACTTAGCCTTATAAATGATTGATTGACTAAGGTGATCTGTCGGCTGCGGTTTTATTTACCTGTAGAAGACCAAGTCTAAGAATCTTACATTTCGCAGAGAAGTGTGTTAGAGGAAGGACAGGTAGGTCTAGGTCACAGAATTCTTGTTGAATTTTCCATAAATTTTGACAGTTTATTTAGGAACAACGATCATATTTATTTCATAACCTATAACTTTTAAATCATCTACTAAAACGGTTTCATATTCAGTACTAACATTTTACTTATTTCCACAACAGGTAATCTCGGAATCATCAATAATAAATCATTGTACACAAGTCTAGGAATGTGAACGAATGACATGCATATGATATGTCAAACATTTTCTAGCCTACATCTAAGTCGAGCCTAGATCTAAGATGTTATGATGTAAATGAATTTGTGCAATATCTGATGAGAATATCCATCATAACTGAAGCTTTTTTTTTTCGTTCTTGAGAATTTTCTCCATCTCCTTGATCTTTCATTAGGAGATGAATTTTCGTTTCAAGACTTGGCAACACTTTCAATTATCAGGAGAGATGGGAATCTGGGGTTCTTTTTTATATATCGTTTTGTCAGTCTTTTCTCTTACACACTGTATATATATATATATATATATATATATATATATATATATATATATATATATATATATATATATATATACTTATATATATATATATATATATATATATATTATATATATATATATATATATATATATATATATATATATATATATATGTGTGTGTGTGTGTGTGTGTGTATGCATTTATAATGGTGTTTTTTTTAACTCTCACTCTCTCTCTCTCTCTCTCTCTCAATACTGGGCTTCTTAAAGATGTACTGGCAGCATCAGTGCCCGATGGACTCGAAATTTTGCGTTTTGTGTTTCATCAGGAACTTTGATATTTGGTCTTAGCGCTCCGAAGTATTTCTTTTTTATTATTAATGAATGAATTAAAATTATTTTAAAACTAACGCGTCATAACACAATAGGTACTGCAGGCATAGGATTAACGTAAAGTTTTAAGAATAAATGGCATCCTTATGAAGTTTATGAGGAAATGTGAAAAGGAAGGAAGCATTCAAGAAGAAGACTCCTTCTTGACTCTGTCTCAGAGCCAATTTTCCAACATAATGAAGTAAGTTAATTGTCTTATTTCAAGTAGGAAAATATAGTATATAGATCGACTTGCAGATTTATTGTATTTTCTACAGTTTCAGTCTCAAAGTTACATTTTCCATCCAAAAATACGTATATTGATATTATAGTTGGGTTATGTGTTCCTCATTGGACGAGTGGGTTACATTCTCGCCTATCGACTCGGTAGTCGGAGTTCGCTTCCCCCTCTGCCAACGTTGAATCAGAAGAATTTATTTCTGTTGATTAGAAATTTATTTCTCGATATAATGTGGTTCGGATCCCACAATAAACTGTAGGTCTCGTTGCTAAGTATATATAACAAGTTGGCTCCTAGCCTATTTAATCCTTCGGGCCAGCCGTAGGAGAGCTATTATTCAGCTCATTGGCCGGGTTAAATTAAGATATGCTTAACCTTTGTAGCTGGGTCATGTCATTCTTTTGACATGTTAATCAATCATAATTGAAAATATTTGATCATAATTATCATTTTTAGGTATAATCATCTTTGATTTCATTGCAAAGGATATTAATTTAATGAAAGGGCGAGTGTGGATTGAAAATCAGTAACAAACTGGCAATATGACGTTTCTTCACATCTTAAAAACTCAAAATGTTTGAGAAAATGTAACAGAAAAAAATAAGTATCTAAATTACTGAACGAATTTAAAGCGGATTCGTTATGCAATGAAACTTTTTGTACAGCATCTACATTTGTTTCCTCAAATCCACCATTTACAAATATCAGCCATTTTTCCTGCATAAGTTTTCTCTTATTCTTGAATCAGTATTTTACTGAAACAGATCTAGTGATGTTCCTTTTTCTTATCTTTTCTCTAAATTATTAAATATCGATTGAACTGACATTGACCACAAAGGAGGATCCCCGCTGGGAGGTAGTGCTGTCAATGCACCTCGTGCGGCGCACTATAGGTATTACTTAAGGTTCTTTGCAACCCTCCCCTAGCTGCAACCCCTCTCGTTGCTTTTACTTTACCTCCTTTCGTATTCTCTCCCTTCCATCTTACTTTCCACCCTCTCTTAACAATTGATTCATAGTGCAACTGCCAGGTTTTCCTCCCGTTACACCTGTAAGGACAACGTCCTTCCGCTATTTTCATTTACTTATAACAACATGCCAAATTCTAATGCATTCCATATTGTGTAGAATTCTCTGGCCTTTCCGCCGATATAATTACCATGTATGAACACAGACTGCGTCTGTAGTTATTTATGAATGTATGTCTATAAGAAAACACAAATCTAATGTCTCATTCATTTCTGATCTCGGTGCGAGTCGGTACTACTTATCCGTCCGCACCTGTCTATGTCAACACAGTTCGTCTGTAATATCCTACGGGCTGCTCTAGGAGCAAGAGCACGTGCTGGCATAAGGCCAGCTTAATCTCAAACAACATAATAGATCATAAGTACCCAGATACCTGTCTTACTCTCTGGTCCTCACACACCTTTCAAACCTTTTACGGTCAAATTCCGTTTCAGCCCTGAATGACCTCATTGGTCTGAGTGCCTGGCCTTTAGCCTAGATTCTACATCCTCATCAACAAAGGAGGATGAACATAATCAAAATGGAAACAAACAATTGTGCATGAGAGAGAGAGAGAGAGAGAGAGAGAGAGAGAGAGAGAGAGAGAGAGAGAGAGAGAGAGAAATTTGAAAGTCAAGTGGGAACAACGGTTGTCGTCAGGCAATCGCTTGTGGTATGAAATGCTGCAAAGACAAATGCTCAGGGTTCAGAGGATTCACTCGTCAAAAAAAAAAAAAAAAAAAAAATCGTCTATCATGTTGAGGCAGCTGCCAAAAGAAGTCAAGCGGTATTTAAATATTGGAAAACTTTTAAACTTACGGGAGAGCGATTTCGCTGAAACCGTTGGACAGAAATTGAAAACACTGCTGATATTTACCATATTCATTCTTTGACAATACGAAGTGAAACATTAGACGTTACAAAAGATATTGATGGTACGTAAACTAAGTGATTGCGCTTAAATCAGGTGAATCAGGTCCTTTATTATTATTATTATTATTATTATTATTATTATTATTATTATTATTATTATTATTATTATTATTATTATTATTATTCATTATTATTATTATTATTATTAGATGAACCCTATTCAAATGTAACAAGCCCACCTTAAAGGCTACTGGCTTGAAATTCAAACTTTTAAAGAATATGGTATTCATTCGAAACAAGTAACCGAAGGTAATGGGAAATACAAAAGAGGAGATCAGTTATTAGAAAAAAAGATAAATTAAATTAGTAAATATATAAATGAAAATGTAAGTAAATTATTAAAATACAAGCATTGTATTAGGGTAGTAATTCATTGCATCTTCACTTTACAAAAATTTAATACTTCTTACAGCGGGAAGGACTGACTCCAGTGATCAAATGTCATGAAGTGTCAAATATTACTTTATTACTTACAAATAATTTATTTCATAAAATGAGCGAGAATTTACGTGCGGCTCATACATACATATACTATATATATATATATATATATATATATATATATATATATATATATCTATATATATTATTTATATAATATATATATAATATATAATATATATATTATTATATGTATAAGTAACTATTTATATATATATATATATATATATATAATATATAGTATATATATACATATATATACAAACACACACACACACACACGCATATATATATATATATATATATATATATATATATATATATATATATATATATATATCTTATTCCTTAGCGTATAAAGAGCTTCATTTATTTGTAGGGATATGTCAGTTGTGTACATACAAAGGTACTTGCATATTACTCCGCTCTGGTAATCCTTTTTACAATTGATACTGAATGTGTTGATTCTGGAAATCGGATTTCAAGTCTGATAATAGGAAAAATATCAGGGAGGGGAAAAATATAGAAATTATATTTTCATATCTGCCATATCTATATAGAAACTATATGTATTAAGGAATGAATTGATGTGTTAGTGAATTACGTGATGTCAGCTTCTCTAGCTTGGCCTAGAGATAGCCCTCTTGGAAACGAAGGAATTTGATATTTGTGCATTATTCGGCTGATGGCTGTTCGAACTGTTGCCACGGTCGATCTTGGGGTATGTTGGATGTGTACATCCGTTTGTACGTGCATGACAGGTCCGGCCGCTCGAGACACTTAAGAGAAAAGCTCACATTCTTTTGAGATAGGAAGGAAGACGGTTCAGAGGACACCAGGTGTTGAGGCAAGGCCCATCAAAAGGTATGGCATATATTTAAATGACTTAGAAACAGTTGCCTTTGAAAAGAGAGAAGTGTGAAGTGTATACATTTATTTAACATTGTGTAGTGGGGAATATAATGAATATGTCTCTTTCTTACAGATGGGTCCCGTGTCATTATTCTAGAAACGGGATTCTCTAAGCTTGACTATTGAAATGTAGCAGTTGACAATTTGAGACTTTGGGGTGATTACTTGGACTAGTCCAGGAGAGTGGAATGATAATTTACAGTTCTTTGTGGGGCAGACCTATTTTTCAAATATGACTTATTAATCATTTTGTTCCATTTTATGTTCATCTGGTTTGGGAAATAAATAGCATATTTTTGTATTTATGTCAACTCATTAGCCTAGTTGACAGTGCTTGCAGAGAGGCCGGCCACTACCGACAGGTAAGAGTTGTCATTTGTGTAGTTTTGTTAGGTGGCGGGGCGGGGGGTATGATATGCATTTGTGAGATCTTTAAGAAAAATTGGGAAAAAAATTGCAAAAGATATGCTTTCAGTCTTATTTCGAGAATAAAAGTCATTAGATAAAATATTGTTTATATTAAATGAAACTTTTTAGAAATAAAAATAGATATTTTGATGCTCCCTGGGGGTGTGTGTAAAATACTGAAAAACCTATTAATTTTTGACAGGTCTTACTATAAATCATAATATAATAAGCTATGATAATAATCTTAATCTTGTGCTGGTCCGTGCTTAGCAATTATGGAACCAAATAAACCCCCTCCCCCCCCCTCCCCTCCCCATCCACTCTCGCGCATAATGCTTTTAGTATCCTTTCGTGATGGTGTCATTAGTTATGGGCTCATTTTCCAATAGACACAAAATTCTTAGAACTTTTCGGTTTCAGCTTATACACGCTCGTTTACGCTTTTCATGACGTTGCATGCTCATTAGGGGAATTTTCCTGTTATGAGGAGATACACTACGTGTTTTACGATCGTTTAGGCAATTATGGGAAGAGCCCCGTTTGGCTAACTCTTTCGGATTCTGGTAATATATTAGTCTTTGTGTGTTAATGGAACGCCTCCTTTTACATACAGACTGATATGATCTCATCCACTGAATGAATTTGATTTTATTTTCTTTTCCAGCTTATTTCAGTCAGATTTTCTTCCTGGTTCCATCAAAACTAGCGTTAATTTCATAACAAATCGTCTTCAGAAAAACATGTAAAACGCAACCTAGAAAGTTATAGATTAATTTGTTTTAAACAATATAGTTCAAAGATATGGTTCGGGAAATCATGAAAAAGCATTACCATGAAAAGGAAAAGAAATGAAACAATGAAAAAGCATTTCTATGAAAGTAAAAAAAAAAGAAAAAGAAAAAAGAAAGAGAACGCATTCATTCATTTATATACTGGATGATATTCGTCTTTATGGAAGCAGGAATTCTTAAATCTTAAGAAGTAGAATATTTAAACTCGTCAATACTAGAAACTATTGTCAGGAATGAAATTAATCATGAGCATCATAAAATCAAGTTAAATCTTTTATGCAGATGAGAAGAGAAATATATCATGGGTCACACTTAGGAAACAATGGCCGGTTAATCTTGATTATATTTACAATTCCTTGGAGACCATAGATATAATGGATGGATACTGATACATTCAAATTGCATTACTTCATTAAATTATCTGTCCTTATTAATATAAAAAAAGTTTTTGCAAAGTGAGTGATAATTAAGTTATTCTCCCCTTCAACAATAAATATTTCTTATAGTTATGACTGACTTATTCACTCATAATCTCTTGTATTAACGTCGTGATAATCCCAAG
>NC_061107.1:105432400-105437400 GCF_015104395.2 Macrobrachium nipponense
TGACCAGAGGCTCCCATGAAACTTCTTCCAATTAGTCAGGTCTATTGCTTTGGGATAATCCTTCAAGTCAGTCAAGTCTTTGAACTTCCTCTATCACGCAAATCAGGGCCAGAGCTCTGAATTCCTCCGCATCCAATTCTCGGGATTATTGAATAATATTGTTGCTCTGCATTGTATTCCAGACATACTTTTGCACGCACATGCACACACACTTTATCTATTTATATATATATATATATATATATATATATATATATATATATATATATGGTATATATAAAGGTAGAAGCCATTAAGCAGACAGAAAACAATGGGGTAGCTGTAAGATCTTTCGACTCAACGTCCTTTATTTAGCAGACTGCTAAGTAAAGGCCGTTGAGTTGAAAGATTTTACAGCTACTCCGTTGTTCCACTTCCCTTCGTGGCTTCTGCCTTTATTTACATATTCATCACGTGCCAAACCTTCATGACTCAGTATATATATATATATATATATATATATATATATATATATATATATATATTATATATATATATATATATATATATATGTGTGTGTATATATATAAAGATATTAGGAGCCTCAAGAATGATGACTCCTCAATACCTCAACTTCTTATTCCTCTCTATGAGTCTACTCAGCAGTGATTTGACCACCTTTCTAATATCTTAAAAACTCTTTCCGAAAACAAAACAAAAAAAAAACAAAAAAAAGCCATCGGACCAAAGCTCTTGGGTTCCTTGTTCCCATTACTTGCACAACTACTAAAGTTAACGAAATGATTGGTCAATCTACCACTGGGCAATCTTTTTGCGTGAACAAAACACCGCAATACTCAGTGTACCATCTTTTCTTCATTGCTGGAGATTTTACCACAGATTCATACTACGATACATTTCCGTTAGTTTCAACTCTCTTTCTTCCACGTAAACTAAGCAAACAATTCACCAAATTAGCTTTAGTTTTTTATTCATCATTCAAACTCCGAAAGGAGGGTGAGAAAAAACAAATTTCATTCATTTTCATTCATTCCAGCTATCCTTCCATATCCACTTTTCCATTCCACAGTAATTGCGGGAAACTAATAAAGCCCAAGCTTTAGCTTTCATTGCTCCCCCTGCCAATATTTGTCCCATTCACTCCCTACTAAGTATTCTTTATCTTCTTCCAATTGCCATACTAACATCGATTTTTTACTCCTGTCTTTCGTGTACCCTTCAGCTAATATTCACTCTTGAAAATCCCCAAGGGATTCTTTCAAAGTCTTATAAACAGCCATATTCATGATTCCCAACAAATTCTATCTCTCCTATAAACCGGGCCTTCTGCACTATCTAAGCACAACCCGCTTCCTTACCCCTCAGCTTTACACTGACATAACCTGCTCTCTACCTGACTACCAAATTTTCCAAGCTTTCAAATCTTACACCGAACAGACGAGATCCCGTAAAACATCCCTATGTAAGAGTAACTTTTACACCGATCCAACTATTTTCAAGTGTAAATAATCCATCACTTACCCCTCGACTTCTCATCAGGATATCCAATACTTCGATATATTCAGATTGTTGAGCATCACACCTATCTGTTGATAATACAAAGTAGGCTCAGTTGCACAATCCCAGTTCATTCCCACTGGGTGGAAGGGCACTAATATTAGCTCGAGTCTTGAAAATGGTATGAAGAACACCGGTTCACCAACTCATCCCTAGAGACTTTGTCTATCTGGTACTAGATATTTTAAGTAGGGGAAATTGATATGACTAAAACAGGCATACAAACACATATATATGCACACACACCCAAACACACACACACACACACACACACACACACACACACATATATATATATATATATATATATATATATATATATATATATATATATATATATATATAGCACACACACACACACAAATATATATATATATATATATATATATATATATATATATATATATATATATATATATATATATATATATATATATGGGTATGTGCTTGTGTGTGCCCACGCATGCTAAGAAAACCTTTAATATTGTACACATATAAATGTTAAGGCAATGAGTAGGGCCAATCTTATAAATGAACATTTCAGTTGAGAATATTTGTACTCACAAATTTTGCTCTTATGCTTCGCCTGCCTTAATAGCCTACGATATATCTTATTGCTAAGTGATCTGGCAACAATAGGATGGCAATTTCAAAAGCGACGCTCCATTAGGCACTATCATCTTCAATTCCAGTCAAGTCAGTCATCTAGACAACCCTTTTTCCACACCGGCCGTTTCACGTAAACATCAAGCGTGGAAAACTGGTTCCAAAAATACACCTGCGTTTCATCATCATCTTCCGTTTGCTTAACGTCGTTTCTTTCTCCATTATTAGATATTTCACATTCCTGGAACGAATCCTCTCTCTCTCTCTCTCTCTCTCTCTCTTCTCTCCTCTCTTCTCTCTCTCTCTCTCTCTCTCTCTCTCTCTCTTGAAAAGAACAAAAATAAATTGCACACTGATAGATTCTTAATTTCATGATAATCTTTGGAGGATTTTCAAACAAAAAAATATTCAGAAAAATCAAGTTGCAGCCCCTTGGAATTACCAGTCGTATCCATCCAGTTACAACATGAAGGTGTAACAAATGCCTCCATAAGCCTCTTACAACTGAAGATGAAATCTTTGTTTTACACACACACACACACACACACATATATATACGTATATATATATATATATATATATATATATATATATATATATATATATATATATATATATATATATATATAATATATATATATAATATTATTCGAGCTACAAATGTCCTTTAATATCTAATTCGCTCTACTCGGAATTAATATATTTCATATATGTAAGGCGCAATTTTTTTGTTGATAATAATTTCGTCCTCTCGCGGGATCGAACCACCGTCCCGCGGACAGGGACGAAATTCCCCTTCGGTTTACATATATGAAAATATATCAACTCGAGGTAGAGCGAATTAGATATTAAAGGACATTTGTAGCTCGAATAAATTATATGAATCACGGTGATGTGATAATTATTCATATATATATATATATATATATATATATATATATATAATATATATATTATATATATATAATATATATATATATATATATATTTATATATATATATAGATATATATATATATATATATATATATATATATATATATAATATATATAATATAATATATATAATATATATAGATATATTATATATATATTTTATATATATATATATATATATATATATATATATATATATATAATATATATATATATATATACATATATTTTTATATATATATATATATATCTATATATATATATATATATATATATATTATATATATATATATATATATCTAGCGGTGGATTTAAATATAGACTGCATGTATTCAAAGCCTGTTGTTACTTTTTCTATATAAAGGAAACCTGCAACCTTCAGTTTCATTTTCGCTGGTCGGTGGTCAGTAGTTTCTTAAAACATACCTTATCAGCCTCGTACTTCCTTAATATTTTGCGATATTGAAATTTTTTTGTAAATGTCATCAACCACCCTTGCGTTCAGAAGTTAGATATAGAGGGTAGTATTCTTTCCATTTGCATTTTTCAAAAGTACTGTATCCAGGTTGTCAGCAGTAATGCAGAAATCGAAGAGACCTGTATTACATTAATGTGAGAACACACACACACACATATATATATATATATATATATATATATATATATATATATATATATATATATATATATATCCATAAAATACCGTTTCAAGACAGTGGTCTCATTTTCAAAGCTAAAAAAAGTAAAACCAACAACATGTAAGCTGCAAACTTGTCCAGCAAGATTAACATAAATCACCATGTACAATAAGCAAAAAAAAAAAAAAGTAAAAAAAAATAAAATTACAACACACAATGTATTCAGCCTTGAGAATGAGATCACTGCTGAAACGTTGGCAACAATAAAGAAACCTGATGTATCTATTATATATATATATATATATATATATATATATATATATATATATATATATATATATATACTAATAAAAGGAGCCCATAAAAAACACCAAAATAGAGAAAAAGTACTATATTTCAGAGACTGCTGTCTCCTCTTCAGGTAGATGAATGAGAAAAGTTCACAGAAAAGGTGGTATTTATACCAAGAGGTCCATCCACAAACAAGCCATTTTAAGTCACCCCCGCTGATAATCTTCCTCTAATCTTCTTAAGGGTTGGTTGAATGAAGACGTTGTCGATCGTGTCCGAAATCCATCCTCCTTTTGAGATGTTCATTACCTGCCTCTCTTTTATTAAGGCCGATTCCATCATTTGACTCTTGTACCGGCAGTTGCTGCTATAAATTACACGTGACAAATTCCGGTACAAGAGTCAAATGATGGAATCGGCCTTAATAAAAGAGAGGCAGGTAATGAACATCTCAAAAGGAGGATGGATTTCGGACACGATCGACAACGTCTTCATTCAACCAACCCTTAAGAAGATTAGAGGAAGATTATCAGCGGGGGTGACTTAAAATGGCTTGTTTGTGGATGGACCTCTTGGTATAAATACCACCTTTTTCTGTGAACTTTTCTCATTCATCTACCTGAAGAGGAGACAGCAGTCTCTGAAATATAGTACTTTTTCTCTATTTTGTGTTTTTATGGGCTCCTTTTATTAGATGGAACTCTGTTGTTACAGAACATTTTTACCAGTCATATATATACATATATATATATATATATATATATATATATATGCCTGTGTGTGTGTGTATGCATGTGTTTGTGTATGTATGTATGTATGTATGTATGTATGTATGTTCCAGCATATCTCTGAAATGCATTGAGCAATTTCAACCAAACTGTGTATTCATATGATTTACTATCAGGAAAAGAATACTGTGGGGGTAAGACACTGCGAGAACCAAAGGTCACTAATGGGGATGGGGGTGGCAAGG
>NC_061107.1:105439900-105449900 GCF_015104395.2 Macrobrachium nipponense
TCAGAAGTATATTTTCAAGGGACTCAAAGCGCACTTATCCTTTTGATCCTGCCGATCAATAACAGAGTGAATAGTAATCGCATATTTTTCCTGGATGATTGACTTCACACAAAAGTTACCCCCCGTGTTCACCAATAAGGCTGCGTTTGATGAACGTTCAAGGATATTAAAGAAAAAACAATCCGACCGCAGGATGGAGGCGCAGGTTCACCAATGCATGAAGTGACTGAGAGAGAGAGAGAGAGAGAGAGAGGAGAGAGAGAGTGAGAGAGAGAGAGAGAGAATTATCATTTCTTGATACAGAAGGGGGGGGGAAGAATCATCGAGAGAGAGAGAGAGAGAGAGAGAAAGAAAGAGAAAGAGAGAGAGCAAATTGCGATCTCTACACACAACAGAGAGAGAGAGAGAGAGAGGCTTAGAATTATCATTCCGAGACAGAGTAAAAGAGCGGATTTTCATCTCTACATAGCGAGAGAGAGGGGCTGAGAATTAGCATTCCTAGAGAGAGAGAGAGAGAGAGAGAGAGAGAGAGAGAGAGAGAGAGAGAGAGAGACCTTACCTTACTTACAGACCTTACAGTTCGTTCGGGTTGCCCCAGGTCCCTCAGTGTGAGGCGCCTCTAATGTCTACCAGAGAGTTGCTAGTACATCTTCCGGTATATTTTGCATCTTCCAATCTTGGATGGTCTGGGATGCAGTTTAGATATTTGTCGAACTTATTCTTAAACACATCTACGCTCACTCCTGATATATTCCTCAGATGAGCTGGCAACGCATTGAATAGACGCTGCATTATCGATGCTGGTGCGTAGTGGATTAATGTTCTGTGTGCTTTCCTTATTTTTCCTGGTATAGTTTTGGGCACTATTAATCTACCTCTGCTTGCTCTTTCTGATATTTTTAGTTCCATGATATTTTCTGTTATTCCTTCTATCTGTTTCCATGCCTGAATTATCATGTAGCGTTCTCTTCTCCTTTCTAGACTATATAATTTTAAGGATTGTAGTCTTTCCCAGTAGTCTAGGTCCTTAACTTCTTCTATTCTAGCTGTAAAGGACCTTTGTACACTCTCTATTTGTGCAATATCCTTTTGATAGTGTGGGTACCATATCATATTGCAATATTCAAGTGGACTACGAACATATGTTTTATAAAGCATAATCATGTGTTCAGCTTTTCTTGTTTTGAAGTGCCGTAACAACATTCCCATTTTTGCTTTTACATTTTGCCAACAGAATGGCTATTTGATCATTGCATAACATGTTTCCTATTCATCATCACACCAAGGTCTTTAACTGCTTCCTTATTTGTGATTGTCTCATTACTAGGTCCCCTATATGCATATAGCTTTCCTTCTCTGTCTCCATAATTTATTGATTCAAAATTTATCAGAGTTAAATACCATCCTATTTACCTCTGCCCAATCATATACTTTGTTAAGGTCTCTTTGTAGAGCGTTCCTATCTTCATCACAAGTAATTTCTCTACTTATTCTTGTGTCATCAGCGAAACTACTCACTACCGAATCCTTAACATTACTGTCTATGTCTTCAATCATAATAACAAACAATATTGCAGCTAGCACCGTACCTTGTGGCACACCGGATATTACCTTGGTTTCATCCGATTTCTCATCGTTTGCAATAACTATCTGTTTTCTGTCGTGTAAAAATTCTTTTAACCATCTTCCTACTTTATCTACGATATTGTGTTTTCTAATTTTCTTTGCTAATATATTATGGTCTACTTTGTCAAAAGCTTTTGCAAAGTCTAGATAAACCACATCTGTTTCATTTCCGCTTTTCATATTTTTGAATATGTTCTCACGGTGGACTAACAGTTGGGTTTGTGTACTTTTTCCTGGGTACGAAACCATGTTGTCCTATATTAAACAAATTATTTTTTATTAAATGTTTCATAATATTTTTCTTCATTACCCTTTCATACACTTTCATAATATGTGATGTTAGACTCACAGGCCTATAATTACTTGCCTCTAGTCTTGATCCACTTTTGAAAGTAGGGGTGATATATGCTAATTTGTGCTCATCATAAATCTTGCCTGTATCTACACTTTGTCTTAATAATATTGCAAGTGGCTTTGCGATAGAATGAACTACTTTCTTTAACAAAATAGCAGGGACTCCATCCGGCCCTGCAGCAGCTCCATTTTAATTTCATTAATTGCCTGCACAATATCAGCTTCATTAATTTCTATGTCAGCTAAATATTCACTATTTTCTTCCCTTACTTCTATATCATTATCTTCATTATCTATTCCATTCTAGGGGTGAATTCTCTCTTATATCGTTCTGCCAGTATGTTGCAAATTTCCTTTTTTTCATTCGTTAATCTCCCTTCAATTCTCAGAGGGCCTATTTCTATTCTTCTTTTATTCATCTTCTTCGCATATGAGTATAATAGTTTGGGTTTTGCTTGATATTTAATAGGGTTTTTTTCTTCCAAGTCCCGTTTTTCATTTTCTTTTGATTGTATAATCTTTTTGTTCTGCATTTTCTATCTTACTTTTTAGTTCTATAACTTTCCATGCATTTTTTTCTTTTGCAAGACCTTTTTTCCACTTTCTGATTTTCTGGAACAAGATCCTTCTGTCTCTTGGTATGCATGAATGATGTTTACTTTTCTTCTTCGGTATATATTTATCCACTATTTTCTCCAATATTTTTATATAATATCTCCGTATTAACCCTTATGTCATCACTACGAAAATGTTATCCCAATCTTTGTTTAATTTTTCATTAATTCTGACCATTTTATATTTTTACTGTAGAAGTTGTATTTTCCATATCCTTCCCACTTTTTCATTTCTTGCTTATCTCTATTTTCACTTGCTTTGGAATGAACTGTTTTAAGTTCTATGACATTATGATCTGAAATACTCGCATTATAAACTATTATTTCTTTAACATAATTCATCTCGTTCACAAATACTAGGTCTAAAGTATTTTCCTTTCTTGTTGGCAGGTGATTTATTTGTTGAATGTTGTATTCTAGTAGCATATCTAATAGCTTTTCGAATTGCCTCTTATCTTCTGCCCTACTATTACTCTCTTTTTTTATATGTATAAGTACAACCACAATCTCCTATTCGTTATTCTTTTTTCCAGTGCCACGAAAGGAAAGTTGAAGTCTCCAGATAGGAGAATAGTCCAGTCCTTGTGATTTCTACATATATCATCCAATTTTTCAATTATTAAGTCAAACTCTTTAGTATTAGGAGGTCTATATATTACTATGTTCATCAATTTTTCAGATTCAAATTCTACCGCTATTAGTTCACATTCTGAGTTACTATATTTCTCATATATTTTTCCTTGTTTTTTGTCTTTCCCATATATTGCGGTTCCCCCTTGATTCCTATTTTCTCTATCTGATCTATAAGTTTTGGAACCCTTTTATTTGATCATCATTCCCAGTCTCTTGGGAATACCAGGTTTCACTTATATTCATTATATCTATTTTCTTTCATTTTTGGGTTAGTTCTTCTAAGTACTCTATTTTTCTTTTGAGTTACTCGTAACTAAACCCTGCGCATTCATCACTATGATGGTTTGCGTGTTTTCTCCTTCATTTAATATTGGTAGTAATAAGGATTTTCCCATGTCTCTTTCCTGTTCTGGTTATGTTGTTCTTTTTTTCATTTCCAGAAAGAAATTCTGACATTAAAAAATCCAACTTTTCCATAATATTTGATCTTCCATCATCATAATTATTCATTTTGTGTCTGAATCTGCAATTTTCTCCGTTTCTGCAATATCCTCTTGCATAATAAATACAGTTATTATCTCTTGAGTAGAATTTCGGAGCTGATGCTTTGAAATTTTTTGCTGACACCTCTGCATATCTCATTGGTGGTTTGCTTTTCTCTTTTACCTGATATTCTTGATTTCTCTCTTTATTTGTTTCTTTCTTATTTTGGATTTTATTACTTGGTTGGTTATTTATTTGATTATGATTCATGGCTACAGGGTGCATATATTTGCATTTTTTGTCGAACTTACATCCTTTTCCTTCTTTTAGGTTTTTACATATTTTTGGATGCAGATCTCTGCAATCATCCCCATAGCCATCTAAGTATGCACATTTACCATATATTTCATAGTTTTGACATACCTTAGGATGTTTGTAGTAACATCTTTCTCCAAATCTGCAATTCCCTCTTTTCAAAAGGTTGCAGATTTTGTCTTTCTTGTCTATTTTTTCCTCTTTCCCGTCATTGTGTAGATCTGGGTAGAGCCTCTTCGGGATTTGCTTTTCTGTTGTCATATCGTAATTTATTTCTTCGTAGGTATGCTGCTTATTGCCTCATATGTAGTATCAATGAGTATCTCTGCATCCATACTTTTATCTTGTTCTTTGTTTTCCTTATTTTTTTTCTGTCATTTCATTTTTGTTTACTTCTCTTCCGTTTTCCTCTTCTTCTTTTTCTTCTTCTTCTTCCTCTTCTTCTTCATCCTCAACTATTTGTACATTCAATCTTGATTTAATAACATTGTCTATCCATGATAGACATGTTGAACAAAAAATTCTTGTATCTTTTCTCAAATCTTGCATTACCTCAGCACACTGTGGATGGGTCGGAATGTTGCATGCAGCACATTTTCTGATTAGGTTTTGTGGATTGACTATGCTATACCAAACCTTACACAGTTTGCATGCTTTTGGCATTCTTTTTCCTAATGCATCAATTAGGATATTCACAAGATTCACCTTATTCATTTTCTTTGTCGGAATATGTTGGTTTATGTATATTTTCTTTATGAGTCTCTTGACCACTTGGATTTTATTTGGAACTTCTTCAATTATTTTCAAGATGTTTTCATTAGATTTGTTCCAGTTTGAAGGATTATATCCTTCTAATATATCTATGAATGCTTTTGTATCTTTTCGTTAGGACTGTTGCTGATTTCATAGATGAGAAATGCCAGTTCCCTTCCTGCTACCTCATCGTATTGCGAATCCGCCAAGCAAGCTAAATTACGCCACCTCTTCCCGCAGTTGGAACTTACTGCCATCTTGTTCTGATTTCAGTATTACACTTGTTAAACTAACTTAGAAGACGCTTTATCCTACTATTTTCACACTAATCTTATCACCGATAGTTCACAAACACTTCTAGATATTTCTCAAATTCTAGTCGTATGTTAAACTTGTGATATCTGTTGATTAATCTGACTTCACGCGGGTACGTCTCACCAAGCAAGATGGCTACTACGAGAGAGAGAGAGAGGGGACTTTTGCATATTGATTATGATAAACTTTAAAATCTTGATCTTCCACTTTCCTCATTTAAGATTTTACTTAAGATTCGTAGATTTTGCCCAGAACTGATGGATTAAAGGGACAATGTAAATATCCAGTAAGTATATGCATAAAAAAATGCATATTATTGGAAGATGACTTTATGTATAGCATAAGGATTTGTATATACGAACATTAAAGATTCTCATGACATAATATGAAGCATCAAATATTATTTTCACTGTGTAAAAAGCAGTTAAAGGTGAAAAATAATTATTTCAGTACCAATTCATAGGCTTCATGAGTTTTTACACTTCACCACAACGACTAAGGAGATGAAGAGTTGTTCTGATTGTTATGAAGAATTCATTACAAGAGATGAAAGGTAAAAATTGCTGAAATTATTAATTCCTCTCTTGGTGCAGTGGTTTTCCTGTACAGGTAACAGGATGACACCTGTAAAATCAATATCGCATCAGTCCAGTGAACTCACTGGGGCTTAACAGGAGGGAGATTTGATGATACATCCTTTCAGAAGTACTATGGAAACAGTTCACTTCGGAAATTTCACCGACTTCGTGGTGGGCTTATTATTGCATATAGCTAAAACATGTAAGGTCAGATGCTAGGGGTTAACCTCACGTTATTATCAATCTTTAGTCTGAATCTACCGTTCATCCTTAAGCAAACGTTGTTTATGTGTCCATTTTATCTATATAGGAACAGTTTAAGGATAATGCTACAATAGAGAGATTTTTTGGAGTATGAATAACTGACACTATTACTGCTAGTTGAAGACTGAATCTAGAATTACGATTAATGGATTGGGTAGTTGTAAAAGTATGCTTTAAACAGTCGGCAGGTCCATTCAATTTCTTTTTCTGTGTGTTTTTGTCGCATGCGCTTGCTGTAAAACATAAGACTGCATGCACATGCTCTAAAAGATGACAGTTAACAAGATTAGTAAAATTCAGGATCAAGCAACTTTATTGATTACAGTAGAGTTGTAGAGGAACAAGATGTAGTTTATGATCATGAAAACTATCATGAGTACTTAGGACAAAAATCCCTTTTGAATTATGTGTGTCATTCCTTTCATCACTTCACTTAATGAAATTTTTTTTTTATATTTGATTATTTCATCTTAATCACAGTGATCTAGTTCTGCATGCCATTGTATATGCCGTTATTTAAACAGCATTGAGGAATGGGTCGTGTTTGCTACCATGTTACGTAAGGGTAACTGAGTCTTTTAAGCCGACTCTGTGCCAGTACGGGCTCTCGAGAGTTGATCCGCTTTTGATGCAGCGTGGTTTAGCTCAGGATTGATAGAGTACATGGTTACTCCTCCTCTGACCGATATAAGAACAATCTCTCGCATATTATCGTCTGGATGCATTTGGTCGAGGTTAACATAAAAGTAGTCAGTCAATATTTGAACTTACCTGAGTGAAGAACAAAGAGGCTCTCTAAACCCGACTTTAGGTGCTCTTCATTTGGTCAGCCCTTTTAATCTCGAACCGGCCGCGTCCATGACTTCTGCATTTGCCAGATATCGATAAAAAGACATATGGAGCGCCATTCGCATTCCTTTAGCTCAGCAGTACCTGGAGATTGACGGGGACCTCTCTCATCTAAGGTCGTGTGAGTGTGTGTGTGTGTGTGTGTATGTACAATCATTTAGCATAGTAACACTCTCTTTCCTCGTTTTCCTGGTTTTCTTCTATGATATGCGTCCAAGTATCCAACTTACGTCGTAAAGATGTTAGGTTGAGTTAATAGGTTAGGCTAATGTAATAAGATATCCGAAGAGTATTTTTGGTGTGGGAAACGTGATGAGATCATTTTCAAGAAGATTCTACGGTACTCAGTTACAGTTCGGGAGTATGCGTCTCTCTCCTAGTTAATATAAATTTTTACTTATGAGTAAAGATGTCCTTTGTTTCTTATTGTGCATTTCATCCTGTTCTTCGAAGAAAAAAAATATATGTTTGAAAATCAACTTCTAATGTTTGAGAAGGAATAAGTAAATTACGACTGAGAAATTTATTGAAATGTGAATGTACATACAGAACTTGATATATACCAGGAAAGTCGGAAATCGTTTTACTGTAAAACTATATCTACTGAACTAACAGTTGTGAACAAAATTTGTCGGACTCGGCTTGTAGAATAGAATTTATAATATGCCATCCTTAAATATCATTGATTGTGATTGAAATTGTCGGATGTTATCTTCAAGTAACTTGCCATGATACTAGTTACGTAGGTGTAATCAAGGACATTCGCTGCAGTTTATTTATTGTAAGATCCACTAAATTAGACTAGAAAATATAAATTGAGGTACAAGTCCCCTTCTGCTCGCCCCCCCCCCCCCCCCCCCCCCCCCACCCCCCCCCCCCCCCCCACCCCGCCCGATAATGATCCCCCATTCTCATGACTAAAATGGAAAATAAAACAACTGAAGATTTCAACAGACCAGATGATTACGGGATTACAGATTGGTTTCCACATTCATAATAATGGTTTTATCCTTTTGTCAATAATTCTGCCCATGGAAAGACTGGAAATAACAATAACTGATACTACTCGTCGATGAAAATGTATATTAAATTACTTGATATATCCTTGGTAATTCGACATTGAAAATCGTTTCGCTCTTTCATGTTTTGTTATTGGAGGTAAGAAACTGCAACATTATCTTGTGGTATTGTTTGTAACAGCTGAGGAAGCTATTCAGAAAGACCATAAGTTCTTTGTAGTACAAAAACAATTATTTTTCTATCCACTAAATCTCTCTGTTCGATGAAATAGAAATTGTAAAATTCTAAGAATGATCATGATATAGGGAAAGATAGGGAAAACTTGAATCAGAGAGAGAAATAGAAAAAAAGAATGGGGTGGAACGTAACTAACATAGCACGAAAGTTTATCAGTGACTTGCAGAATTAGGAACAGAAGCCAAGTGATATTTATGAGCTATATTGAATCAGATATTAGTCTCCAGAGGAAGAAGAACCTACTCTCATAACACTATAGTAATCTTATGTTATTGTTTGTAAGAATTGAGAGGCTATCCAGGAAGATCATAAATTCTAGAGTACAACAAATAATTTTCTTACCCATTAAAACTCTGTTCGCTATAAAGGAAACTAAAAGATTCTGAAAATGATCATGGTATAAGGAAGAGTAGAGAAAACGCGAGTAGGAGAGAGGAATAGAAAATGAATGAGTTAGAGTGCCACTTACGTAACCCCGGAGTTCATCAGGGACTTTTAGAATTAGGAAGAGAAGCCAACGAACCTCAAAATCGAATTGATATTTATGAGCTATAATGAATCAGGTATGAGTACTCAAAGGAAAGGGGACCTTCTCTCATAACATTGCAAGATTGGTCATAGGATCAGGATGAGTTACTTATAGCAATTTTATTCCTTTAGTAAAGATAGAAAAAGGCTGAAGATTCTTTATAAAGGCAGAATTTTGAATTCCAAAATCTTCCTCTTACATTTCCACCTTTGTTATACTCTTAAGAGAATAGATGACTTGAACTAGTTACGTTTTACAGCTGTTAGGATTTCAAGTTTTCTTCTCTAGCACCAACTGTATTCTTTAACTGACACTGGGATATTACCACAATCCATCTCTTTCAGTTCGGCATTCTGCAATACCACGCTTGTGTACCTTGAGTTTGTTGTTTTGTAACAAGTGAGCTTCAGCCTTCAGAAATGACACACTTTCTTTGCCGTTGCCTTGCTTTTTGGCCATTTCTCTCTTGCTGACCTAAATTAACAACAACAACAACAACAACAACAACTACAACAATAACAACAACAACAACAATAATAATAATAATAATAATAATAATAATAATAATAATAATAATATGAAGGAAGGAGACGCTCTTTTAAGAATGCTTTTTAAAGGGAATGGAAGCATCAGTGGAATTTATTATATATTATATAAAATAAATTCGACTGATGCTGCCATTCTCTTTAATAATTCTGTAAAGGTTCTTCTCTATTTTTCTAATTATTGTTTTCTCATTGTTGCTTAAACTGGTGAGCAAGGCACCGAAGGTTGACATATCTCAATTATGTAATAGTCAAAGTCGATTGGATTTTTATTGGTAAAAAATTCCAGCGGTGGTAGTCAAATTTTCTGGTATATCCCGTACAGTTTATTGCGGATAGAAATAAATTAAATTCTATTCCTTTCTATTCTTTTTGTGGGGCCGCAACGTTTCGTCTAAAAACTTCAGACATCCTCGTAGGCGGAGATGGATGATGGACTGAAGTGAGAGGGTGAGTCCATCTGCTTTTATTGTGGCGATGCAGTGGGGGGCTTTGTGCCGCTGCCTTTTCATTGGCTAGTGAATGGGGAGCTGCTTTATGATTGGCTGCCTGGCTGCGGGCTGAAGTCAGCTCTCGAGCGCATGCTCAACAGACGCGCCAATCTTCTCAGCTGCATAGCATCATGCCGGGTCTCATTTTGATTGGTCATTGGCCGCGAGACGTCACTGCTGGTATCATTCATGATATTAAAGTTGTATTCGGTGTTATTTTCCTCTTGAATTGGAACGTTTTCGTGCAGCAAACTTCACCATATAGCCGCACAAAAATGCCCCAGTTCAAGAGGAAAATAACACCGAATACGACTTTAATACCATAAATAATACCAGCAGTGACGTCTCGCGGCCATTGAGCAATCAAAATGAAGCCCGGCGTGATGCTATGCAG
>NC_061107.1:105452400-105457400 GCF_015104395.2 Macrobrachium nipponense
GTTTATTTTTTATCAAAGATGCAAATATGTATACATGAATTTTATTTATATTTATTATGTAGTCTTTGCAGAGTGTTGTCCAAATAGCTGAACATGTCTCCAGCATGATTCTTCCAAGATCTTTGGGCGTTATGGACACACTCAGTTTTATATCTTGATAAGAACAGTCAGTCGCTAAGTAGCGTAATGTGGCACTTGGCCTTTCATAGGGGGTTGTGGATTTCGTCATGCATGTGTCCTTTTGCACGACCGTTATAATCTTCTTGCAAAATTGAATGTTGCCTCGCCCACCCTTACGTTTATCATAGCAATCCCTGGGATCTACCTGTATTGCTTTTAAAACCAATAAATACGAGTTTTTCTCTTTTCAACAACCAATCATTGACCCAAAATTCTTTTTCGTGGCTTTTTTTTATTGTTATGCTGGCTGCAACGGCACAGTCTGAGCATTTATGGTTCATTATCAGATATTCCCTCCGCCACGTCCGAACTGTGTGGCACCCAACTTAAGACTGACTACTTTGTTCAGACCGGCCAGTAACGAGAGTTTGCAGTCATTTTTTTGGAGTCTCCTCCCACTCAGTTCTCATCGTGCGACCAGATCGACTGTGAGTGGCTCGCCTTAGATCTTAAAAACTACTAAGGCTAGAGGGCTGCAAATTGGTATATTGATCATGCACTCTCCAGTCATCAAACATACCAAATTTCAACCCTCTAGGCTCATTAATGTTTATTTTATTTGAAAGTGTCATAGGCAATGGCTCATACAGCATTATACTAGAAGATAGATCTATTTTCAGTAGCCTTGATTATACGTTGTACAGAAAACTCGATTTCCCCGAAGAAACTTCAGCGCATTTTATACCTGTTGAAACGGCAAAGGCAACTCTTTCTTGAAGGACATTTTTCAGCATTCAAACTGCTAAGGAAGTGCATGTAAAACTAAATAAGGCAACTGGTAGTCATGCGAAGGTAGGTGATATGTGAGACAAGGAAGAAGAACGTGCAAAAGAAGGGAAGGAAGTTTAGCTTACTCATTAACGACTAGTTAAAGGATGTTGCTTCGGTTATATCATCATGTGTGGTAGTATGGTTTTATGATAAAGATGCTGGGACAATTTGAGGTTAATTTTGGGAGCATTATGGTATTTATGATCCCATAGAAACGCATAGTATTCAAGATGGTACCATTCCGCAGCCCCCTCCCCCAAAATAAAATTGAGGGGAAAACAAAATATGAAATATGACTGGACGTGCGTCATTTACTAGTGTATTGCGATGATGAGGGTGCTCAACTTTATAGCAAGTCGTTTTTTTCAAACAAAATCCTGGAATCATTACACGTAGTAACATGTGTGGGCCACTCTGCATATCTCTGCGTAAGTAAAACAGAAATAATGATGATAATGAAATTACTATTAATATTTAAGCGAAAATAACAGGAAACCTTAAAGTCAAGAAAGATCATAAACACTATAGCAATGATGAGGGTACCTAGTAGAAAAAGAACTGGCAGTGTAAAAAATTACAACATATCAGTAGTAGCAATCACACCAATCCTCCAGTGGAAAGCAAATGATTGCAACAATAATAATAGTAATAACAATAGACATAAAATCTAATGGCATATACGATTTTATGGATATTGTTTTTGCTCTATGTAATGGCGGCCTCAGGATTCGAGTTATTCCAATTATTATGAGCTTGTTTCTTGTGCTCCATTATTTTCCAAATGTCGTGGATCATCAAGTAATGGGTTTTGTAGGTTTCTGGCCGAAGAGAAACTGCCTTCCGCCATGCTTTGGGTGTTAATGCGTGGTTTTTGTACTGTAACTTCTATGGTTATCTTCAAAAGACTCTCGCAGTGGATTATGTCGGTACTGTAGGATCCTTAGGTGTGTGCTCGTGTATATTTCTACGAGCCCTTATTGTGATGATATCATAATAATAATAATAATAATAATAATAATAATTTTTTTAGAGGATCTATGAGGTAAAATTCTTTTTCTCTGTTTATATATATTATCTCCAATATCTACCTCCTAATTACGAACAATTTCAAATATTTTAGCTCTACAAAAATTTTGAAATATTTTAGAGGAACAATTTCAAATATTCTAGATGTCAATAAAGTCAAATATTGTGAAGTTTCTCCTTCCTTAGCGGTCCGCTGTGTTTCAGTTTTGTTTCGTTGTTTACTTTTCCATTTTACTATCAGTTTCTGTTTGTTGTACGGTTGCATATAAGTTGGTATTTTGGTCTTGCTATTTTTCATGGATTCTACATTTCACTTATTCGTATTATATATATATATATATATATATATATATATAATATATATATATATATATATATATATATATATTTATATAGGATATGCAGGAACTTCCATATACATTCATAACTTCAGGAAAGCCGAAGACACATGAAGAGTTAAAAGGGTTTATTCGCTAAGAAACGTTTCGCACAAGGAACTTTGTGCATCATCAGTCTGTTAAAAATAAAAGTACATTTTAAATTAATAAAAGCAAAATACAAATAAAAATTATTACAATCTAAAATTAAATTTAAAAATTATAATTTAAGAATTAGCATAATTCAAAGTTAAAAGTGAAATAAGAACATTAAAAGTGAAATACGAACATTAAAAGTGAAATAAGAACATTAAAACACGACTACTAAAACACCAACCATTCGCTTAGAAAGGAGGAGAGAGAATGACTAGAAATGAAATTGAGGTCAGAAAGAAGACTATGCCAGGTATAGCGGAGACGATGAATTACCGCTATTCAATGAGGGAACAAGTCTTTTGATAAATAATGACTCGAGTGTTGTTAAATACTCAGAGTCCTTATTGTAACCTAAAATGGAGAAGTGCTGTTTCTTGACTTCGATCTTACATTTGATGGCATGATTTTTGATATTTGAATGCTCTGGTCTACTTAATCTCTGGCCAGTTCTAAAACTACACCCCATGTGGCTGCAATATCGCATTTGCAACAGCCTCTTGGTAGATCCAACGTAAATACCAGGACATCCTGGGCACGTAAATTTATACACAACATTAGACCTCATAAAAGGCTGCAGACGATCTTTAAAGCAGAACAGGGAGCCAATTTTTCACTCGGGTATTTGATATTAATTTTAAATTTAAGCATGGAATTTCACCCTTCCAATGATTTGAGTAAGTTTCTTTTTTGACAGTTTCAGGTTGGAAATATAAGGAATCGAGGCATACATGAGTTTCTTTGGAACGTCAACAATCGGTGGTACTGGTTTCAGATATTTAGTTAAAATTTTGTTAATTATTTTCTGAACTAAGTCTTTGGGATATGAATTTTGTTGGAAAAAAGATAGTAAAAATTCTATTTCCCTATGAAAAATGTCCCTGAACTAAGTCTTTGGGATATGAATTTTGTTGGAAAAAAGATAGTAAAAACAAATTCTATTTCCTATGAAAAATGTCCCAACTCGAAGAGTACTTCAGGGCTCTATGAACTAAAGTGGAGATAGTGTTAAGTTTAAAACTTCTTTGGCAGGAGCTGTAAAAATTTTAAGCTTTACAAGTCCTCGCTTTACTCCACGGAATTCTACAAGGAAGCACTGAGTACACTCCTTCGCAAGGAAATTGATACGAAGCAAGCTGCCATACAGAAACTCGATACCAGTGTTACTCAACTCAGGAATATATTGCATAATGATCTATCAATTTTGGACCGCTTATTATTTCAAAAACTGTTTTCCAAATATATTAATGATTTTGTATCCAGTATTTATCAACGTCACCAAAGAAAACTTCGGAACTTGGGTGTTGTTACTCCTGTTTTTTAACCATAGAAACAACTGTATTTTTAATTTTTCTAACTATGTCTTGTCAAAGAGAGAAGAGTTTTTATTGTCTTTTGGTCTTGACTTTTGCTTGCCTTCCTTTAGACCTGACTATGCCAGATTCTTTTATCCATTTGAAGTGCTGTCTCAACGGACTTATAAAGTTGGACATAGATAAAAATATCAGTAACTTGCAACAAAAAAATATCTGCTTTGGTCCACAAAACTTATTCACAGCTAAAATCTCATGGACCCCTTTTTTTCAGAAAAGATGATTTAAATATACTTTTGGCCCCTTAAGAAAACGTGAAGACTTGGTAATCTGTAAGCCGGACAAGGGCAAAGGCGTAGTTTTATTAAATAAAAATGATTACATAACTAAAATGGAAAATATACTTGCAGATACCACGAAATTCAAACATCATGGTGATCCTAATTTTTAGATATCTATAAGAGGGAAGATAAGGTTAACAGATTTCTGAGAAAATTAAAGACAGATAACGTCATAGATGAAAATACTTATCAGAAACTGTTTGTTACTGGCTCTGCCTTCAGTATCTTATATGGCCTTCCTAAGGTTCATAAATCCAATATACCAGTTAGACCGATTATGGCTGCCTATAATAGCCCATCTTTCTCAATTTCAAAATTTGTCGTATCCTTATTGAGTGAGCATGTTTCCAGTTAGTATATTTTAAAAAAACGGGTTTGAGTTTCAAAATCAAATTATCAACCAAGATGGTGATTTATATATGGCTAGTTTTGATGTGGAATCTTTATTCACAAATGTCCCACTTAATGAAACTATTGACATTATCATTGACAAAGTGTTTCCTGACGAAGAATATATTTTTCATGGTTTTAGTAAATTGCTTTTTAAACAACTTTTAGAACTCGCAGTACAAGACTCTATGTTTATTTTTTAACCAAAAAACTATACTCTCAAGTGGATGGTGTGGCTATGGGTTCCCCTTTGGGCCCCATATTTGCTAACTTTTTTATGTCTCATCTGGAACAGAAATTCTTAGAATCTTGTTCTTCAGCTTTTAAACCTATGTTTTATAGAAGGTACGTTGACGATACCTTCGCCCATCAATGGCAGGCAGCAGAATTCCTACAGTATATTAATTTACAACACACTAATATCAAGTTTACTATAGAAGAGGAAAAGG
>NC_061107.1:105462400-105479900 GCF_015104395.2 Macrobrachium nipponense
TAGTATTCTATTTCAATGTGACCAGTAAACGTGAACATAATGCAATTACCCACAAAACAGTCTGCAATATAGAATTGGAAATGATCGTATCTTGCCAAGTTACATGTCACGGTAATCCCCTAGCAAGGAATCCTCTTGTAAAAAGAAGCATTTTTACTCAAAACGAAATCCCATAACTAACATCGTTACCATTGATGTCAAGACGAAAAAGCTTGCCAAGAAACTGCAAAGAACAGCTAATAACAGATACATCATGAAGTCGAAAAATGGTTGAGAATCTCGCCCTATATTTTTTATACTTTACACGTGATCATTATCAATTGAGAATTGCGCTCATTTTTCACAGAACGCGAAAAAAGACATCTGTCTGATCTTTAGGTCTGTCTTTATTTGACCTTATCACCTCGGTAATAAGTCAAGGCCATAATGAAAAAGTTAAAAAATCCATATAGCAAAAAAAAAATTAAAAAAAGATGGTTAAGTTAAACGCAAGGTACTCTAGTTTCCTAGGTTGAAACAAAACAGTAACCTCTGCGCAGTAAATTTGAAAGACCAGATCGATAATAACGCCAATAATAACAAAAATTCATAAAATCAAATGTATCCAAATCCATGAGAAAGTCCAAACGACGACGGCCAGATGATCTGTCATGAACTGTGACCATGATGTTGATAGAAGTGTCAAAATCGGCCACACTAAGAATAAGATACAGCAAAAGGGACATAAGAAGATTAAAATAACATAAAGAAAAGGATCACTTTTCACCCTGGAAAAGACAAAGGAATCCGCAGAAACGAAAGATAACGAAACTTTAAATAAAAAACTCACCATATTCTTTGGAGGAGTGCCGGTTTTTCCAAAGCATGTTCTAATTAAAAACATACCTTCCTTCCTTGGTACATTCTCTCTCTCTCTCTCTCTCTCTCTCTCTCACACACACACACACACACACACTACAGACATTACATTTCTAGATAAATAGCCGTTGAAAGGTCTGTGTATACAAAGATCACATGACCAACTACAGTTCGTACAAACTTGTATCCTTACAATAAACAGCAAGAGCACTTCCCACTTCCTTGATATTTATCATCCTATCCTGACTGCGACACTCTCCTTGTCTATCTATATATCTATCTATCTATCTACCAAATTCATATATTCAGACATATATTCTAATGAAGTCGTTGATCACGGAAGATGATAACAGTATCCTACTTTATCAGTGCCAGGTAATAAATAACGCGCATTGTTGTTCCCTGCATACCAAACAAAGAGTATTATCTCTGATGGTGAACAGCTGCTTTGCATATCATAATCACGACATTTCTCTTCTCTTTGAAAAGTTCCGGTTGATATTAATTTGTTTTTGCTCTGCCCACTTATTTTATATGCATCCCAAAAGACTGTTTTGCCCTTCCCCGGGTCTCGGAGTTCTTTTAAGAACATTTAAGAGCGTTGCTGTAATTTCCCTCGTGACTCCAACAATGTGTTTGAGGATAACGATGAATAAGGTGAAACGAGGTGGAAGGCTTTATCTCGAATGTCACCTCATTCCGGTGGTTGCAGGCGCAGTTTAAGAGCAGCGATAAATTAACTCCATTAAGGACGAAAGAAATTCCTTTAGCCGAATACACACGTTCTCTCTCTCTCTCTCTCTCTCTCTCTCTCTCTCTCTCTCTATTATATACATAAATACGTGTGTGCCCCCATTCCTCCCGGTTTTCTCTCCCCTCCCCGTTTTCCCCTTACCCTCCCCCCCCAAAAGAAACCCCGGATTAATCAGAGTGGTTCCTAAACAACCGGCCCTCACCCCTCCCTTACGTCCTCCCCTCCCTTACTTCTTTCCATCCCCCCCCCCTTGCCCTTTGTCATGTTTTATGATGTTTGTATACGACCGGAAGGTATGGGCTTGGTAGGGCATGGGTATGGGTATGTATATGTATATGGATATTGGTATAGGTATGTGCAAGGTAAGGATATGGGTTTAGGTATCTGTAAGGGTATGGGTAAAGGTATGGGTATAGTACAGATATGAGTATAGGTATGGGTATCAGTAAGGGTATGGGTATAGGTATTATATGGGTATAGGTATCTGTATGTATATGGGCTCTGGTGTCGAGTTTATGTTTTATGATGAAATAAAATGCGCTGAGATTGATTAACAAAATAATTTTAGATTCGTAAGGACATTTTTTTAAAAATTAATGCACAGTTTTTTCAACTCAAAACATAACTTGCTTGACCTTTAAAATTTATAAAGTATTTAATTAATACTTAACCTCGTGTGGTAACTATGAACAATCTGCATCCTCTTTAGGAGCTGAAGACGGCTTCACAGGATCCTGGCGCCTTTAGGGTCCTAGAGCCTTTAAGAATTTAAGACGTTATAATCCCATGGGGATTTCTCCAGGAATGCTTCAGGAGCTATAGACTGCTTAAAAGGATCCTGGAGTTGTGAGGACGTCTCTCAAGAATAATTATTTTAAGAACTGTCCATAAATTTTCAATGTTTCGAAATGTATCGGTCCGGAACCGCCAGTGACATCAGCATTGATAAAAAAAAAAAAAGTCGCTCCTGCACCTATACCAAGATATGGTCAGTTGTTTGGATAAGACCAGAAGGTATGGGAATGGTACAGTATGGGTATGGGTGTGGATAAGGATATGGGTATGAGTATGGGAATGGAATGGATATGGGTATGAGTATGGGAATGGAATGGATATGGGTATGGTGAGCATATGGGTATCGGTACAGGTATGGGTATGGTACAGATATGGGTATGGGTATCTGTATAGTATGGGTATCGGTATGGATATGGTACAGGTATGGGTATAGGTATGGTTATGGTATGGATATAGATTTATATGAAAATATACATTTATACATGCACACACACACACACACACACACACACACACACACACACACACACACACACACACACACATATATATATATATATATATATATATATATATATATATATATATATGTTTATCTTTTATGAATATCAGTACACTTTTATCATAAACTTAATCACACAAAATTACAGATGGCACTGTGAATAACTTTTCTTATTATTATTATTATTATTATTATTATTATTATTATTATTATTATTATTATTATTATTATTATTATTATTATTATTATTCAAAAGATGAAAGCTATTCATATAGAACAAGCCCACAGAGTCCATTGACTGGAAATTCAAGCTTCGAAAGAATATGGTGTTCATTAGGATGAAGTAAGAGGAAGTTAAGAGAAATACCTAAAGAAGGTATCTCATCTATCAAAAAAGAAAAAGTTGATTGATAAATGAATAAATATATAAAAAAGTACTAGGGTAGTAAGTTTCAATTGCACGATATCCTCTGAGAGGCTGTTCCACACTCCAACGGTGTAAGGAATATAGGACCTCTGTAACTGAGCGAAGCTAAACATTTACTGCATATTGGTGGTGCTGTTCAGCGAATCTGGTTTCTGCTATTATAAGGAACAGTATTATGTATCATGATGATACTGCAGCTTAAATAAAAGAATAAATTCAAGCCATCAAATGGATGAACTTACTACATGTTAGGAGCTACAAACACAGAATTACCGACCACCCCAAGCAGAAAACCAGTCATGGATCTGAATTGGAATTTGGAGGAGCCAGCAGTGACGTTCACATTTAACTCTGGCTATCATAAATCCATTAAGATGTCACTGCATGAGGCACTATATTCTACTCAAGCGAGATCACCATTTGAGTGGACTCCACTTATCAGTGCCCTGCCCTTTGTATAGTTAATAGCCATTAGCAACACCATGATTGCTTTGTTATTTAAGCGTTTGTCTGATGCTAGTGTCATTATGAAAGCAGGGTAAGATTGTTAAGTTATTTGAACTGTGAAGGTGGAGTATTCTAGAAAATGAATTCCACTAAAGAAATTATTTGCAAGTTAACGCCTGTTTATGAAGGTTCTTTTCAAGTGCACGAATTGTTAAAGGTTGAAAGTCTTTTTGATTTAAATAAAGTAAGGTTCATACATGTCGCAGTTACATGCTTAATTAAACATTGAACGCTGTAAGGTGATTGATTTAGTAATGATTAATTATATTTTATTAGTTATGTTTAATCAGTTTATATGTGCATGATGATGAAATTAAATTTACATAACCATTTTTGTTTGTAGGTTCCATTCCAGAATTAATTTATGATCAGAAACGCGTCATTGTTTCGCATGGCTGCTATTCCACGGAAATGTCAGGCAGTTAATGTGACTGGAATGTTATTGAAGTATCGGGGTGATATCCTGTTCGTTTGTTTGATGACTTTATACATCATAAAGATATATGCACCAGGGTCACTAATCATTAATGTTGTATTTAAATATGTATATATTCGACTTGAGTGTATTTTATATCACTGTAATTCTTTTACATAAATATCTTCGATATGAAGTGAAATTGAAGTGGCTCCGTGGAATAAACTGCCACTAGTAGTTGTAAACAGCAACAGTGTGGAAGAGTTTAAAAGAAAGCTAGAGAAATAATTAGGATACTGTGATTGAACAGAAAACCTGCTCCGAAAGATAGGTGAGCACACGATGTCTCCTCGGATGGACTAATAAGTCTTGGGGACATCCTAATCCTTGTAACTCCTTGAACTCTCTCTCTCTCTCTCTCTCTCTCGCTCTCTCGCTCATCTCATATATATATATATATGTATATATATATATATATATATATATATATAATATATATATATATTATATTAATATATATGTGTGTGTGTGTGTGTGTGTGTGTGTGCATATAAAGATATATATATATATATATATATATATATATATATATATATATATATATATATATATATATATATATATATATATATATATATATATATATATATATATATATATATATATATATATATATATATATATATATATATGATATATTTGATGTGTGTTAGTGTATGGATAAATGAGCATACAGACACAAATTCTAAACTAAATGAAATGCTGACCTTTTCTCGAAAATCAAACAATGATTTGATTCTAAAGGTCAATTGGGGGTTATGGAAATCATCTATATTTTTCATATAAAAAATTAAAAAAATATCTCGCAGGTATAATTTTTCAACACCCTCCTTGTAAGATTATTCGTGAATCGAAAATAACTCTCTTTGTTATATTACCCTGTAAAAATGCCTCCTAGTTTTATACGGCGAAAATATTAAAAATTTTGCCTTACATGCTCCAGTGAAATTCTTTTAACAACGGTTTATGCCTTTTAGCTGCAGTTAAGAAACAGCGGACACATTTTTCAGAGAAGAAATTCCAGAACCTTCTTATGTCCTGTGGCTATTCCACATTATTTTTCTTCGGTATATATTTGTATGTCTTCAACACTCATGTATCGCCAGACAATTTAAAAATATTTTTTTTAACGAGAATATGCTCATAAATTACGCATCTCTAATATAAAGAGCCTCGATGTTCAAATAAATGAACGCGAGTAGACACATTTCTTAATTAGTGCAGAATAAAATGAAGTCGTAATTTGGTTTCATGAAATCAAAAAGAAGTCCATTAATGTACAGGAGCTAAGAGATTTTTTTGTCATGATTTTCATGATTACGGAATGATAACAGCCAGGTCATGCCGTCTTTTCTTTATAGGGGTACCGCTAGAAAGCCCTATTCTTCAGTTTGTTAATATTAATTCAACGGACATTACGACTTCATTATTGTTTTTAACCTGGGTGGCGACTCTATTCACTGATTAGGTCGGAAGTAGTAATATATACATTATATTATACAACACACACAAACATATATATAATATATATATATATATATATATATATATATATATATATATATATATATATATATATATATATGTGTGTGTGTGTGTGTGTGTGTATGTATATATACACACACACACAAATACACACATATATATATATATATATATATATATATATATATATATATATATATATATTATATATATCATGTATATGTATTTATATATATCCCAAAATCTTTTAAGATGAATTTATTTAAATCAGTCGTCTACCGGAAAGGTACGTACATTCTTGTTGTATTCAGCTAGGAACAACAAAATTATATTTTACAGAAGTCAAGGCTTGCGGTCGGCTAATTGCCCAAACGCACATATGCTACTTTTATACAAAACATTTTGTGAATGGAAATATTCTTTAAAATCAACGTTCAACTGAGGGCCAGTTTCCTTGACTTTTGCACTGATATGGGCAAAAAATAAAATAAAAAAATAAATGAATAAATAAATTAAAAAAAAAAAAAATCTGGAGACGGGGTTAGGTGTTGGCAATTTTGACTCCTAAATTTAGTCCCGCTGTGACTAATTGCCCCTTGAACATCCTAACAATCAGTTTCATAAGCCTTTTCAAACTTACGCTAATCCTGTTCCTTCGAGCGCCATTCCGCTTTGCCTATTTTTCAATTTTCTTCATTCGACGATTCTTAAGATAGTCAATCTTTCGTCCCACTTTTTTAAAACATCGTCTCTCCATTGGTATCGTATAACCGCTCATATCCTTTTCTCTTTACGAAATAGAGTCTCATATCATCTATATTCCATCTTCATTGAACATCTCATTTCCTCATCTAACTACTTGAAAATTTCTTCCATAAATACTAATAGCCAGGCTCCTGAGCTCATTTATAACTTGGCATAATCTTCAAGTGCCACTTATCTGAATTACCTTGATTTCATTCAAATATATATAAGATCACATTTACATTTACCACCAATAACTTCCAACATTTCACTAAAGCATTGAGAGAGAGAGAGAGAGAGAGAGAGAGAGAGAGAGAGAGAGAGAGAGAGAGAGAGAGAGAGAATGCCTTCCAGACGGCACTCCATGGTGATTGACAGCTATTGTTTTTATGTTAATGAAATAGTCAACAGGAAATTAATAAGAAGGATTGCAGTGCTTCAAAATAAAGAAAATCATGAAAGGCGGTGATAATTGTTCTGAAATCATCTGTTTTTTCCTCTGGAAATGGCGCAAGAACACATAATTTGATAATCATTTTGAATTATATGTTATCGTTCATCATTTATATTTAAAACATGACTTATATTTGCGGCTTGGGAAGGTTCATAGTGATAAGCATTTTAATAAAGATAGCCCCATTTTAATTATCTCATATGAAACATCTTTTCAGAAGCAAACATTCACTACAATCAACAAACCTTTGTCATATAAATTCTCACAAGCCTTCGTATTCCCTTTCTATCTTGGCATCTTTAGCTCTCACTTGGATCACATACAGCCCTTACCCTTTACTTTCTAAAAATTTTGATAGAACTATTTCGTGACAAACACTTTCCCCATAAATGCTTTTCCTTCACTTGATCCACCCAGTTTTCCCCGTTGTAACTAAACACACACAGAATATATATATATATATATATATATATATATATATATATATATATATATATATATATATATATATCCTGTATATTTATAAATAAACTTATAAACATATATTCATAACGTGAATTCCTATATCGTGAAATAAGGAGCAAAGTGATTATAGTTTTTTTTTTCTTTCTTAGAAACGAAATGGATTTATTTCTTCAACACGCATCTCAATTAGTCTTTTATACACGAGCCCATTCCACTTCAGCCGGGTTCCACGTTCAAAGCTTCTGCCCTCACAACTTCCCCCTTTCAGAGTTCATCCTTTTACTTCAATTTTTCCTTGAATTTTAGGATAATAGAATTCTCCTTTTTCGTGGCCTCTAAAATAGTGTATGTATCCGTTCTGTTTCCACCATACGCAGAAGCATTTGTTTTTTTTTCTTTTTTTTCCAATAGATTTAATTTTTCTTCACTTCTGAGGCTCCAAAGTTTCCAGATGCTTGATATGGAAAATGAAAATAAGAATCTCGATGTTTCTGTTTGTGTACTTGTGCTCATGTGTTAAAAAACATTTTACATTATTTCTTGTACAGAAAGCATCACGTTATATATTGATATATGTTCAGAACAAAATTAATAAGAAAAGTACATTTGAAACTTGTGTTTTAAGTGATAGTATTAAATTGTTAAAGCAAGTTTACTCTCTTTACATCCATGGAAAAAGGGTGCAACACTTTTGTTTTATCGTTGAGCTGTAGAAAAGGAGTAATTCTTTTGTCATTTATAGAACGAGAAAATTAGAATTTAACCATTAAATTATATCAGTTTCTATACCTTTAGATAAACCAATTATCCGAAAGTAATATATATTTTTATAGTTTTAAGCGTATTGTCTTGTTTACACCTAAATATCTATAAAGTTTCCTGTGCAATTGATAACAAACTAAAAGAGCTACGTTTTCAGTGACACCTCTCCTTTAAATGGTATTGATATAAAAATATTTCTTCGTATATCAAAGATTTAGTTTACAAGGGAGAGAGAGAGAGAGAGAGAGAGAGAGAGAGAGAGAGAGAGAGAGAGAGAGAGAGAGAGAGCATGCAAGCAGGGTTCATCAACAACAGAAGTGATATAACAAAGAAAGATTTTACAGAGCATTGCACCTAAACTTGATATTACAAAAAAAGGTAGTTTTCAAAGTATTTGATGTGAACTATATCATTGAAATTATTGGCCCAAGCAATGTTCTAGGTCTTTCCAAACTTTAGTTAACCTGAAACGAGATTTTTCTGATTTGAATATGAAGACGAACGCTTCCGTCGGTTTCATATGGAATGAAAGCATAGTCATGAGTGTTTCCCTCTTAAATAATATCGTCAACGGAGCTAGAATAATTCCAGTTGAATGCTGTTAATCTCCTGATTAACTATTCAGTCTGTATCGAAGGGGTTCTCTCCTAACCCCTCACTTTCTGTTCTTTCCCCTTTTTTAGATAACTAATCTCAATTTTTGAAACTTTCCGTTGCACTTGGAACGCGAACAATTTTATTATACTTTCAATTATTTTCTGCTCACTAGATGAGAAGTAAAATTCTGACAGATAAACTTTATCTTAACTCTTTCTTTCAATAAAAGATCACACCAAGGACTTTAAATCTTTTCCCAGATTCTACACTTAAAAGAATTTACTACTTCCAAATTTTGTAAAACTCATTAGGTTTGCTTTCATTGTCTCTGATAGTCACCGATTGGAATGTTTTACTCACAGATTACTTGACATATGAATCAAAATACAAATGCTATACACTATTATTAATCACTTGACACAATCATGATCAATTGAATAATGGGGGAAAAAAGACAACATAAAACAGTGACATAAAAGACAATAATTTGCGGGATAAAAGAATGAAGATCATGAAAGTAAAAATTAAAGTCAATAGTGACAAGATAGTTTATGCTATGAAAGAATAATAATGTGAGATGTTGCACACACGAAGTCCAATCAAACATGATGCAAATGGATGCTGTTTCTTTGTTCTTACAGAGAATCCTTTAAATCAGGTAATGGAACTGTGGAGTCATCCATCACGTTAGTCGTATAACTCAAAAGTTGACCATTTAACTCTCAAGAAAGCAATTAAGAGTGAATCATCACAGCACATTTACATGCGGTGAGACTGCGGAGATTTATGTTAAACATCCATAAAGAGGATAATAGGACCGAGAATGAATTATTATTACTCAGGGAACTGTAACGGAAATGTTCTTTTGCACATTACTTCCTTAACCATTAATAAGGAAATAATCAGAAATTATTACTGTAGAAGGAACACATCTCCGTTCTATACAAGCAAAGATCATCTGGTTCACTTTGACGATGTTCCAGGTTTACACAAAGTGAGAAAACAAGAAATTTCTTTATTGACTTTATTGTCACTGTATATAGTCTATCCAGAGGGGTTAACCAGAATGATAACAATCAGTACAGGCACATAAGTAAATAGACACTTAGAGCTTGGTATTCACAAACATAACTCAGCACAAATCATTAATCAAGGATTACAAAATAATTTATACCTAGTTAGTGAACACAAGAGAAATTATACTGATAATCATAATGGAAATGAAAATCTTGCAAATTATATTCCTTTCATTATACTGGTATGTATCAGTTGAGATTTAAACTGAACACACTTTGGATAATTTCAACAGACAGCAATTATGATTGCACAGTGGGCTTTGTGAATGCTAATACACAAAGTAAAATACAAGAGAAATACGTACAATGGCCTTTGAAGATTTACGGCACTTTAGGTGAATATATCACTAATCATTACCAGACGGAGTGTAAAATTCCCTTTTTCGGTTTTTAAAGTATCAATCAGGACATGAAATTCTGCCGAACACTCACACACACACACATTCGCAAAAACATATAGTAACGAAATGCATAAATGTGCAATAGTATGACTTCAGGAAACCTATGAGATTCAGAATTGTCATACTCTGTTTAGGGGTTATCTTAACAATATGAAATATTGCTAAATACATTCGTGGAAATGTCTTAATTATTGTTACACCATAGTGAATTGCTATACTAGGGCACTGATGGCCAAATACAGGGGAATTACTCTTCCCTACAAACACTAACTTTCTTACTCTCCATTTGCTAAAAAAAAAAAAAAAGGACAATGAAAAGGTCGCTACAATTTTGCATTTGTCTTATATGAATTTTATTTGAATGCTTTTACTTTATATAGGAAGTTTTATGTGAGTAATTTTACTTCCAATACCACCAGACTGTAACTTACCTGATTACTATCCCCATACACAAACCCATACTATTTACGGATAAGGGTGCTCAGCTTCAGTTGTTCCCCAGTGTCGCGTTCTCTCGACACTGGAAGGGGTGCTTTTCTGTTTTCAGTTGAAGAAATGTGGGCCCTTAAAAACAACAAGACAACACCAAGTCTCTGCAACTTCTTCAGGTTGGTAGTCAGTCCGTCTCCCACATATTTTTAGAAGCCTTGTACCTTGCTGTCTCTGACTGTAAGTAGCTACTTTGAGGGTGGGCCTTGGCACGACTCTCACTGGTTGGTGACCTTAGGGCAACCCATCGCAGGAAGGATTTGGACCGGCGAATTTCCAGCCAATCTCAGAGCTTGCCCTCGTAATGACGTCACCGGCGGTGGGTGGAGTTAGTGGTCAGCATATCGAACCTCTCTATACTTATATCCCAATGAAGGAAGCCATGAAAATAATGGAATACGTTTGCAATTCTAATGAATAAAAGAATTTGCACATTTATGCAACCTTGGTAACACAAGCCAACTGTTTCATCTTTAATAATATGTATGTACATGAAAGAAATTGCAGGGACTGCATAGGGGAAATCATGTGACTGTTAACTTTGCTGCCATATATACATATGAGATTTTATGACCCGAAGTGGTGGTCGAGCAGACCTAAGGAATTTAACCCCCTTTAAAAACATTACGTATATGATATTTTCCCGATACTTTAAAAAGAAGAGTATATATCGCTTCTTTCATCACTACCTTAGTGCGTAATATGTAAAAACTAGAATTTGCAATGGAAAGAGAATCAAACAGCTTACTTTTCTTGATTTATTTGTAGAAAAGAATTCAGAAATAAGTATGTCTATATCTAAAGAGCGGTTGTTATGAGAAATATAAGACAAATACTATCGTGACTCTTGCATTTTACATCGAGCTGTAGGGCATTGCTAAGGAAATAATATCTATCATTCATACTTTTATTTTTTTAATGAAGAGCATATTGCACCATTCTTCGACTCCCTTCCTTGATGCATAAAATAAAACATTTACCATAGAAACAGTCAAACAGAAGTTTACCTTTTCATAGTTTTATTTATTTATATATATATATATACTATATATATATATAATATTAATATATATATATATATATATATATATATTAATATATGATGTGTGTGGTGTTGTGTTGGTGTATATATATATAATAAATATAAATATAAATATATTAATAAAGAGCCCATAGAAAACGCCAAAATAAAGAAAGTAAGTACTATATTTCAGAGACTGCTATCTATCTCTTCAGGTAGGTAATGAATCATTACCTACCTGAAGAGTGAGACAGCAGTCTCTGAATCCTGTTGTAACAGAATATTTTTTACCAGTTATATATATACATACTAATATATATATATATATATATATATATATATATATATATATATATATATATGTGTGTGTGTGTGTGTGTGTGTGTGTGGGTATATATATATATATATATATATATATATATATATATATATATATACATATATATATATATATATATATATATATATATATATGTATATATAGTATATATATATATATATATATATATATATATATATATATATATATATATATATTACAGGGTTCAGCGTGAACTTCCCAAGTGTTTGCTATGAAGAATATAAGACGAATACTATCATGATTCTTATCTACCGAGTTTACCATTTAACATCTAACCATGATACTTTTCATAAAGAAATTAGTTTTATTTTTGTATTCACATTTTAAAAGCAAGTGTTTTAACAGCGTTGTGTTTTACAGCTATACACGTAGATTCCAAAGCAGAACTAATTTAACCAAACAAAAGTACCGACTGGTCTGAGAGAAACCATAGGTATTTAGTTCAAATTATATATAAAGTTCCCATATATCTTTAATCAGTGGTTGGATCCATGGTTGGGGGGGGGGGTGTTAAATTTACCTGGGCGTTTGGTCTTCCCTTGACAGCACTTGGCCGTAATATTTTACCAAAGGGAGCTGCACACACCTTGGTCTATCAGGTCCTCTTCCGGAGATGGAGGTGGGCTGACATGGTATTCTCTCCTAGGCATTCACCTTTCTCAGCTCCTTGCCGATGTTATGTAGCAAGCTATTTAGATGATTTGTAGTTTTGACGGATGCTAGCTCGTTGCACTTTCCTTAAAGCCTGTGCGGTGTCGTGATTGCCAAAACCCTCGACGACTTGAGCTTTATAAAGTGTTTGCAACAGGAGTCCACAATGGAGCTTGAGCATAAAGGAACAGCTGCGCATCCTCATAATCGCATCATCTCTGTCCTCGGTTTATACACTTACATTACTGCTTTTTGCTGACGTGCTGCTTATATCTGTCCCTATGTCTTGGTCATCACTATATTTGTCCTCAGCATCTATCCTTTCATTACTTATATTCACTGACCTGATACGATTTAGCCTACGATATCATCTGAAGGTATCGCACGTATTTGTAAGGATATAGCAATGCTTTCAAGTTATGTTTCTTGCGATCATACAATTTGTAAACCAAACACTGGTTGTCGTAGTAAATTTTGAAGTTCTACCAAGAATCTATCTTTTAGATTCACCTTTCAAATATGGGTAATACTACAATGGAAAGAAAGCGGAGTGGCAGGGGAACACTGGCTGGTAGCTCCACCCTCAGAGATGACATCACTTAAGTGTTTTTCCATCGACTCAAAAACTGCATGATTGTCCGTTGTCCATAGTAGGGGCTTACGCATATCCTTAGCTTTCCCATCCGAGGATCATCTGTGGGGAGACATAGTGTCTCTTGGAGGGGATTATGGGCAAAGCACTCATGAAAAATGGTGAAGTTGTCTTGGACGACGTACTTCGGAATTACCCAGGGGAGAGATTTTTGTAAATTGAATAAGGCATCCCTCCTCACGGCTCTCGTCTCTCTATCTCTGCCACCACGTGGTTAATCTTGACTGAACATACGAGTCAACATTTGTTCTTTAGCTGAGAGATTAAAAAGTTTAGTGTGAAGGAAAACATAGGAAAACATAAAGCGGACAATGCCGGGGAATATAACTGAACAATCCTAATGGGGGCTTAGCGTATTTTCATCTTTATTTTTTAATTCTAATAAAATTCTGTACTTCTGACCTGAAAGGCGTAAACTGCAGCGATAGTTTTCACTCGGCTGAATTATTTTTTCCTTTTTTATTCTTTTTGCGAAACAAAGTTAAATTTTGTTCAATTGAGAACTAAAACGACTTTCCAACTCCATGAAAAAGCAGATAAGGAACTGAAAGGTAAAAGTTGTAGTAAACGTCATCAATCATTCTTGTAAAGGAGTGTACAAACGAAGACACTATTTTTGGAAAAAGAAAAAAAAATTCATTGTCAAAATGTTGGAAAATAGGGGAAATTCGTTTTGACTCGTTTGGAAATTCATCATATCTGCCAATACGTCAGGATATATGATAAAGGAAGCGAGAGCTGTGATAGACCCTTGTAAAAGTTGGAAAATATTCAGGAGAATTCGAAAGCCAAAGGGGTTTTCTCTTCCATAAAACTCTAAATATTCTGATGTGGAAACAATAGAATGACAAGTTAAATGCGTGCCCAGAAAAGCTAATGTACATAAAACATTATCTCTCTCTCTCTCTCTCTCTCTCTCTCTCTCTCTCTCTCTCTCTCTCTCTCTCTCTCTCAACGAACACACTTCGGGTGCAAAATACTTTTCACATAACGAAGTGGTTCTTATCAATACACACACACACACACACACACACACACACATACACATATATATATATATATATATATATATATACACATATATATATTATATATATATATATATATATATACATATATATATATATATATATATATATATATATATATATATATATATATATATATATATATATCATATCTTTCTTTCGTGGATTCTTCTACCTTTATTTTTATATATAAATATATATATAATATATATATATATTATATGTATAATATATATATATACTATAATAAAATATATATATATGTGTGTGTGTGTGTGTGTGTGTGTGTGTGTGTGTGTTTATAAAAGGTATATATAATATATATATATATATAGATATATATATATATATATATATATATAACACATAAATAAAGGTAGAAGAATCCACGAAAGATAGTGAAAATGAACCACTGGATATAAATCCTGACTGGTTTCGACTGCAGTATTTCTGAGACATCTTCAACCCATTATTACTTTGTGTATTAGGCAATCCAAACATAGTAGTCGACTTCCTTCTTCATCTGTTACAATGAATATTATTCTTGTAATCAGTTCATTTATTTCACCAAAGAAAGTTTTACATTTTCGTTCCCTAGTAAAATACATATTATTTAGTCAATTTGCCTTCACCATATTACATAGAATGGAGTAACTATTTCCATATCCTGCTTTCGACAGTCTACACTATACATGTACAAGTTGCTTAAAACTGCAAATAACCATACCGAACATTTTAGAGTAAAATTTGCTCATTCAAATTTACATGCTTTTACTCATATTTCAATCAATTCTTCTTGTGTTCTTGGAAAATGGTTTGTCCAGCTGTTTGATCTCTAAGGTACTAAATCCAAATTCTAACATCATTAGTTTGTACCTTTGTGAAAAATGATTCCACATCAAAGCTCACAAGAACCTTTGATATTCTGAGCCCATTAAATGACGAACTCCTATATAAGCTTAACTAGTTGTCTCTTAGGAAAACAAGTTAAGTTTTTAAGAGAGTTAACCAAAGTTTTGTACGCATTTATTCTTTAGGGAACCGAACTTTAGAGTTTTCAAAACGAACAGATACATCTTGAATAACTAAGCTCATTTTCTCCTTTTTTTTTTTGGATAAAGGCATCTGATATTCTAATTGTACTGGCAGTTGCAAAACGTATACGAATGAAATTATATCACGTTTTAGAGACAGACTGTATAAATCTTTTTGTTAATCTAACATTTTTTTTGCCTCTAAAAGATAATTGTCACGAGCCTATTTATTTCATCTACAATAAATCTCAGGAATATGTATAAACCTCCACTTTTTCATAATTAATCAATTTTTTGGGGCAAATGTGAAATACTAATATTATGCTAAAATAATTTCTTGCAGATGACGCAAACCCAGACAGGAATCTGGTTTTGATGCCGACAGTAACTTCCTTAAAAGCTGCATGAAATTAGAACCAGAATGTAAACATAGACAAATATATATTAACCTGAAGTCATGTGCTGCGGTTAAGATTACGTGATAGGGATGTCAAAGCCTTTCTCCACTCGTTCAGCATATCTCTAAAATGCCTTTAATCTGCGATGCTTCCTGTTCTCTACAGCTTCAAAATCTTTTTTAGTTTTCTGTAAAAGAAAACTATTGAGATGGATATTTGTCCGTCCGCACTTTTCCTGTTCGTCCTCAGAAACTTAAAACTACTGAGGCAAGAGGGCTGCAAATTGGTATGTCCTTCTTTCACCCTACATCATCAAATATAGCAAATAACAGAGACCTCTGGCCTGAGCGGTTTTTTTTTTTTTTTTTTTTTTTTTATTAAGTTTAACGTTAGCGGTGATTGTGTCTGGCGCCACTGTAGGTACCAGCAACACAGGCCACAAAAGTGGCTGGAAGTTTCATGGACCGCGACTGAGAGTTTCATGGGCTGTTACTGCGAGTTTCATACAGCATTATACGCTGTACAGAAAAACCGATTAAGCCGAAGAAACTTCGTCTCATTTTTTACTCGTTATTTATTTATCATTTTTGTGATTATGGAGAGTTCCTTTCAAAGCATAAATGGATATCAGCGCTTCCTGAGACTAAGAGAATGCATAGACATAGCAGCCACCTTGCTGAGAAGTTGATAATACAAGCAAACCACGAATCTAACGCATATACCCTTCATTCACATAGTACACTCTCCGACAAAATGATATCTGCATGAGGCGGTCATAAATAGGCACATTTAAGTAGGGTTTTGTTTGTGTTTGACAGTTTTTTTTTATCTTTTTATTTATTCCACGAATAGAGTTCTTGACACAAGTCCTATATAGAATTTACAAAAACTGGCCATTGTTGTAAACAGAGGGAAACAATAGGACTCCCAAAGAAGAAAGCCGTTGTCATTCATAAAGAAAAATCTTAGGTTGTCAAATGGAACTGTGCAACGGAATTTCATTTTTGAGACCGACAGAAGAGGAAGGGGAAAATATCTTTTCGCCCAGATGGCACATATCTTGTTCAAATAGGACTATTGTCAGTGTTCTGTTTGTGAGTCTCCATTCATTGTTTCACTCCCTCTTTTCGTTTCACTTTTGTTCGGTATTTTCTATTTTCTCTTGGATATTTCATGCGTTTTCGAGGATGCTGGCCCGAGTCTCTGTTAAAACTAAAGTGTCTTCCTGTTTTTGCCAAAATCTTGAAGTATTATGTACAATCATTTATACTGCGATATCTCTACGCCCGAAGTATACGAACCATTATTTTCAGAATGAGAAAATATCAAATTTAGTCGTTTACCGAAATAAAGAAAACTATTTTCTTTTGAACTTTTGTTCTGAATCAACTTGTTCGTCCTAGTTAGTCAGATCAGAATGGGAAGTATGTTGCCTATTATTCTTTTACTGAATTTAATCATAAGTTTATTATTTTATAGAACACTCAAGATATTTTTTAGCTGAGACAATGTTTCTTAGGATTTGGCTAAGAACCCTTACAACGTTATTGATTTGTGAAGTGAA
>NC_061107.1:105487400-105497400 GCF_015104395.2 Macrobrachium nipponense
TCGTGCAAACATCACGTCATTTTCATGTAGCGAATCAATGGCCAGCGATACCACCCGATAATACCGATAGGATTGTTTTTGTGCAGCCATGGCTTAAATGTATTATTCAAAACTTGTGTCAGCATCCTTATTTGCCAGGAAAGAACTTCCTCTATTTGGATGCAGGTCTGCTTCCTTCCGTGCAAAGGCAGGTTCTTCAAAGTGTAATACCCCAAGAAGCAAGTGAGAGAAATTTGAAATCAAAATTCATATTTTGTGCATGGCAGAATCTTATGTACTTGATTTTGTGGTGTACCACGGTGCAAATCATCCTCTGCTTGATGTGATGTGGTTATTCAATTGGTTGGCCCAAGTCTGAGTAAAGGTTACCACTAGTTCACGGATAATTGTTACAATTCCGTGAGGCTGACAAAAGAAGAACTGTATGAGCACGGGATGCTCACCGGTGGCTCTTTACGGCTTATGAGAGGGCCACCAAAGTCACTCAAGGCAACAGCAAAAAACCTCCCCCACTCCAGTATCAACAACTGGAGGAAAGGCAACACTGTTATTTTGTGCTGGATTGAGAAACACATGAGTGGTTACTGTAATGACCAACACGGACACGAAAGAGAAGGAGGATATTCAAAAGAAGTAGCAGAATGGTGTAGGAGTGACCCAAGTAGTAACTACGGCATTACGACCAGTAGCCATTGGGCAATGCATCAGTATACTCGTATGAGAGGAACTGACCACTTTGACCAAATGATCAAATACCGCAGCTTCATACAGAAGGCGATGAAGCGCTCAAAGAAAATACTGATGTACATGCTGCAAATTGCATAGCAGAATGCATACATCTTGTATCGCAAGTTTACTACTGACCAAAATAGACATCAAGAAGCAGAGGAAGAAAAAAGTACCTCGTTTGCTCTATGAAGGGTCTTTGAAATGACACCACTTGTCATTGTACTTCGTGCAGAATATTATATACCACCTCTCTGCATAAAAACCCAATGCTTCCTGATTTCCATATGAAGCGAAACTACTTACTGGCACTCGTCCACACCATAACACCTCCTAAACGCCCCCCCCTCCCCCCTCACCCCTCAGGTCACGGGGGAAGGCAGTAATAGGAGCATCAGGAATGCACCCTCCTCCTCCTCTTCCGCCCCCTTCTCTTCTATGTCCAGCTCCTGCTCCTCTTCTCTCTCCTCTCCCATTCATACGACGTGAACAACAAGTCTTCGAAATAGAGGAGGAAGCATGAGCAAGATATGAAGACCAGGATCGTTGGTGAGTACACCAGATAACATTTCATATATGTATGTGTATCTATTTTTATATGTTTTTTGTTCAGTGCATTATTATATGTTTTAATTTTTTTCTTCTGTTTTTGTGTAATATATTTTTTGGAGAAAACGTTTTGTGGTTATGGACTTAGTTATAAAATATTACTAACAATAAAAACTTTTTTATTTTGTATTTTTGCAAATTTTTAAATGAACGTAACTTTTGAAATTTTGCAAAGCGCATAAGTTCTCCCTGGCTGTGCAAGCAAATAATTTTTTTTTACTTCAATTTGGGCTGGTGAATTATATATCATTAAAAAGTTATTGTAACTTTTTCTGTATGCAAAGAAGTATCACAATTTACCTACTTTTGGCAAATTTTTAAATTCAGGTAACTCATGGAATTTCTCATTATTAGAAAGTTCTCCCTGGCTGCCCTCGAGAGTTTGTCTGTTTACTTTTTTATTTTTATTGGTGGGTTGTTAGGGGGGGGGGGGGGGGGGAGGAGGCCGCGTTGTTCTGTCATACATAACACAAATAGTAATGAAATATAATTCTTATTAATTTCTCAACGTGTAAGTAAAACTTAGATATGCCAGTTTACCTATTTTTAGTGATTTTTGGAAAAAAAATAGTAGCAAAAAAGTGTCGCTTACCGATAACCTACAACTCTTGTGTATAGTTTGCAAGTGTTTCATTTACCTTTGTCGTAATTATATATTGGCAAATTGATTAAAATTTTGTGCTAAATGAGGGATCTCTGTTTAGTGATTTTTGGTGAATTAATGAAAAAAAATATATTTAGTTCCTTATTGGACGAGTGGATTTCGCGCTACGTATCCGGTGGTCCGAAGTTCGATTCCCGGCTCGGCCAACGCGGAATTGGAGGAATTTATTTCTGGTGATAGAAATTCATTTCTCGATATAATGTGGTTTAGGATCCCACAGTAAGCTGTAGGTCCCGTTGCTAGGTAACCAATTGGTTCCTAGCCACGTAAAAATATCTAATCCATCGGGCCAGCCCTAGGAGAGCTGTTAATCTGCTCAGTGGCCTGGTAAAACTAAGATATACTTAACTTAATAAAAAAAAAGTGGCAATAAATTTTCCAATACGGTATACTGTAACTCGTGATACGGGACGCTTTACTTTGGTTGTAGGGACCCTTTTTTATGCATATTGGCACAATAAATTAAAATTCGTTAGCTTTACAGTGACATCAAATTTATTAGCGTAGGTTGAAACATAAGGTTACACGAAACAATATAAAAAAAAAAAATTCCACTATGCATGTTCACACCGCAGTGAATCGGCCACACCAAACCTAACGAGACAAGGTTTAATAGGTGAAAGAGCTAGTTTAGCTTTCGCTGCCTGAAGCCAAAGCATTCAAACTTTTATGCAGCTGATATAAATGCTTTAGCTGAATCATGACGGATTTTTTCTTTTTTTTACTAACTATATTTACTTTCTTTGTAGTGTTCGTCTGAGCTTGGAAAAATATATTGATGATAAAATTACTTGTTTCCAGGGTTAAAAGGAACTACACAGAAACACAAGGCAAATTTATGTACTGATACTCACAGGCGACACTGTAAAGACTTTCACCCTATTTAACATTTCGTGTGAAGTCCAAAAGCACGTCATCTTCATAAGTCAGTTGAGTTAACAAAACCGTTACTCTGGGGTTGTCTTCCTGGTGTTGGCAACTGAGGAACATATTATATTTGTCGTTCTTACTCTTATGGTAAGAATGATTTAATATCGTTTTTATAAAAGGTATCTAACGCTGAGAAATCAGTCATGTCAGGTGAAGATAACTGTTCGATTGTTGAATATTTTAAAGACGTTGAGAGTAGAAGTGACGCACTTGTGAATGGTTAAGGAAATGACGGCAAAGAACCTACGACATTTTGACCTGTTGACAGAAATATGCGACCGAATTAACAAAGATAGGCAATGGACCCTCTCACCACCTCATTGAAGCTTTGAAAATTCAGGCGCGTGGTTGGGGAGTTCACATTTCCTAGCTGATGCAGCTAAAGTAGGAACTATATGGGCAGCTTCGCTTCGAATATAATTTGACTTGAATGTGTTCGTGTATTAATATGGAAAAAGGTACTCGTTTCCTTTTAGTTTCATATCATACGGGATGAATCTGTAATAGCATAATGTACATGCAATTTACTCTTCGTTTGTCAACCTACCTTTTCGTTGAAATACTGACTGAATGCACTAAGAATTTTAAGTCAACATTTAAATAAAATCGTTTAAGTTCTTCTAGAGGCGCATACGGTTTTTATGAAAAAAACATTTGCATTGCAAAAATCCTCTTATTAAAAATAGTCCAAGTATAGCACACGGAAAAATGATATTCTGCATAAGAAAAGAAGATCGCTTAGGAATGCTTACTCAAACAAGCTATGGCGATTAAAATAATTATCCCAAAAAACAAAAGAAAAACTCATCGTCCATAATATTGAGAGGAAAGTACTAGTTATAGCACTGATTCGAAAATAAAATCTAAATTGTTACACAAGAATCCCTCTGTCTCTTAATAATTACAGTTCCTGTCACGCCGTTATACAATTCTCAACTGATTCGATGTCTATTTTCCTTTTATTGAAGATACATATTTATCTCATTGAAGACCCCGGCTTTTGAGCTTCCTTGTAAAAGTATGAAGTAAGACGCCTCCAGATCCCATTTTCCACTTGATAACTAAATTTGCGAGGGATAGGAGACTGAGGGAGTAAAGCAGATAAGGCCATTTGCTTGCTAAGGAAGTCATCCATAATGCATGATGCTTCAGACAACCAAGGGAAATGTAAATTCATAGGAGTTTACCATGTAAATGGAGTTCTGCATTGTTTCCATTATAATGCTTGGCAGAGTTCATTTTAAATTCTCCAGCCGAAGGATTCAGTAATGGCTTTTGAATCTTATTGACGAAAACGTACGGTGATAAGCAGATTGGCTGACCATTCAGCGAAATTGATATTTGTTTAATGTTCTGTTTCCAGTCTCATTGATACACGTGTATAATATTGCTATACACAATGCCAATGTCTGAACACAGATACTCGGTGTAAAAGAGCTTTATTTGTTTTGTAGAAAGGCATAATGAATACAGCTTCATACAAGTTTAATCGTCAGTCGTTAATTTAATCGTTAGTTTACCAATAACCACAATGAGACTAATTTTTTGTGAATGCCGAAGGATGCCTTGGTTTCCGTACCACCATTCAAGCCCGTATCCAGAGTATTGGGACAAGATCCCGTTTCCCACAGGACCGCAAGAAGGATAAAAGTCCTTTGTCGTTCATATTCATCCTTTGTCGTTCATATTCACATATATCTGTCGAATTCATATTCATTTATTAGCGCACCCAACTAAAGGTATGAATGCTAGTTATATATACCACTCTCGCTCCTGACCGACATTCGCCTTCTTCGTGATGTTATGCTCTATTTGTTATGAAAGCCACGAAAATTGATTTTCCATTTGATTATTCACATTATTGCCAGAGAAAATGGAGGAGAAAAATTCTTCTGAATCCATAGCAAAAGTTTTCCTTGCAATATCAACTTTGAAGAGATGGGATTTCGATATAAACACAGGATATCGAAGCGAGTCTTCGCTCTTTGAGGATCGTTCATCTGTTTTTAAAAGAAACGAGAAAAGTTTTGACTTCTCCATTGAAAGGTTTTGCGCTGTTTACAGAGAAAAGCCTTTCAGCCATTGGCAATCTTTCCGAATTGTAAAGTAATGCACCTTCTTTTCTTTCACGTTTGCTTTCAGATTTGTTTCAAGTATTATAATACTTAGGAGAATAAGATCTACTGATTCATTCTAACCCGAACTATTTACAATATTTATATCATAAATATAAAACACACACATTATATATATATATATATATAGATATATATATACTATATATATATATATATATATATATCATTTTTTTTCTTTTCCAACGTTATCCCTACATTAAGGGGTTGGTTGCCTGATCCGCCTTCTCCACTACCTTCAATCAAAGGAATCTTCCTCCACCAATCCTCTTCTCTCCTTCAGTTTATCTCGCCATCTAATTCTCTGTCTCCCTCGCGATCTTCTTTCTCTAACAGGTTCCTCCCCGGCTCTCTTCACTCTCTCCTTGTCATCCATTCTCAACGCATGCCCATACCATCTCAATCGTGACCCTTATCACCGCTGTAATCTTTACTAAGCCTGCCCTTTTTATTCCATCATTTTCCAAGCTCTCAAGCAGCGATATTCCCATAATCCACCTCAGCATTCTCATCTCTGTTCTCTCAACCTTTACTTCCTCTTTTCTTCTTATAGCATTATGTTTCTGCTCCATACATTAACACTGGTCTTATCACTGCGTTATATATGTTGACTTTTAGCTTGATTGACATTTTCTTATTACATATCACTCCAGCTACCTCTCTCCACTTACCCCATGCAGCTTTTATCCTACTGTCAACTTCAGCCTCACATCCTCCTTCTTGGCTTAAAGTAGATCCTAAGTATTTAAACTTTTCTGCCTGTTTTATAATTGAGCCTCTTCTTTCTTGTATTACTATTCTGTTTATATCTTCCCTAATGCTCAACAAAACCTTTGTTTTATTCACATTCACCTCTAAGCCACACCTCTCTAAAGACACCTGCCACTCTCCAACTCAGCTCTGTAGGTCTTCCTCATTTTCAGCAGTAATCACTAGATCATCGGCGTAAAACAACTCCCACAGCTCTTCATTTCTGATCTCTTCACTCAACACATCCATGACCAGCACAAACAAAAATGGGCTTAATACTGACCTTTGGTGTAATCCAACACAAACTTCAAAGTTTTCAGTTTCCCCAACTGCGATTATCACTTGTTTGCTCGTTCTTTTATATATCATCTCGACCAGCCTAACCAACTTTTCTGGGATTTTCCTTTTCCTTAAACACCAAAACATCACTTCTCTATTGTATGCTTTTTCTAGGTCCATAAATGAATCGTATGCTTTTTCTATGTCTATAAATGCACAACAGGGCTCCTGGTTCCCCTCTAGCCTCTTTTCCTGTAGCTGTCTTACTATAAAGATGACATCCACCTCATGAATCCATACTGCTGTTTCCCGATCTTTACAATCTCTCTTAATCTCTCATCTAGTGTTCTCTCTTAAAACTTTCAATCCATGCTCTGTTAGTTTAGTTCCCTTGTAGTTACCACAATCCATAACATCTCCCTCCTGCTTGTATATATATACCATTAGAATCTCCTCCCAGTCCCTTGGCATTTCTTCCTCTTCGCATATAGCTTTTAATAAATCCAGTATCCATTCCTCCCCCTCTGTACCTAGTAATTTGATCATTTCAATTTGGAACTCCGGTGGACCTGGTGATTTGCCATTCTTCATTTTCCTCAATGCTCTCTTTACTTCTGTATCTGTTTCTCCATCACTAGTCCCTCCACCCTCTGTGCTTCCCCCATCTCCTCTCTCTCATCTTCAGTATTTAACAGTTGTTCAAAATATTCTCGCCATCAATCTCTTCATCCCTATACAATTATATATATATATATATATATATATATTATATATATATATATATATATATATATATGTATGATATATATATAAGCATTAAGCTACAAAAGCCTCTTAATATCCAATTCACCCTACCTCGGAATTCATATGTTTTCATAGATGTAGTAAGTTCGCCGTCCCATGGGATTGAACCACGGTACAAGAACTCAAGACTGCATTGATGCGCTTTAAACCACACCCTTGATGGCTGTGTGGTTTAAGGCGCGGCACTGCAGTTCTGAGTTCTTGTTCAGTGGTTCGATTCCATGGGAAGGCGAACTTATTATCAACTTAAAAATTCTCCTTTGCTTAATAGATAAGAAAATATATTAATTCCATGGTAGAGCGAATTTTGGTTTTATGGACATTTGTAGCTTAATGCGTACATATGAATTACGGTTGTGATGAAATTCATATCACACACACACACACACACACACACACACACACACACACACATATATATATATATATATATATCTATATATATATATATATATATATATATAATATATATATATATATGTGTGTGTGTGTGTGTGCGTGTGTGTGTGCGTGTGTGTGTTTATTAAATTCTCTCTGCAGGATTAGGTCTAAAACAGCCCCATTGCGTTTTGATATGTTTTATTTTATTTTATATATATATTTTTTTTTTGCCGAAAGTACAATAGTGGTTGTTCTGAAATTTCTGCTAGCGAGTTTATATTCATTTTCACTGATGTGAAAACTGAGATTATCGATATTCATTTGCAATGATGTTCTGAAAATTGAGATTATCTTCCATTATACTAAAATTAAGGACGTTGTTTCTCGGGCATAATTACATTGGTCTTCCGTAGTGTAATAAAGTATGTCACAATTATAAGTCATATGGTCTTTATGCGGTATTTTCTGTAACTAGGTAGTATGATAAGGAAAGAAACTATTGCTAATCGTTATTATTGCTCGGAAAATAAAAGCACTATTTTGACGTAAGTTTCTTACTTAATTTTAGAGGCAATATTGTCATGATACTTCGAGTTGCAATTAACTCATCAACCCTCGTAAGCCTTCGTCAAAGACCTACCTTGTTAGTTTTTTTATTTGTTAAAAGGGTGAAATGTGATATTGCGATGGTGTCATGTTAATCTGCCGCATTTATTCATGTTTTGATACTAAGTTGGAGGAGGGTAGTCTCACTGACACTCAGGCTGACGTTCCTGGTGGGTGGGTGGAGTGGTGGTAAGACGTCCTCTGACAGCATTAAGGACTCGTACTGTCACGCTTTTCCTTCTCTGGTTTGGTACCTTGACATCCAAGGTCCATTGATCCTTTTCGAGGCGCAAATTGAATGCCTCTCGTCCTCCAAATCTTATTTTTGACTCGAAAGCTTCTTCGCAGATTCATATTTTTCAGGGAATTCATGAGGTTAAGAATCTTGTTTACTATTAAATTTAGTTGTCTCAAATGCTAGTGTTGTGTTTTGTAACTGTCAGAGTAAGATGAGTCCCGAAACTTTGGCCTAGAGAGAAAGAAAATGTTCTTTTGTCCGCCTTGTAATTCTTCCTTAAAAGGGATTCTTCAAATCCCTTTTAAATCAGACAAAATTATTTTATAAATGTTCATGATTTTAGAATTTTCAAGTGCCCACCGTACCCAAAATTATCTTTCATGCCTCGTTACCGATTATAAACAATGACAAAAATAAAATGGAGATAAAAGTTATATTGAATAGTTAAGTGGGATCCACAGAAGGATTACCGACGTTTCGTAAAGATTCTCAAGGAGGAGTTAGCATCAGTTTTGGGAAAAAATTTAAGTAAAATGTTTCTTGACCATCGGAGAGCGTACGTGAAAGGACAAAATAATCTTTTGAAAAGACTTTTTAAATTATTTCAGACGATCCAAATAAATCCTCTTGATTGATATTAGAGCCCCTTTTCATTAATCAGTTGGTGCATAAAATGTCAATAATCACTGAGTACCGAATGTTTGATCCTATGGTAGGGTGTGTAAAAATACTACCACCGAAGGTCCTGCGTGACTTTAAAGGTGACTAAAAGGACAGCTGCTGCATTGCAGACTTAATCTTTATTAAAAGTCTAGACCCACCGCCAATTACTGTGGAAACTGCTGCCTTGCAGTCTTACTTTTTAGTAAAAGGCTACCCACACGCCTATAACTGTGGAAACCGCTGTTGCCTTGCAGTCTTGCTTTTTAGTAAAAGACTAGGCCCACGGCCACTTACTGTGGAAACTGCTGCCTTGCAGTCTTACTTTTTAATAAAAGGCTATGCCCACGGCCAATTACTGTGGAAACCGCTGTCTTGCAGTCTTACATTTTAGTAAAAGGCTAGGCCCACTGCCCATAACTGTGGCTGATGACAGCAAGGTCATGCGGTCGTAAAACCCACCTTTGCCAAACAAACCATGCCTGATGATGCCTTTGATAGAAGGCAGTGGAGAATGTGCATCAGGTGGGAAAGAAGACTGTGTACCGAATGTTATCGGTTTGCAGAACATGAGCAAGACTAAGGAAGTGGTAAAGTTTAATTCATAACATATTTTCGGGTGTTGTAAGAGAATATGAGGAAGAAGCTAGTGATTAAGATGAGGTGGACACTGTACTTAATAAATCGGGGACTGAGGCATCTTATGACTACCCTACGGAGACATCTCCCGTATGGATATGGTGGACATTTTGGTGAATGTTTTTTTATTTTTTTGTGTTTCAGAATTTACAAAATAAGTATTAATAGTCATGTTAGATAAACAAAATTATAAAGAGTAAAGTACGCCGTAAATAATGAAGTCAACGTTGAAAAGATTTTAATATCTGGGAATGTTTTTATACATCTAACTAATGGTAAACGATAATAATTTGATTGAATACCAACCAGAATTCTCAATACTATTCTGGAAAAGCTCTCTCTCTCTCTCTCTCTCTCTCTCTCTCTCTCTCTCTCTCTCTCTCTCTCTCTCTCTCTCTCTCACATTCGGCCAGTGACTCATTACCACTAATTAGAATAATGTATACTAATATATTTTATATGGTAATTTTTTCGTCTTTAATTAGAGCAGGGCAAAAATAAATAGAATTTAATATATATATGTATCATCTCGTTTTAATTAGAATTCATGGTTATTTTCGTTTTAAATCTAATGCACTG
>NC_061107.1:105502400-105507400 GCF_015104395.2 Macrobrachium nipponense
AGACTTATCCCTCAGGAGAGGTGGAACATACATCCAGCCTATGTGAACTCTCTCGAGAGACTGAGAGTTTCCAGCCCTGTGATTGGCTTATCAACAGCCAATCAGGAGCGTCGTAAGGGGCTGGCCTAGACATCGGATGCACGGTTGATGTGAATCTACTATAGCATAAACAAAGTTTATGTTTTGGTGTTTATGCCTTTATTTTAGGTCGAAAAAGGTTTAATGTGTTGGAGTCGAAACGTAACTATGGAATAAAATGTTGACTATAGGACTTGTTAGGCTCATCCGTATCTTGATAACCTTCATGTGGCACGAATACATGTGTATATATGTGTCTTTCCTGCGTTTATTATACTCTTATGTTGCTACCCACCCTATAGCGAGTTTGATTTCCCAGAAAGGGGTTCTCCCTTCTTTCTCCTCCTCTAAAGTAAATTTGATCTGTTCTTCAATCTGATCGAGTTCATCCAAATAATAACCAACTTCTCTTTCTCCCCCCGGAAAAATTACTGAAACATCGTATATATCTTCTTTCCCAACGTTATCCCTACACTAAGGGTCGGTTGCCTGATGCGTCTTTCCTTACACCATCAAAGGGGTTTTTATCACCGCATGCCCTTGCTGTCATCAACTACAGTTGTTGGGGGTGTGGCTCGCCTTTGAATAAAAAGTCCACCTGCAAGACAGCAGTTTCCACAGTTATTGGCGGTGGGCTTAGCTTCTTACTAAAAAGTAAGACTGAAAGGCATCAGTTTCCACAGTTATTGGTTATGGGCTTAGCCTTTTACTAAAAGTAAGACTGCAAGGCATCAGTTTCCACAGTTATTGGCGGTGAGCTTAGCCTTTTACTAAAAAGTAAGACTGCAAGGCATCAGTTTCCAGTTATTGGTGGTGGGCTTGGCCTTTTACTAAAAGTAAGACTGCAAGGAAGCAGTTTCCACAGTTATTTGCGGTGGGCTTAGCCTTTTACTGAAAAGTGAGAGTGCAAGGAACCAGTTTCCACAATTGTTGGCGGTGGGTCTAGCCTTTTAATAAAAAAAAGTAAGGCTGCAAGGTAGCAGCTGTCCTTTTAGTCGCCTTTTACGACGCAGGACCTACGGTGGCAGTATTCTTACACCCTTACCACAGGGTGGTACTATATATATATATATATATATATATATATATATATATATATATATAATATCTATTATCGAGAAAAATTCCCCTTCGGTTAAGCATATATGAAAATATATTAATTCCGAGGTAGAGCGAATTAGATATTAAAGGACAGTGTAGCTCGATATATGTATAAATGAATCACGGTAATGTGATATGACTTATATATATATAATATTATATATATTAAGTATATATATATATGTATATATAATATATATATTATAATCTAATATATATATATATATTATATGATATCTATCATATTATATTAATTTATATATACTATTAATTAATAATCTATATATATTAAAATATATATATATATATATATAGTATATATATATATAGATTATATATAGGTATAGTATATATATATAGTTGTTATATCATATATCCAGTCATATCACATTTCCGTGATTCATATACATATATCGAGCTACAATGTCCTTTAATATCTCATTCGCTCTACCTCGGAATTAATATATTTTCATATATGCTTAACCGAAGGGAATTTTTTTCTCGATAAAAGACTTGCCTGGACCAGGGCGCGAACCCATGGATCCTTTCAAATCCAGGAACGTCAGTGAAGCTTTTACCTCTCGCGGTGGTGTAGTAGGTAAAAGCTTCACTGAACGTTCCTGGATTTGAAAGGATCCATGGGTTCGCGCCCTGGTCCAGGCAAGTCTATTAATCGAGAAAAAAAATCCCTTTCGGTTAAGCATATATGAAAATATATTAATTCCGAGGTAGAGCGAATTAGATATTAAAGGACATTGTAGCTCGATATATATATATATATATATATATATATATATATATATATATATATATATATATATATATATATATAGATATAGATATAGATATATATATATATATATATATATATATATATATATATATATATATATATATATATTATATGAAAGGAGTTGCCAGTGAAAAAAGTGTCATCATATTGCATGTCGTTCGAACAATAATAAATTTGGTCAGGTACAGGGGAACTGTGCATTCGAAAGGTTTCAAAATAACAAAATTGTGATCAAAACTGTTAGTTTCCAGCAGAATACAGAGGATAAAGGTTTTATTTCCTTTGGAGCAGAAGTCACGAAGCTAGAGTTTATCCTGTCGTGTCTCTTTGACCGTTCCTTCAGATTATTGTCGTTTGCATGCTTCAAGCAGCTTGGAGTACAGGACCCTTGAAACTACATGTGTTTTCTTAAGCGTTTTGCTCTATATTTATGTCTCTACCGTGCTTGATTCTACTTCAGTGACTAAGAAGTAAGGAACTAAGGCATATCTGGGCATCGGGGAACTATGTGAGTGGCAGAGTTCTTACTGAGCGTTGCAATTCTGTTTCCCTCCATGAAAGGTTTTTCCATTGAATTCACTTTAGACTAATTTTATTCTTTGCCAGTATCATGCTTGCGCTAATGTCTGTAGGTGTTTCCTTTTCCAGTAAAAATATGTGACCACAGAGCATACTCTTTTATGGTGGATAAAAGCAAAAGGAATGTGTCCCCAATATTTCACTCATCTATGTGTAGTCAAGCTATGGGTACTTTATTATTATATTGTTTGTATGCTTCGTTTTGTGTCCCATGCAGGGGTCGTAAAAATTCTGATTAATTTATAAGCCGAAATTTTAAAGAGGTGGTCGGGATATTAGAGGGAAGGCAATTATTCTATATTTCATATCTTTATAGTAAGAAAAGCAGTCTTAGCAGTTGTAAGAATAGGTTGCGTTCAAATCCAACTTTTACAAAAGAAACGGAAGCAAGTCATCGAGAAAGTGTTTTTTTTTACAAACTGTGATGGGAATTCTCATATCCTTTTCCTTAACTACTTTACATTTGAAACTCGATATAAGGTCAGGTAATTTGGCAAAAAACGCATTGAAATCTCCACGGATCAGATTCTGTGAGGTCTAAAAGTGATTCACATATCTCCGTTTATATATATATATGTGTGTGTATATATATATATATATATATATATATATATATATATATATATATATATATATATATATATATATATATATGAAATATAAAAACACCGTATCGGGCATCGCAATTGTAGCGTCCATCCGTCTGTTGACTTGATCACTAAACTAGATAAGAGACACAAGAATGGTGAAGAAATGGAAATAATATAAACATACTGAAACGGATAAGCAAAGTTAAAATATGCGAACAAGTCATCGGTCGAGGCGGCCCAAGACGCCTGTCTTCTCGAATGTCTTGAGGGTCCTTATCCTCGTTATAACTTTTTATAATGCCAGTATTCCCTTTAAATGTGTCATATAAAGTGATGAGAGCCCCTTTCACAATCCTCCTAGTGTTCCTGTCAGCACTCTTATAGATAACTTTGCCTCCCCCGAAGTCAATGGTACGATCAGAATCCCAAGTGAGCTTAGCGATGGCGTTGTTAACATTACTCAAACGGCAGACTGCAATATGTTCCCTTTTATTCTGGTCCAGGGAACGACCACTTTCACCAATATAGCATTTGTCACAGTCTTTACACCCCATAGTATATGCTTCGACATCGGTGTTTGGTTTTCTACAACTGTTCTTCATCATTTTCTTTCTAAGAGTATTAGCGTATTGAAAACTACTCTTTATCCATTTTTTTCTTCTCTAAGATTATTAGAAACTTTTCTCAGGTCATAAATATACAGAAAGGCAAGGCATTTAAAATTACCAGTTAAACGATGTTCTCTTGGGTTGTACAACATTCTCCCGCTCTAGAAAGAAATTTGTCAATAAAAAACTTGGGGTAACATAAGTTTTTGAAACTTGTAGTCAAGAATTCAATTTCCCCGTTAATGATACAAGGGTTTCAAACTCTCACCTCTGAAAAGCAAAAGCAAATTGGTCACAACAATACTTTTGATTTTCTCGTCATGATATGAACAAAATTGTCTGTACGTATTTGTGTGAGTACTTTTCCTGAAAACAGAAAAGATTTAAACGATTTATTCACATCAATCCCGGTGAACAAACAAATCTAAACGGGGCAGGGGATAAATCGACTACCCCTTCCACTGTAAACTTGATGGACAGAATAAAGCTATTCAGTTGTAATAGAAATTGATCCACTCTATTCGGCACCTTTTTTTATAAACAATAAAGATATCAACATATCTTACCCATATGAAAGGTTTCAAATCATTTGGAAGTTTATCCACGAAAAGTATTTTAAATAATTCCATGCAAAGATTAGCTAAAACATGCGACGCTGAGGATCCCATAGCAACTCCTGCCATCTGTTGGTAGAAATCTCCGTCGAACTCAAGTATGGTAGAATCTACACATGTCTTTATGAGCTCACATAATTTGATAGTATTAATAGGTGGCGTGAATTTTCCTTCTACATTAATTTTGGCTAATTTAAGGAAGGAGCTCTCACCACTTTGAATGACATCTTTGTAGGGAATACTGGCATCAAGAATAATTTACATTTAAGTGAAGAGATTTGCAAAAGGGGCAGAATTGAGAACTTCAGAAATGTGTAATGTCTTCTTCAATCTGATATTGTAGATAACCACCCTTCGCCTGTTCCAGAATCTGTAGATCAGACTACCATTTTCGATAACGACCCTCAAGATATCATTCAAGAAGACTGAGAATTCTGGAAAGGAATACGATCTAATGACTTGTATTTATCCGTTGCGCTTTGTTTATATCTATTTCTATTTCCTTCGCCATTGTTGCGTCTCTCATTCAGGTTGGAGAGCAAGTCCACATAAGGATGGACGAAAGCTTCAAGCCTTGTAAATATTTTTGCAAATACATTCCGTCTTTCTAAACATGAGTATTACTGTGGATCCTTCT
>NC_061107.1:105514900-105552400 GCF_015104395.2 Macrobrachium nipponense
ATTTTTGATATACCTGACTTTGACCTTAGATACGTGCACAATATCGAAGAAAGCATCACAATGGGATAAATGGAGCTGTGATGGGCAATAAAACTTCCAACAGGTTACCTATCTCACTTTAGCCCCCTTAGGCCCGAACAATTAAGTTTGAATACTTTTTGATCTCCTGAATATCAATACAGGAAACAATTATTGTGGGTTTTTTTTTTTAGATATATCTGGCATTCAGTTGTAATGTGCCGTGTTTAATGGATTCACCTATATCCAGTAGTCCAGGGTATATATGTTTGGTGATTTTCAAAACATAAAAAAAACTGATATTTCACCGTATTTCTTTCCATTTGTTTAACTTGAATTGCGCGTAAAAAGTCACTAAAAGTGAAGTTAAAAGAGAAAACAATTACTGAAATTGCAATCAAGTTAACGACGTAAAATTATTAGAAGAAAAACATAAGTTTGAAGAGCAAATATAAAAAGAAAAATCAGAAAACAAATTGCACTTCCATGTTCCATTAACCACTGTCGATGCCCAGTGCATCCATAATAATGAAAAGGGTAATTGCTTTAATTAATAAAGTGAAATGGTTTTATAATTACGCATAACTCTTGGCGTTGAATTCATTGCAAAGACATCCTGCGATAATAAAAGTGAAATATTGCCGATGGATAATGTACAAAATGCAAATTACTGACTCTTGGAAAGCGTAAGGGGCAGTTATCTGAAATTGGAGAACAGCAAGAATTATTAGATCACAAATGTGCCGGTGAATAATTAGATAAGATTTCTTAAGTTACAAATACAATATTTCTTCACTAATACAAAGTTTGAATGCTCCTCCCTTTTGCTGTTTATTCTGTCGTCATTATCTGATTTTCGGTGCTTTTGGTTGAATAAATCGCTCGTTTTACTCGTCTAATAAACGAAGATTTTTAAATGTTATTAGGAAGACTATTTGTGAGTGAGCTACAGCTCCCCCACCCTACATGCTCGGCCTCTATATGAAGAAATTTGCATCCACGAATAACGAAGCTCTAAAAGCTGCGCGTAATTCACAACCCCTTGGCTTTTGTCTCTGGAAATCGCAATACTCTTAAGACCATAGAATGTGTCCTTCATGTGACTTGCAAAATCACATTCACGGAATGTAGGAAGATGGCCGAAGTGTTCACCGAATCCTTGACTTTAGTCCCTAAGGATGGATAAAGACAGCGAAAGAGCACTCTGGGTACATATATGTATATAGCTCAAAACTCAGATAACATCCATGACCGATGAGTATAGAGGAAGAGAAAACATTATGGAGTCGATCTTTTTAGGTCAAAAAAAGCTAGTAGGTGGCTACAACACTGGTGATGGTATCCTTGAGAGGTTTTCTGAATCCATCCGTTGTGAATGAAAACAATTTGTGAGCCTATATATATATATATATATATATATATATATATATATATATATATATATATATATATATATATATATATTATATATATATATATAACTATATATATATATATATATATTATATATATATATACATATATATATATATATATATATCTTATATATATATATATATATATATATATATATATATATATACACACATATATACATATGTAGTATATACAACAGATATACATATATATAGTACATAAATATATAATTTGATAAGCATGAAAATGTTCAAAATTTATAGCATGAAACAGCAATGGTACGATTTAAATTTGAGGTAGGATGGCGGGATCTACTATTTCAGTAAAACTTCCGAACAGCCACATCCATAAACCTGTCAAGAAGACTGACCAACATTCCAGTTCATTCAGTGACCCTCTTTGTATTTGTTTCTCTCCAGTGCATCTTCCTCGCCTCCATGAACTCGTCGCAAACATTGTCTCCAAACTTTTCATAAGAGCCACTTTGTCTCCCCCGCCTTCTTTGTTACTAAATAGATATTTCATGTTATTAATAATCTCCCTCTGCTGATTTCTTCCGTTTTCAACCGTGAGAATTTAGATTCTCGTACGTTGCCTCTTTCCGGAGAGGAAACTGCTTTGTTTCTAAAATTCTTTCCTACACAAACGTATTTGTTATTTTCGCGAGACAAAATTCGTAACGCATAAGGGATAGCTTTCCAACAAACCATCGAATTTAAGACAGTCTCTGTAGCTTTGATGACAGTTGCGTTAAACATAAATGGGATTTGGCGAATACTCATTGCCAAAAAGCGTCCTCTTTTCTTAAACACGTGTAATCCGCAGCGTAATTGACAACAAGAAACTTTAAATAACAGATTAACCTTAAAGAACCCATAATCAGTAATTGGCACAAAGAATATTAATGGTATCTAACATCACTGAATGTATGCTGAAGAATTGTATCCATAAGTAACACTTTTAAAACTGTATGTTTATCTTTCCAAAGATGTGACTGTCCTTTTTGCAAAAATATAGTCAGCACCTGGTTCACTGCTATAGAAACTGTAATACTAACAAAATAACACCATTAAAACTAGGAAATCAATCATAATTCCAATCATTTATTTCCTTGAATTGTAAATAAATATTTTGCCTCTGAAAGTCCCATAGAACAGAAACCAGAAACATTTTCGCTTGTACTAATTTAGTGATTCACATACACAAGAAAAATTGAATATTACAAGGTTTAGTGGAATGCATTCCAGGATTCAATAAACCATATCAACATCGATTGAAGTTCTTAACATTTGAATGATTTTGAGGATAAATGTACAGAATGGTGTTAAGCAGTCTTCACTGTGAAACGAGTACAAATACAAAAATTCTGTTAGGGGAACTGATATTCTATAGGTAAATAGTGTCATACGTGAGGAAGTTTACGATTAGCTAATTATAGTCATCTGTAACAAAGTATATAACATCGTACTTAACGATAAATTCTGAATAAAATTACGTCATATATTTTATTTATTGAGACCTTATGAAAAACTCTCGGTTGCGAGAAATTTAGCATTCCGAAACAAAAATATGTGAGCTAAGTCTCTGTAGGTATTACACTGAATAAACATTATTTCCAACAGACATACCATCATGAAACACTGACGTGTATCCGGTGGTAATGTAACGTAATGCCGAAAGAAAATCTTAACAAGAGCAGCTGCTGCTCCTTTGAGAGTGAAGGAGGTTCGGAAGCCAATTATGCTAATGACAAGGAAGATCAAAAGAAGAAAACATGTCTACCACTTACCGAAGCTCAGCTCCTACTGACAAGAATAACTGGGGTTCTTTGGTTTTTATCACTGCGAGGACAACGGTTTAAAAATAACATTCTTAAATTAACATCACAGTGACTGTCTCCACTGAGATTTCGATTTTTTTATTCCACATTTTTCCAGTTCCCGTTTTCTTTACATTATCGAACCGATTCCCTTGAAATAAAAGTATGAGATGGGTTCTCCTTTCCTTTTAGTTTTCTGAAAAGAAAACTATTATGGCGGCTTTGTCTGTCCGTCCGCACTTTTTCTGTGCGCCCTCAGATCTTAAAAACTACTGATCATCCATCCACCCTCAAATCATCAAATATACCAAATTGCAGCGTTGTAGCCTCAGTAGTTTTTATTTGATTTACGATTAAAGTTAACCCTAATCGTGCGTCTGGCAACTATATAGTCCAGGCCACCACCGGGCCGGAGATAAACTTTCATGGGCCTCAGCTCATACAGAATTATACGATATACAGAAAACTCGATTGAGCCGAAGAAACTTCAGCGCATTTTTTCCTCGTTGTATCGTTTCATGGATTGTAAATAGGAATTAAGTACACACAAACATACACACACACACATTATATCTGCAGACCTTTTCCATATTGTAACCTTATAATTGTTCAGATTTTGCAGCCTTACATATATCTATTTCTTTTAAAGCTTATTATTTCATTTGTTATCAATTTCAATTTTCAAAACATCGTCCTTTGTGAAATAGGACTTTCTGGTAACTAAATTTCATCTTCCAGAACTTTGGGAAATTTTCTAAAACTTCCAAATACTTTTGGCGTCTCGGATTACATTGTCAGAAGACTGTCTTCTAGAAAACTTTAATGAGTAATATCTGCATTATAATCTGGTGGTTTTAAATCTTCAACGCTTCACACGTCGCGTCTCTATTCAAACATAATGCTTAAAAAGTAGCATAGAAAATTAAACATAATATTCAGTTCAATTCCCAGATGATCGACGAAAATTGGAGTAAAGAAAAGGACATAAAAATTGTGTACGATCGGAAAGAGAGGGAGAGAAAAAAAATGAGGAACGGATGTGTACGTAATTGAGGCAAAGAAGCAATTATATATGCTTCCATCTACCATTTAGAGAGTGAACTTCCAATGATTTTTTTCTGTGTTGAATACTGCAGTCTCGATAAAATTTTGGCTCTATCTCACATGGGAGGATTAAAAATCATTGAAAGCTTCATTTACATATATCCCTGATGAATAAGCGTTTCAGATCCCTGCAATTAATATGTAAATTAAACCAATACATTTTTTATAGAACATCCTCACATCCACTCGCATAAATTCCACAGTATTTACGACTTTTCAATTCAAGGATTCATTTACGTTTTGCTTTGGATTTTAGATTGTATGCACAATATGAATGTTAATGAGGTTGTCACTCTTGATTAAAAATAGAATTCCGTAGAAGCTCCCATTATCTTGGGATTCAACACTGACGCGCAAAAGCAAAAAAGCAAAACATAAGACTTAATGAAAATGTTCGTCTGTAAATATTAGTAAGCTAAAAAGATTGATTTGATGATATGGGATTTACGTAGTTTGTCACGCCAATTAGTGTTCACTGTCGGCCACTCAGTGAGGAACTACAAGAATCTAAAGAAAGAAATAAAGAATGAACAAAAAGTAAAAGGCTAAAAATTGGGTGCAACTAAGTGACGAAAGGCCCCAGCTATATTAGGGCTTGTGCCTTGTATAATAAGGCGCCCTATGAGGTAATGTTAGACTGCGATAATCTTACGCTAAGTCGGTTGGTATTGCACTTCCATCTTCAATGGAGTGTCTGGGGGTTTGTAGATCACTTACGAAGTCGGTATTATCTTGTTGGTTATTACGACGATGTGTTAAACTCATGGTTCGGTGAGGAGGTTCTTGTAGAAAACACGAAATATAAAAATATATGTATTCTTCTAAGTTTTACATGCTGAAGATCAGATATGATTGTTACAAGTCTTCTAATAACGATAACTTGATCGCTTCTGCAATGATGATGGCTAATCCTATTCCTCTACATGATAAAGCTTAGGTAAAGAGGTACAGGTCTTCTAATGACGATCACTAACTCTGTTCTGCCTGTCTACCATCTCTGTTACAAGTTATGAAGGAACAGACAGTAGTTCGAACATATGAACATACAATCAGATGACAGTTACATACGAACACACAATCAAATGAGACACGCTACAGATCACGTAGGCCGTAGTTGTCTCAAGCAGGGAGCTTGGACTAATGTTTTTATAAAACAATTGAATGACTACAGGTGACGGCATGTTATCTTAGCATACTTTTATTGTATACGTCATCTTTAGCGTCTCTAGTCTGATCACATTCCTGCAAGCAATCTTTTATATATATGGGACTAACATTCCTATATTTTTTATTATGTAAACACTTACATCAGCTCGGTCAGCTACCAAAACCAACTACTGAATATTACTCAAACTTAACTTGCATTAGACTTATAGGAGTGTGATACAGACACTATGTGAAATATATATATATATATTAGTAAATAAAAATTCATTGTGTACATGAATTGATTCAAGTAATAAAATAAAACAATGATATTGGTAAATAATAGTGATCACGGGATGATATAATGATACAGTTTTTTCACTTCATCTCATTAAGATACTTCATGCTACAGAAAATACTAATGTACTCTGATAATTGCATAGAATGAAGATTAACATGATAAAAATCATATTTTAACTGATAAAAAATTTCATATATGAATTGATAAAATTATTAATGTTTATGCTGATTGATTCGTTGATTTTTATGCTAAATGTTATATATCTGATTCATTAATTCATATACTAACTCATAAATAACTGCAGATATTGGTAAGAAAAAAAGGTAACAGATTTGATTATAGGCTACCTGATTTGTTTATACATATGTATATGGATTCAATATAATTAATGATTAATAAATGTGCACTTTAAATAGATTCCTATTGCGTACACGCAAAGATATATTTAGATTCTGTTATTTATGATCATTTATATAAGAGATTCCTATTGCGTACACGCAAAGATATATTTCGACTCTGTTATTTGATCAATTATATATAGGATACATGATACTTTATATATATAGGATACATGACCGAGGTTATACTACTTCACTTTTAACTAGCTTTCGAACAACTTTTCGTCCATTACACAGTTCCAGACCACCTTTAGCCAAATGAAACGGCCGGTTTTTCAATGGTTAAAACAAGGGGAAAATTTGCCGGGCCCTGGGGTCGGGGTCCAACGTTCCATTTTGCGCTCATACTTATTCTCCTGCATCCTAAGCTACACGATTACGTTCGCGATGAATAAAAAAACATCCCCAGCACGAGTCCTTCGCCAGCAAAGTAGAGTTGAATATCCTTCGGGTCGTAATTGTCGGAAGTATGTCCCTTATTGTAGTCGATTTCCGACAGTAGCCGGAGCATTCCGCATTAAAACGAGATTAACGACGAGATACGGTGTCGGTCGAAGAAGTCCATGAAATTCCTTTCACATTTGGTAGGCGGTTGTTACTTGACTTGTAGTCATCCGCAGCGACGAACGATTTTTTGAAGTTGCTATGTGAAACTCTCGTACTGCAGGGATACTGTAACCAGGTTCCATTAATCAGCCTGCAAGTGAAATTATACTTGTCACAAGGGCAAAGTAAATTCAGACGACATCCAAATACAGGGGAGGGAAGAGAGCCATTTAGACCAGACTTACCCACATGAATTCGCTGATATTTGGAATTCAAAAGAGTCCGCTGTACAAACTTTTTTATCCATGGCATTAACAATGAGTGAACCTATCCAGGGTCTATGATGACTTGTAAAAATATCCATAATTATAAAAAATAAATAGATATCATAGACATCATTACGAATCTCAAAGAAAATTCGATATTACTGGTAGTAAGTTACTAGACAAAGAAGTGGAAAACGGAGCTAATTGTAAGATTGCCAGGCAACATAAGAGTCAAAGAGAAGATTAATCATGATTCTGTATTTCTCTATGCTAACTGAAATTAAGTTGTAATAAAATCTGATCCTATGTGCCCTAACAAAAGTTTCATATTCAATTTTCTCGCGCGCATCCTCTGAGGTTAATTTAAAAAACTTTATTAATAGGTAGGAGATGCAACGAAAAAAAACCCTATGTAACTAATTTCTAAATAAACTTGGGTTTTTGGTTTTTTTCAAGGAAATGTGACATTTTCCCATAAATGTGATTTACCTGGATTGTAATAAGCTAATGTTGCAAGTAAATAATCCATATCCATATCGTGATACTTCTAAATGTCTATGAGGTTCAGAAAAAATTAATTCATTTTGATGTTATAGAAATTCTATTTCCTTATTTTGTTTTTAATTAATTTTAAAATGATTGCAAGTTGCATTGGCGCATACCGATAGACACTTGTACCTAACGTCTGCCTTGCCCATGAGAAGTTCGGGCTAAGCATTCCTTTCTCCAGCAACCTGCTTTGCAATCGCGAGATGAAGCCTGTGTAAGCAGATTATTGAGGTTAAAAGGAACAAATGCTGATACGGCAATGATGACGTCGTCACTTGGCAGGAGATTGCTCTCAGCCAGCTAAGAGTTACGTTACTTGCTGTAAGAGATACGACTTTAGGATAAATTTTTGTTTTTTAATACTCGACCCACATGAGAAGAATGTCTGAAAAAAAACAGTACCAAAATTGAACAATATATTAGTTTCATGTTGGAAAACTGCATGATTATGTTAAATTAAATATTCCTTATGAAACTAATGAAAAAGGTTTCCATACAAATTATATATTATTATTAGCCCTGTATAAGATTCATATAGGATTATTTCATAGATAACATTTTCACTTCTAGACTTCCTGACTTAAAATCTCTTTTATTTTATTTTTTTTTTATTTATTTATTATTATTATTATTTTTTTTTTGACTACGAATATAAATCACCGGGACAGACAATATGTCAGTAGGTTTTGATATGTGTTTTGAACTTTCAGCTTATTTGTCATTACTAAAGCGTTAAGTTAGAGTTCAAATCTTTACGCATATATATTTGGATATTTAATACCTATGGTTACGTTTTGCTTATTGATTTTATCGTGATTCCTTTTTTATTAAATTTGTAACCCTTCCGACTTCTTACGGAGTGTATATGATTGATCCACTTGTATCCATATTTATTTATTTTTTTATTTTTTTATATTTATTTATATATTTTTTTTATATATATTTGATAAATTAATGGTTGGCTTGAATCTTGGTGGAAAAAGTGTTTCTAGCGGCGTACCGTATAAGGCTACTTGCGGCATCAATTCTATAGATACAAGATATAAATGATAAAGGTATTTAAAACCGCGAGAACCGCTATAATCAGTTCGGATCCAATATCACGAGTTGTAACTCGTAAGACATTGACACTTCCTATTTAATTATCAGTTATTCTACCAAACCGATTGACTCTGGGTGATAAAATATATTATTGGTTTTCTTAATGGAAAGGAATTCACACAACGTGTTAAGGAGATTATTATTGATTTACACCACCCGAGTCACAGATTATTAGTTGTTGAATTCCATATTTACTGATTTTAGCACTCATAAATATTCCTAACGCACTCAATTGCGGTGTTTGTTTTTAGTGCTATTAATTCTATATAACGTGTCAAGGAACTATTAACACTAAGAAGTGTTCATTACCTCTGTCAGATTCGTAATTCTGTTAATAATTCTACGTATATTCTTTCAAGGATTGATTTGGCAACAGGATAGGCCTTAAACTGACAGGTGTCTTAGTGTGTCCCTTGTTTTCATGACACGTGTTACAATTAGTTATGTGCTTTTTATATCTGTAAGCATTGTAGGCCAGTCAAAACAGTGATTTGGCTTTCTGTGACATAGTAGGGAACCCTGGATGACGGAATGCAACCCAGTTTATGACGATTGGTATGAAAGAGATTATTACTAATACCTGGTCGTTAGTCATCCGCTGTGTTTCTTCGGGTTTTCCTCGTCACAGACCTACATATATATTACATTTGATTACATTATTCTGATACACATACTTTAAATATACTTTGGCTTTAGGGTTTCTGCTCGAAGTGTTTATTGTTTTTTGCCTAGCCACTGACCCTGTTTCCGTTTCGAAGTGTTTATTGTTTGGTGTTTATTGTTTTGCTTCTCGCTGTTGACACTTGCTTTGTTCAGTTTGTAAACAGTTCTGCGCTCCGACCCAGATATTCAATGCTCGCGATCTCTTGGGTTAAGGAATTTTCTTGTTTAGATACGGTTTTAACAATAGGCACGGATGTTTCTATATTATTTAGTCTAATTAATGGTTCTTTGCAGTATGGTGCGGGATTGCGGGATAATGCGTCAGCTATGATAATTGCTTTCCCAGGTAGATATCTTATCTTGGCTCCAAAGACCTGAATGATCATTTGTCACCGAGTTCCTTTTGGACTGTGATTAAAGCCTTTGAAAAACTCGGTAAAGGACTCATGTTCAGTAAGGACTTTATCAGGATAGCCATAGATTATGAACTTAAAATGTACTAGTGTTAAAGATACCTAGCCCTTCCTTGCTTATTACTGCATATTTACTTTCAGAGGGCTTTAGTTTACGTGAATAAAAAGCTATAGGAAAGAACTGTTTATCATATTGCTGAAGTAGTATCCCTCTTACCCCTTGGTCTGAGGCGTCTGTTGCAATAAAAAAAAAAATTCCTTATTTAAATCAGGGATTTTTAAGTTAGGTAAGCTGCATTATTCCGCTTGCTTTTAAGATATCGAACGCCTGTTGATGCTTTTTAGACCATAATCAATCTACGCTCTTCTTCGTAAGATCTGTTAAAGGAGCTGTCATGATTGAAGAGTTACATATTTGCATACGATTGTAATACCCACTATTGCTCAAAAGTGCTGTATCCCCCTTTTACGTTAATAGGTACCGGAAAGTTATGAATAGCCGACACCTTACCATGGATTACTTTAAGACCTTGACAAGACACATAAAACCTAGATAAACCATGTTCGGCTTTTAAAAAACTCACATTTATATATTTTACTGAGATTATTTGTCTTTGTCTCTGTAGCACTAGCTCTACTTTATGTGAATGTACTTCTAAGTATTAGAAAAGATTACAAGATCATCCATATAGGCATGTAGGTATCCCCTAAAAAGTCTCCAAACACTATATTGTAATTGGGGTGCAACGTAAGCCGGAGGCATACGTAAAAATTGATAATGTCCCCTGAGTGTGCTGAAAACGGTGTATGAGGTACAATCACTTAGGTAATGGTATCTGGTAAAAGCTTTTAAGTAAGTCCAAGTTGGTGAAAAAAAAATTTATTCTAACCTAACAGAGATAAGAGTCGTCGGTACATCGCCACTGGAAACTATCGGGAGTCGTTTTCCTTGTTTAAGCGACAGAAATCTACGCAGATACGCCAAGTCCGATTTTTTTTATGGCATGACGTTTGAGGGAAAAATTATATGAGCTTATTTGATTTCCTAATGGCTCCTATTACTAACATATTTCAACTTCGTCATTTATCTCTATTTTGAAATTGCATTGAGAGTCTATACGAAGGTACGTATATAGCTTTATGTTTGTCCTTAGACCGTATTTTGTGTTAAATTACATCCGTTTTTTTTCCCAGAGATCACTCGCTAGTGGAGAAACTTCTGGTATTCAGGTAAAAGATAAAAAAAAAAATTTCTGCTGAATCACCTCTGCTGAATGACTTTACTGATATTACTTTAGATAGATTATCAGAGAGATTCATCCACGACTGGTTGGGCGTGATTAAAAATTAGCAACAATAAAAAATGCGATATTTATAACTTCCGTATCCACGATATGTATACTTTTAGGGCTTTGTTCGCGGAAATCGTTATATTTCAGAGTGTCGGGAAGGATTAAAATTTCATTTCCCAGCAAAGTCTTTTTTACACGCACTAAGACATTCGAGGGTGCATGCTTCTCGAGATTTTGCGTGCAAAGTGCGACTGCGGTTGTGGGAGAATTCTGTTGGGTCATTTGAACAATGTTACGATTATGAGACAAATGTATAGTTCCTCTAATAAAGTTATTATTTGATTAACTGTCTCTTTTTTTTGTTCAAACGGATTTCAATATGTTTGAAGGTTTATAGGATTTTCATTTGATAAACACGCCTTATTTTGCAGGATGTAAGATAATATTTTGTGTATCCCTAGATGGATATCTTACAATTACACTAGATACAGATCAATGTTTTTTATAACTATAGAGGTATCTGTAAGCGCTCGCTTATCCGGACTTCTCATTAGGGAAGTTCGAACAACAGACGGTGAGTCCATAAATACAGGATATTACGTGTACTAAAGGAATAAACAAGATATTCTAATTTTTACGGCGCGTACAGTCGGGCTTTATCCACCACTACTTATAATAACTTACGTATTAAAAAAAAAACGAAAACCTGCTCTGATTACTTTATACGGTCGTGTGTTTCCTAGGAAAAATCCTTTTTAATTCAAAAAGATATTGGCATGTATGAAACAACATCGCTTTTCCCCACTCTGCTAGAGTCGCTTATTGTGTGGAATTTGCTTCGCTTTGAAAACTCGGCAGATTTAACTAACCTTGACCGCTTGACTAGGTGACACAGTCACCGAGTTTGCTTGTTTGATTCTGAACGGGCTACTGTTTCTATTTCTTTTTTGTGAATAATTAGGATCCTTCTCTTTATTACCATCGGCAACGTATTGTGTGTTTTTAGCATTATGTTGCTGGTTACGTATAAAGCAATGAATGACGAACTATTAGGAACTGAGCGATTACTAATAAGACAAGTTATCACTACTGCATTCAATATTAACTGTTTGTACTTCATTCTTTGCTAAAATTTGAAATAGTGAGGGATCCTGGTCAGCGCATTTAGCTGATGAAAGTTTTTTACAGACATGTTATTCCTTGCAATCCAGCCATATTTTTAAAGTTAAGTTGAGTCATTGAGGTTCGATATTTTATATCTCAAAAAACTCAAGGCTAAAACTGCGATCGGGACTTGCAAAGGAGCATTTATTGTTCATGACCCGAAATAGTGTTACCTCTAATTTATATAGATTTGTACGGGTGTTCCACTTGTTTTTTGTGTGTTTCTAATCACTACGGTGCTTAAACGACCCTATCTATGCATCTGTATAAATACAGACGTCCACTGCGTAAATGCATATTCACTGTTTAATATGATTTGTTACGTAAGGGATTAATAATCACCCAAAATGATAAAATTAACATAGTATATGATTACGATATTTCAGTAGAACTTCTGGAAACAGACACTCAAAGATAAAAACTCGCAGTAGCGAAATCTCAATTATGTAGATAATTTCTGTAAAAAAGTAAGAGATTAAGAATGTCTCGTAACTTCAGCCACAGGAATAACGAAATTCGACCTGTAAAGGAAACACTCAAAGTTACTCCAAATGAATAAAAAATTGTATTTAGCTTGCTTTTGTGGGAAGTCACGGCGTCCGATAACGACTACACGGCCTTGGTCCTCCTTCTCTATTTAGCGGATGACCTGGTTTGGCTTCAGTTTCCCCCGTGCGCGTTGTTTCGATGATTCGAGCCCTTGAAAGATCCGATGCTGCAGACGCGTTCGGTTTGTTTCTTGAAGTTATTCACTAACGATGATACTAAGTTGCTTGAAGATCTGTTGCTTTCGTCGTCGTTGACTTCTTATGATACATGATTTATTATTCTGGTTTTTTCTTCGTAGGGGACGTTGTAGAGTTCTTCTGGTACGTGGCCAATATTAGGGCTTGTGCCTTGTATAATAAGGCGCCCTATGAGGTAATGTTAGACTGCGATAATCTTACGCTAAGTCGGTGGTGTTGCACTTCCATCTTCAATGGAGTGTCTGGGGGTTTGTAGATCACTTTACGAAGTCGGATTATCTTGTTGGTATTACGACGATGTGTTAAACTCATGGTTCGGTGAGGAGGTTCTTGTAGAAAACACGAAATATAAAAATATATGTATTCTTCTGAAGTTTTACATGCTGAAGATCAGATATGATTGTACAAGTCTTCTAATAACGATAACTTGATCGCTTCTGCCAATGATGATGGCTAATCCTATTCCTCTACATGATAACAGCTTAGGTAAAGAGGTACAGGTCTTCTAATGAAACGATTCACTAACTCTGTTCTGCCTGTCTACCATCTCTGTTACAAGTTATGAAGGAACAGACAGTAGTTCGAACATATGACATACAATCAGATGACAGTTACATACGAACACACAATCAAATGAGACACGCTGCAGATCACGTAGGCCGTAGTTGTCTCAAGCAGGGAGCTTGGACTAATGTTTATAAACAATTGAATGACTACAGGTGACGGCATGTTATCTTAGCATACTTTTATTGATACGTCATCTTTAGCGTCTCTAGTCTGATCACATTCCTGCAAGCAATCTTTTATATATATGGGACTAACATTCCATAGTTTTTATTATGTAAACACTTACACATATACCCTACATACAGTAATGCCTACAGCGCACCATGTGGGGTGCACTAACTGCACTAACCCCTCATGGGAAAGTTAACTTGATTTAAAGCTTTAGTTACTCTGTTTCAACCGAGTACCTCAGCTGCCTACTATTAACATATAATATTCAAATATTAAAAACATTAGAAACTAGAGTTTCACAGTTCCAGTGATTCATCTTCTAAGCGAGAGGTAATCGAGAAGATAGAGGATCGTTTTGGTAATTGAAAATTCGTGTTTAAACAAAACTAAAGTATTTTTACTAGTCATAGAGGGGAAATAGATTAAGTCGCCAAACGTAAACAGAGTGCTATTTCAGAATGTATTGCCATTTATTACTCTTCCTCGCGCACAATTCCCCCATTTCCTCAAATATCTGGTCAGAATTGTTTATTTTCTTAATTAATTTATTGTTTATTGTTCTGTGTGTTTTTCGAAACATGAGTCAAAGAGGAGAGAAAAATTATTTATCTCAAGTTCTTGCATCCTTAGGAATAGAAAATACTTTTTGTGGTCATTCTTATTTACGTGAAAGACAATGAGTGTAATGCAGTTGCAGGGGGAAGTGAAGATGAAGAATTCTGTTCTTGAATGACATCCTCAGGAATGAGCACAAGAAAGTATTACGAATATATGCTTTAATGATGCCATAAAGCACCTCTCATAAACTTTTTAAATATTTCACTCCAGCAGGTAGGGTGTTCATCGCATGCATATATGTACGAGAGTTTTTTTTTTTTCAAAGAATCTTTTCTCTGCTTCTTCCATTTGGAGATTCTCTTATCTGGCTCCAACTCTATTTGAGCCAGATAAGAGAATCTCCAAATTATTTATTCCTGCACTAAATTTTAATTGGCCTTTGTGAGGGAGTTTTGGGCTTATGCATTCCTAAATTTTTATACAATGATATTAAATTATGGCATTATACATCCTATCTAATGAATTCCTTTTGATAGTCCATGCTTTCTTATTTGCTTGACATATATCCTTACAATGTTTTAACTTTTCTCGTTTATGGTTCGTATATACAATATATATGATACTGAATGACGTAAATATTTCGTCATTAAATGGAAACAGTCTATTTTTTTTCTTTTTTCTTGTTAAATGCTGGTGAGCTTTATTTAAATGTGCGCATTAAAGCGGAAACAAACGACAGGGAAGTTATGCTTTAAAGTCTGACAAGGAATAGGAATGAAATGGTAACACTTAACTTACTGGTAACTATCACTGCTGCCATACATGCTCTGAAACTGTCGTCAGCTAGTTATAAACCGTTTACTACCCATCATCTGTTATCTTTTTATGTATAAGTCGATTTTTTTAAACCTGGCAAACTTGCACTTAACTTGCACTTAGCTGCTTGTCGCTGATTGGATGAATGTCGTGTTGTCCGAATTCAGTTTTGTTTTCACACTGTTTCAGAATTGTGATTGTACGGCCATAGATTGAGATAAGAGCCAAATTATGTAATGTTATGTAAATACCTGTTGTAATAAACTTAAGTATTAAGAAGTTACATACCAAATTATTTTAGAATAGTTAACAGTTATGAAACAACACTCTCCGAAGCTTGTAGACTTGAAATATGTTTCAAACGCATGAGCTTTAATGTTTAAATTTCTAGCTAGATTTTTAGCGCAATCGTGCCATTGGTGGTTTGGAAAAAAGCAAAACGTATTTATTGTACATTGCTGAAGGTTGTATAACGCCTAAGAACAAAATACTATCGTAGAAAATGTAAGCTTGCCGAAACATTTGGGGTGGAGGAGTCGGAAAAGGAACAGCCGGCGTGTTGTCGTCTGAACACACCGCCATCATCAATCGGCTTAGAATCGGCTATCGAGTAGTTGGCTCACTGTCGTCGATTTCATGTATTTCAGCCATGGCCACAAGAGTCGATATGGAACAAAGCAGAGATGAAGGCGCTTCAAGCACCAGGCATATACATGCTGCTGGCAGTAGGCTTACCAGACAGTGCCGTAATATAATAATGAATGTTTTTTCAATATTTCACTTCACAGGGCCCTAGCAAGACAATGAAAGAAATCATTAAGGCGACAGCAACAGCAACTTTATACATATCCTAAAACATTAATGACATTCCGTGAGCAGTACTTTTGAAATGCAAAAAATGAACATTATGATATATAAACATCTTTATTATTTTATGAAGACAAGAACACCACAACCCGCATTTGAACCTCCCGCTGAAAGTACGTCAACTTTCTGTCAATCCCGAGGCTGTTCCTCCCACAACTCCTCCACCCCAAAATTTTCTGTCAAGCTTACATTTCTACGATAGTATTTAGTTCTTAGACGTTATAAAACATCAGCAATGTACAATAAATATGTTTTTTTTTCAAACAACCAATGGCATGATTGCACTAAAAATCTAGCTAGAAATTTAAACATTAAAGTTCATGCGTTTGAAACATATTTCAAGTCTTCAGCTTCGGAGAGTGTTGTTTCATAACTGTTAACTATTATATAATGATTTGGTATGTAACTTCTTAATACTTAAGTGTATTACAACTGGTATTTACATAACATTACATAATTTGGCTATCTCAATCTATGGCCGTACAATCACAATTCTGAAACAGTGTGAAAACAAAACTGAGAGATTCGGACAACACGACATTCATCCAATCAGCGACAAGTTTGCCAGGTTTAAAAAAATCGACTATAGTTAGTCCAACTACGGGGTCTATGAAACCTGTGGATAGATACGACAGTCCAGTGCTTCTGGAAATTAACAGATGTGATTTTGAAACACTCAGACTAATTAGGAAAAAATATAATTTAATGCGTGCGAAATTGAAGCCTCGTTTCCAAGGCAACCACAGTGACAGGACAGATAAAAAAAAGCGCAAACTTAAAGAAAGGAATAAAATTAATATTGTACATGTATGAAAGCCAACTCTTTCCAATGTCTTTGTAGCCTTTACAAATTAATCTTCAAACAATAGAAAGCAAATGAGGAAATTAACAATACTAAAGGCGGCGTTTACATAGAAGTTCTAAAAAGTCACTTACCAGGTTTTAATTATTTCAAGTCAATTTTCGCTGTCCACCATCCAGAAGGTTCATCTGTATGAGTTTTTTTATCGGACTTTTAACAGGATTCTCATGAGGAGACCGGCCTAATCAAAAGTAATTTTATTCTAATTTAGACGTTCATTAATTTTTTATACGTATATTCCGATGCGTATCTATGGTCTTACAATTTACCAGTTCTGAATGAAGGAAAAACACTTATGGATACAAAATAAACTTACTAGATTAAGTAAACTCCGCGGCCTGGGGTTTCCTCTCCAAGCGGCGTTGCAACAAGTAGTCTTTGGTTCCAAACATTATTCAGCACAAAAATGAATCGCCGACCTCTTTGTTAGTTACCCCTTCCTCGTTGCGTTAAATTGTGCAGTTACGTTTTAAATGAAGTGTTGTTTCACTGTGTTTCTACTATTTACATAAAGGGGTTGATGTGGCAAGGGGCAGCATTCTGTTTAGAATGGCTCTTTTAAATCTAGTATGCGATTCTGAGATATTCAACTTGATGTATTCACAAATATATATATATATATATATATATATATATATATATATATATATATATATATATATATATATTTATATATATATATATATATATATATATATATATATTATATATATATATATATATATATATATATATATACATACATATATACCAGAAAATGTCTGTTTGTATGAACGCTATACAAATCCACATTTCTTGACTGACTGGTGACATTTTAAATATAAGTCAATATCAAACCAGGGAAGGTCATGATGAGAACAGAATTAGAATGGGACCATTAGTTGGGTAAAAGGTGGGTGGGGGAAGGGGGTGAAATGTAAAAAAACTGAAAACGACAGATATTAGTGTCTAATCCATAGTTTTTGAGGTCACTGAGATGAATAGTGACACTCCTGGTGTCATCTGCAATTTTGGCTATCCTGCTAGTTAAGCCTACATCAATGTCATTAATGTAAATAAAAAACAAGAGAGATCCAAGAACAGAACCCTGGGGAACTCCGCTTGTTACATCTGTCCATTCTGATTCTTCACCATTTATTACGACTGTCTGTTTTCTATAAATTAGCCAGTCTTCAACCCAGTCTGCTATTTCTCCTACAATTCCTAAAGCTCTAACCTTTGTCATCAGTTTCATGTGTGAGAATTTGTCAAAGACCTTTTAGAAATCTAAGTAGAGTATATATATTGCTCTACTACTGTTGTAAATACCTAGCATGTTATGAAAAAACTCCAAGATATTTGATAGGCAGGATCTTTTTTGTCTGAAACCGTGTTGGTTGTTTAACAATTAAGTTGTATCTATCTATGTGATCCACAATTTGATCTGCATTATGGATGCAAAAAATCTTGCAAATATCCAGACTTTAGGCAGGTTGGTCTATAATTTCCCGGCTCTTCTCTTGGACCGTTTTTGGGGAGAGAGAGAGAGAGAGAGAGAGATTATTGGTTGTTATTCAGTTATTCACGGTCATGCTGGATGTTAAGTTAAAGTATATCTTAGTTTTACCAGACCACTGAGTTGATTAACGCTTCTCCTAGGCTGGCCCGGGATTAGAATATTTTTACGTGGCTAGGAACCAATTGGTCACCTAGCAACGGGACCTACAGCTTATTGTGGGATATAGAACAGTGCTGGATTGTTCAGCTAGTATATATATTATATCTATATATATATAGTTTTATATTATTATTATATAATATAGATATATATATATATATATATATATATGTGTGTGTGTGTGTGTATGTGTGTTTGTGTGTGTGTGTACGTGTGTGTTTTATGTGAATAACTTGATCACGAAATATATAAGACGTGGTACTGTGTATAAATGAAGGTAATAGCACGGGGGAAATGTAAAACAAGAACTGCCTCAGATCTTTCGGACTTAACGACCCTTTACTAAAGGTAAGACTTTGGTAAAGGGTCGTCAAGACCGAAAGATCTCAGGGAGCTCTCGTTTTTCATTTTCCTCCGTGGCATTACCTTTATTTATGTATGTTATATGGTTATGTCTGATATATATATATATATATATATATATATAATATATATATATATATATATATCTATACTATATATATATATATATATATATATATATATATATATATATATGCTGAAGCCCATTATTCTCTCTCTCTCTCTCTCTCTCTCTCTCTCTCTCTCTCTCTTCTCTCTACAATACGCACACATACATTTATATAATACATACACACACACACACAGATATATAGTATATATATATATATATTTTATATATTATATATATATATATATATATATTATATATATATATATATATATATATTATATATTTAGACGAGAGAGAGAGAGATACAAATAATAACTACCCCGTACCGCAGATCATGTAAACCCTTTGAGCCCAGGTTTTTTTTTGGGGTTTTTTTTTTTATCGCCTATTTAAACGTTAAAATTTCAAACTGTCGAGAAGAATGAATAATGAAAACGCTATGAAACATGTATTCATTTTCGCTCCGATGCCTTGTTTTGGAGCCCAGTGTCGCTTCGTTTGTAGGTTCTGAAAAAGAAGAAAAATTGCCGTGACTGAATTATTACCAGGGGCTTTTTTGAAGCGCTAGCGTAAAATGAACTAGTGTTTGCCGTCTAAATATTATTATCCGTTCTGAAAAGAGAGCTATCCATATGCCAGAGTGGAAGTCTTCGTCAATTTTGAATAATAAATATGGAACGGAATAACTATAGCGCAATCTATCGATGAAAAGTGATGAGAGTGGCCTGCGTTTCAAAACTTGTTGACAAAGGTCAAGGGGTTTCCAACGGATTTAGGAACCTTTTTGCAGCTGATTTCAAAAATACAGTTGATTTCCTGGTCGGTCTAGTTCTAAGATATAGTCTATTTCTGTTTATGGGGTTTGTTTTTGCAAATCGGGTCGTAGCTAACCTTTAACAATTATTTTGAATTCTCTCTTCAGGTCTAGATATGTATAAAAATGGATCGGAAGTGTAAAAACCATCCTAATAGGTTCGGTTACATCTGCGGATGTGCGGGTCTTCCAGACCGTCAAGCAAAAATCACAGATTTTGTGAAGAAGGCAGATCAAGCTTACTTGGGAGGCAAACTAGGGGACCAGGATAAGCCATTCGCTCCCCATATCTGCTGCAAAACATGTGTAGAGAACGTAAGGGATTGGAGGAATAAGAAAAGGAAGAGTATGCCATTTTCTGTCCCAATGGTGTGGAGGGAAGTGAAAGATCACGTTGCCGACTGCTACTTGTGCATGACATATCTAAAAGGCATCAATCGCAAGAACAAGCGCCATGTTCAATACCCTGATGTTCCTTCTGCCATAAAGCCAGTCCCCCATGGCTCTGACCTTTCTGTTCCTGAGCCAAATATCACTATGGAATATAGTTCTGATTCCCAATCTAGTGACATGACTGATACAGCAGTGTGGTGCATACAGGCCAGAAGAGGACGACCAGCCGGTGCCTTTGACCCAAGCTGAACTCTGTGACCTGACACGAAACCTGAACCTTTCCAAGGAGTCTGCCCAGCTGCTGGGTTCTCGTCTTCGAGAAAACGTCTACTGGCACCAGGAACAATATTCTATTGGTATCGGGACCGCGAGAGAGAATTTAGAAAATTCTTCACGTTTGATGAAGCATCTTTACTGGTCTACTGTAACAATATTGCTGACCTGATTGAATTACTTGGTCTGTCACACAACGTTCTGTCCCACCGTATGGTTTAACCAAGCAAGATATTGCTTCCACCCCTCCACATCAAACTCGGTCCCCTGAAGAACTTTGTAAAGGCATTGGACAGGAAAGGTATAGGATTTGCTTTCCTCCATCAGAAGTTTCAACAAAAAAACATAGAAAAACTGAGGGCAAGTATATTTGATGGTCCTCAAATAAAGGAACTCATCATGGACACTAGTTTTGCTGATGCACTGAATCCTGCTGCACTCTCTGCCTGGTTGTCCTTTAAGTCAGTCATTGCAAACTTCCTTGGCAACCACAGAAGTTCCCAGTATCAGAAGGTGGTTGATGAGTTAATGGAGAATTTCCGCCAACTTGGTGCGCGCATGTCAGTGAAAATGCACTTCCTCCGGTCTTATCTGGACTATTTTCCATAGAGTTGTGGAGACTTTAGTGAAGAACAGGGAGAGCACTTTCACCAAGATATCAGTGTTATGGAAGAACGTTATCAAGGCCGATGGATTGTCAACTTTATGGCCGACTACTGCTGGTGTCTGAAGAGCGATGTGGGATCTGCTCAGCACAAACGGAAGTCCCTTGAAGAGACCATTCACCCATGAGTAGCTTTCTTAGTTCATTATATCTATTTAAAATATTTTACTATCTATTTAAAATATTTTGTAAGCCTTCTGTGAATAAATCAGTCTAATGTTTTCAGTATTGTGTTTCATTCACCTACAAATAGATCAGAATGTAGGATATTAACTTGATCTGATTGAGTAATGTGGGCATGATTTTTCGATTCAGTGCAAAAAACTGGCTTAAATCAGTAATTTTTTATTAGACCTCAAAAACAGCGCAGACCAGTGTTATCATTTTGCATCTGTAGTCAAACTCCAGTTCGTCATACATTTATATCGTCAGAGACAGAAAATATACAAAAATGTTTTATTCAAATATATACATAAAAGCAAAAAGACTGTATTTTATAATTTGTAAATATAAACAATAAACATATAAAACCATGAACAAATGAAAAAATATTAGGACAAAAGTAGGTGAAAACATATTAACCCACGCAGAAAACAGGTCTTTCTGCAAATTATATTTTGTGATATATATATATATATATATCTTATATATATATAATATATATATATACATATATATATAAATAGTGTGTGTATATATATATATATCTATATATAGCTATATATATATATATATATATATACATGCACTGTATAAATACACACGCAAGTATATTTATATTAACAGAAAATCTAGTTTGTTAAACTACCTTCGTTTCTGCGAGAATGAATTGTAGATTATAATAATATTTTGGTTGCTGTTGGAAGATAATAAGTGGTGTAGATTCGAGATTTTCCACGAATAATTTATTTAAAGAATTTCCTTACTATATAATGTCTATTTATCAGGCTACTGAGAATTCCTCAGCATATGAACTGAATTTATGTTCCATTTTGGTTTTTATGATGCTATTTTAACCAATTTTAGCTGGAAATTTGTAATTTAGTTATAGTAAATGAATGTGAATGTATATTATATTATTCTAGCAAATGTACCCTTGTTACAAGCAACAAGATTCACGTCAAATATTTAATGTTCCTGTAATCATAATTATAAAATGATTTGCTAATTTTCATTATCCAATGCAGAATTTTTGCAAGGCCCTACAAGTGTTTGCACTACTTTTGAAGGTATTTTTACCGTATTGTATCAAATTATCAGAATGCAAAGAAAATATTATTATTTTTATCATAGGCATTCGAGTAAAGATAATTAATTAAATGACAATTCAGTTAATTTCTTTTATTTACTATCTAAATTCTTATCACAATAATCCCCTCTCCTATATGTGAACAAAATATGAAAAAAGCAGTCAAAAACGTATGAATTTATGTTATGGACTTCTGGATCAATTTATTTAATTATTGTTAAAGATTCAGTTATCTATCGTTATTTATGTTGCGGTATTCAGAAAACACGCGTTTAGTTACATAGCTCACATTTAGGAAAGAGATGAAAAATTTAGTCATGAACAAAACCAAATATTTTTCAATGGCCGGTGGAATTATTCGAGACACTTTTAATAACAGAGGACAGGGAAGGATATGGATTTAAAAGCCCTTTCCCGGTAACAAGTGGGTTCGTATTTCAACGAAATTCACAAGAATTTACTAACGTTACTCAGGCAAACATCACACAATATCATTTCACGCAAACTCCTTTTTAAAGTAATTATTTAATAAAACGGGAATGTTTCTGCTTGCAACAATTACGAGTTTGTTTTAAAATAATTTTCAGTTAAATTGTCAAGTAGAAAATGAGCTAATAATAATGTTATTTCGGTTTCAGCTAAATGTCTGTATTTGAGGTTGGAATAATAGTGGAATATGTGGTAGCAACCCACACATTCTTTTTCAGCTTGTAAAGTTCGCCACAAAAGTACCCCATTCTGAGCAACCGAATGGGATACTCTGATGCATTGCTAATGGGAAAAGTATTTATGAAACAAGGCCTTTTATCCTAGGGGAGAAATATACCTTCACATTACAAATATAAAGAAATGGGGGAGACGAATAAATGTTAAGTTGCAGGAGAATAAAGGGGTAAAAGAACATTGTAAGAACTGTAAGGGGGGAAAACTGCGCCATGTTTGCTAGATGGTAACAATAGAGACACAAGGTTTGACAGATTAAGAACAGTAGAAGCTCAGACAAAAAAAGAGCGTGATTGCACCAGGTGTTTGTTATGAAACAACCAGAAACGAAAAGGACAGGAAGCTATTTAGGATGAATGGTATTGATCGATAGCTGAGAGCGATTGAATCGTTTTATTGTGTAATGAAAGAATGCCTAGGAAGTTCAAGGAAGAGTGACTATGCCTGATATAAAATTAGGAAAAGGCAAATGTGTTTTATGTTTAATATCTTTGGGGATGGAGTGAATTAAAAGGTCAGAGAAAAAAGCGGTATATATACAATAGGTGATACTTTGATACGATGGGGTCATGAATGGATTGACGGATGTTTTATGTTTATATATGATACAGTAGTAGTCGAGGATAGTGAAAGGGAACTGCAGAAGTCAATGAATGACTTTGAAAGTGTAAAAGGAGAGAGTTTTGAGAGGATTTGCAACAGCAAAAGCGAGGCGCAGAAGCATATCAATTATAAATTCCCACAGGGTGTAAGCTCTTCCCAAGGTACAATGAATTAGATGGAAAAGGAAAATCAGACTTCCGTAATACAGAGTACGCTTTAATTCAGATGGGAATATCCTGAAACACTTTATTTTCTATAGCTGTACTGTGCAATAAATCTCTTTTGTGTGAGTTAATTTTGGGAATATAACAATATAACCCAACTAATCAAATTTTTAAAGTAATAGCAGTAACCTCTTGTTTCTCGTGCGTTCTTAAAAACTACTTGAGAATTTAGGCACTGATTTGTGAATTTCATTCCTAAATCAGTGGTCAGGAATGGATGTGCTCTTTTTGCTCCTGAATGGAGCAATCGTATAGCTGGACGACACTAATACAGTTTACTGTTAGTAACTCGTAATGAGAAGGGTTAGGTAATGCACTGTACTGAAGCCTATGGCTTCGTCAGCAACTGTGTTACATCGGCAGCCCTTATCAAATCTCTCTCTCTCTCTCTCTTCTCTCTCTCTCTCTCTGTGTGTGTGTGTGTGTGTGTGTGTGTGTATAGACTTAGATAATTAACTGTCAGTGAGCATGTAATTACTACTATTTCAGTTTGCACACGTTAATCGAACAGTAACACTAAATTTTCTTGATCGAAAAAAGAACTTGTTTGGCCGACTTTACAGATTTTTTGTTTATTTAGTTCTAGACCTATTACTTTTTATCATTTGAGAGGATATAATTTTGTTTTCTGATTTCATCGACACAGTCAATACTCCAAACTTTCTTGTTGTCCTTATATGAGAATTTCGAATGAAATTCAGTAACAGAAGGGAATTATTTTTATTCAATGATAATTGTCAAAGTTATGTATGAAATAGTAATCATCATATAGGCTGGATATATAACTCCATAGAGGCAGCCACTTACATGACCTTATTTGAAAATGATAGGTCTAATGTGACTTTTGAACATTCTATATGCAAAAGAAAAGATATCACAAAAGTAATTAAGTATTTTTAGATCATATATCGCCAGTAACATTCCACACTCGTTTACAGATGATTTGGATATTTACTGCAAAAAACGTCCTGAAAAGCAGAACCTTTGGTGAGTTATTTGAAAGTGCTGTTGATTTTATATTACCATTGCTTTTTCAGACAATTCTCAAGCTAAATGCTGAAGTATGCAAAAATTATAAGTAGCTAGATTAAGAAAAAATAAAAAAAGTTTCTTTATTGAGTGTAGAGAAGTTGCTGTATAAGGCTTTAAAATTGATTTGATTGAGATGATTTGAGTTGAATATAGAATTTAGGCCAAAGGCCAAGCACTGGGACCTATGAGGTCATTCAGCGCTGAAATGGAAATTAACAGTAAAAAGTTTGAAATGTGTAAACAGGAGGAAAACCTCGCAGTTGCACTATGAATCAAGTGTTAGGAGAGGGTGGGAAGTAAGATAAAGGAAGAGAATGTGAAAGGAGGTACAGTAAAAGGAACGAAAGTGGTTGCAACTAGGGGATGAAGGCACGCTGCAAAGAACCTTAACTAATGCATACAGTGCATCGCATGAAGTCCACTGACGGCACGGCACTAACCCCACTTCGGTGGAAACTGACTTAGTAGCAGAGACATGCCAGAAATAAGCAAGTCAAATAATCATTATAATTCCATGAGACTGCCACATTCCTGTGCCAGTACATCAAAGAACAAACGAAAAGTGATTCAGTTTTAAAGTGAAAATAGAGCTAATGAATCTCTCTGGGTATGGCTTGTCAGTTTCGGGGCATACGGTTCGCTTTTTTTTTTTTATATCTATATTTAAGTGACGCGTTGGCACATTTTCCATTTTCTCTCAAAGACTTGTCAAGTGTAAGCGCCTCAGTGGCGTGATCGGTATGGTCTGGACCTGCCATCTCGGTGGCCGTGAGTCCGATTCTCGGGCATTCCACTGAGGGGTTAGAGATGTGTATTTCTGGTGATAGAAGTTCACTCTCGACGTGGTTCGGAAGTCGCGTAAAGCCGTTGGTCCTGTTGCTGAATAACCACTGGTTCCATGCAACGTAAAAACACCATACAAACAAACAAACAAACTTGTCTAGGGTTTCTACGCATTCATGTTTTCCACCCTTTAGATAGAGCACTCTTCTCTCTCTCTCTCTCTCTCTCTCTCTCACTTATTATTAATTGACTTCTTAGGTTTATGCGTAGGTATAAATGATGTTGCCACATTTTGTTGAACATTTCGTAAAATTCAGGGGTTTTCTGCAGCGTCATGCGGTTTGCCCCCAGACGATGTAAGTATAAGATAATTTTGCACCTTGATACTGGTAAGTTATATTCTTATAATCTTCACTTAACTGTGCAATAATGCCACACATTTCTATTAAGTATTAATTAGAAATATTCAGTCTCGCCATTATGAATTGTTATGCATGCAGATACTGCATGTTTAACGAATGATTTGTAAGGAAGCCAGGTTATCTGATAATACTACTCAACTGTATTCACAATCATGGGGAGCAGATCGCAATAGTCGTCAATGGGTCATTGTTGTTTTGTTCCATTAGTTACGAAATAGGAAATAGGAAAGTTATATATATATATATATATATATATATATATAGATATATATATATATATATATATATATATATATATAAGCGAATACCACGGGAAATAATAGTCAGGAATCCAAGCGCTTTTTCTTCTTTATTCAGACAGGCTCCTTGACGATGTCTGAATAAAGACGAAAGCGCTTGGATTCCTGACTATCTTTCCTTTCCCGTGGTATTCGCTTATTTAATGAAGTCACGTGCATTTACTGTGATTTTTTAAGCAATATATATATATATATATATATACTATATATATATATATATATAGTCATTAGCAAATAGACCATCGGCAATATGTGCATAATGTATTTTTTTCTATTCAACGTCGGAGTAAAAGGCCACTACATGGTTTGGAAAGGAAAATATACAGTTTTTGCTAGAAAATAATAAATATTGCGAGAATCTAAAGAGGCCAGAACGTGGAAGAGTGCTGAATTAAGCATACTTAAGCCAGAGGCGTCCCTTATTACAGAGGTATTAACTGTCAATTACCAAGTTTACAAAGCCATTCCAAGTCTTGACATTGTTTTCTAAGATAAATGTTTTAGGTAAATTAGCAAAAAAAAATAAAATAGGTTCGAAATTACGTTCAGATAACTTCTCGAATTCTTCGTATTTTTTTTTTTTTTTTATACGGTTGTTCACTACAAAGCCTTAAGATCCAAGTGCAAGAAATATGAAATATGTCCGGTAGCGGGATACGAAACTGTGATACCATAACCAGGGCGAGTTCACATTGCCGTGGTCAGGTCGGCAACGCGACCTCGTCGTGGTTATGGTATCGTGGGTTCGTTTTCCTTTATCGGACATAATGATGTCTACATATTTCTTGCAGTTGGATCTTAAGGCTTTGTAGTGACAGCCGTATCCAAACAAACACGAAGTATTTGAGAATTTAAGAGGGCAATGTGGCTGTTACAATTACATAATGTATGTATCTGGCAAAAATGACTAGTAGATTCTACACATACACACACACACACACACACACACACATCATTCATATATATATATATATATATATATATTTATGTTAGTTATTTATATGTATTTATAATATATATTATATATATATATATATATATATATATATATATATATCTTTATATATATATATATATATATATATACTCTATATATAGATAATAATATGTATATATAATATATATATCTATAATATTAATATAGATATATTATATATTATTTACATACATGCATACGTATGTATTTATGTATGTATGCGTGCGCGCGTGTGTGTATGGGATGAAAAATGTATAATGTACAAAGAAAACACAAAGAAAACAAAAGAGCGTTATCTTTCAGGCACTTCCTCGCTTATTGAAAACCTAGTGTTTTGCGTTGCACAAAGGGGCTATTTATACACGGGGTTTCTGAAAACATAAATAAATTTCCTTTGGGTTGGAGTAAACCGAAAAGATAAGTCGCCTTCTTTGAAGCCGATCCAAAAATATGAATAATCTCATCCGGGTACAGAGATGTTTGTTGAATATTAATGATGTTTTTGCTCTTATTAAAGCAACTATGAGTATTTGACATTTCATAGACTTGTTCCTCCATAAACACACTGCGTTGCAACTCAGGTGATTACTGATGCTGTTAGTAATTATAACCTTTACTTGAATACTCGCAAATTATCTCATGAAAATTAATAAAGGTATAGGGAAAGAGAATTATCTGTTCTAGCTATAGGTGATATCTCCAAATTACCACAGAGGAAAAACACTCATGCTATTTACATTACACTACAAATTTCACGCAGGAGATAATGTTGGTTAATTCGGTAAAAAAAAAAATAATAATAAGAATTAAAAGTAGAAATCTCTCGCATCGAATTCTACAGGCAGTATATCATCAACATACCTCATTCAGGCCATACCTTCACCATTAATGGGGTATGTTATTACGGTTAAAGTACGCAGTATGCATTGGCTCAACTATGCAGGGTTTAGTGGACTGGCCAACGTACACCGAAATATGTCTATAAAAGCGACCAGTACGTGAAAACGTCATTGTTAAAAACGAAGAATTTCAATGGATTTTAGGTTCTAGCCAGTCCAAACGGGAAATAGTCTGTGTTTGGCGTCAATAGGGTGGTCGAAAACGCTAATATATACGCACAACTCCGTCGTGATTAACGACTTTGTACCTAGACTCCCATATATATATATATATATATATATATATATATATATATATATATATATATATATATATATATATGTATATATTATTATATATTGCTACTTTCAAAATGCATGTTTTCCCCTCTTTGAAATGTCTTGTAGATTGTGTAACATTTTTTCAGATTCCTAGATAGCTTAGAATAGAATGTTTTAAAATGTGTGTTCAGATTTCGCATTAACGTCTTGTAAAAGAATATATATATAACGTAAAGAGAGAGATCCTTGTCTTTTCAAAGCTGCAAATGTTTAACTTTTATGTCAGCACTTTAAGATTAGAGTCTGCGAGATCCGTTTGCTTCCCTGCTCTGTCAGCGTGTTTGATAGCGAGCTCGACTCTTGCATTGTCGTCAAAACATGTCAATCTTAATTATCGTTTACCCTCCGTTTCAATCGGGTACGTATCTGTTGAGCAGTCTTGTCTTGTACGCGTATGCTTTAATCAAAGCCACGTGCATGTTACACATTTATTTATGAAGATTGCATCAGATTTCAGAACTTTCTGGAAGCTTTCGTACCCAGAACGTATTTGTCATCTGCCTAGCCCAATTTCCGCAAGGAAGAGTATTCATTCGATCTTAAGACCTCGAGGCAGTTAGATCTCCCTCTCTCTCTCTCTCTCTCTCTCTCTCTCTCTCACTCGACATCGAGATTATATTAACGTAACATAAATTGGTCACTCATAACATTTTAGAATTTAATGTTTGATATTTCTTAGAATTTATTTAGTTTATTTAGTTTCTTTTGTGGAATCTGAACAAACATTTCGTAACGGCGCCTGGTTTTTTTTGTGAAAGTGTAATATACAAGCTGCAGCAAAAGAGAAAGAAAGAAGTTGGTATACCAAAAAAGGTAAAGTGTGTTATATTTTTATTAGTTGCAACTAATAATGGATAGGGAGTGTGTTTAACTAATAACGGATAGGAATTGTGTTTAACTAATAATTGATAGGAACTGTTGTCTGTTACGAAGGTTTAGTAAAAACTGTTGGTTACAGTGTTTTTGAATGAAAAAGATTTACACTTTTACACATTGCTGATATTTTTTGTGTTTGTGTCTGTTCCATTGTTTGTGCACTTATTCATTTTCTTATTGAAGTGTGTCTTTTTGTTTTATATTTTCATTTGCATTCACAATTTAATTGACTTAGTTATTTTCATTGCTTTATCATTGCACATTTAATTAAATTTAACACTTGTGAATTGATTTGCATTTACTTAGAATTCTTTTCAAGTTTTATTGTTGTTTAGCACTTATGAATTAATTTCTGATTTCAATTATTGCCTAACACTTTTGAATTTCAATTGAATTAATTTTCTTGAATTTTGTGGTAAATTAATTTTGATTTAATTATACTTAATTTGATTCAAGAATTAATTAATCTTTACTTTGTTTTCAAGTAACAGTAATTTTCCCTGATATTGTGAATTTCACTTATAAATTTTGAATTTAATAATAAATTTTTGTATTTAAAATTTTTATAAGTGTTTTCTTTATCTTACACCAGTATAAGTATATTTGATTATGATTATATTTATGATAGGTAGAGACATAGAGTGGTAATTGATTTGCTTTCCTTCAATTTAATTGAAGTGACTTAGAACCAGGGAAGTACTTAGACTTCTGAAATCAGGGAAATACTTAGAGTTTTGAAAGTTGTTGATGGAGTGATGCCCTTTGATTAATTTAATTTCTTACAAGATTACCTCACACCTGTTTTGATGAACTTAATCTGATTTTCTGCAATACTGGTAAGTGTTAAGGGATCACTGTTGCCTTTAGTGTATTCAGTCGTTTAAACGTGTTATGAGGGTTCAGGTGTCTGGTTTTTGTGAGGTAACAATTGATAAATGGTAGCCAGATACTTGGCACTTCGTAACAATATATATATATATAGATATATATATATATATATATATATATATAACTATATATATATCTATATATATCTATATATATATATATATATATATATATATATATAATATATATATATATATTTATATATATATATATATATATATAATTATGATATATATATATATATAGATAATATATATATATATATATATATATATATATATATATATATATATATATATTAATATATATATGTATATATATATCTAATATATTATATCTCTATACTAATATCGATATATATATGCTATCTACATATATATAAGTAAATTTGAATATATATATATTATTATATATATATACATATATGGAATATTTATAATAATATTTATTAATATAAAGTATATATTTAATAGTAATTATATATATCTAGTATATAGATAATATTTATGCTATATCATTGTAATGATAAATATATATATATATCTAAATATATAATATATAAAGACTGGAATTTATAATGATATATATATATATTATTATATGAAATCTATAATTCTTTAATTTGAATATATATATATTATATATCATATATATCCTATATATATCCTATTATCTGTATTTTTTTTAAATAATAATTTGTATATCTTATTATATATATTATATTATTTATATATAGAATGTATTAGTATTTATATATCTAATATATTTATATAGATATGAATATATATATATTATAATATATTTGAAATTTTATCTATATTGTATCTATATCTATTATTATATAGATCTATTATATTATATATTTTATATTTATATAACTGTTATATATATATATATATATTTAATATCTATAGTATTTAATATTATATCTATATTATCTATATATTTAATTTATATATATGTAATATATAATCTATATATATATATAATGTAATATAGTATTTATAATATTTAGTAATATATATTTACATATATGAATATATATTTATATATTTAATCTATTTTATATATATACTATATATATATATATATATATATATTTACACACATATATATACACACACACATATGTATATATATATATATATATATATATATATATATGCCTGACCTTTCAATGAATGACGGGTTCGACCCTAATGTGAGTCGGAAATTTTTTTCTATTCCACACGTAATTGTGTATGTATTATATATATACATATACTGTATATATGTGTGTATATTCATATAATATTATATAATATATATATATATATATATATATATTAATTATACATAGATATACTTACACACATGCATACATAGATCCTAAGTTTCCTTTCATTTATAATAAGTTTCGAAGCAAGTCAATTAACCATTTAATCAGAGGATTGCCAGAATTCAATTCTGAACTTATCGAAAAGAGCCTCTATCTGTTCTTTTGTTCGGTATAAGAACAGATTGGCTCCCGGATATAAATGCACTTGACCCAAGCATGGACGGTGAATTTATGATGGATTCACTAATCGGTTGCTGAAGGTCCGATCCCGAAGTCATCAGGGAGTCACTTTCAGGACTGTCTGCAGATTGTCCAGACCCGAGGTTTCCAACATAACGCAATCACAAGTTACATTGCAAGACTAGCATTAATCACGATGGCTCTAATAAGATCACTGCATCTAAGCAAGAAGACGATGATCTCATTAGGTCAGATTCTATCCTGATAGATAACCTCCACACAACTGTTTATACCATAATTGATTGTTTGTTTATATTTTGCTTTGCACATCAACTTTTACTTACCCCTCATTGTTTGTTTAGACGTTTTAAGTACTCTTTAGCTCAGTTCAGGTATGTCGTGTCCGTGTTATTTTATTGAGGTTTTTATTATATTTTTTTTTACATTTTTTTTGTTTTCAAGTTATTTTGTAAATTTTACTCTTGATACTGCAATGTGATATTGCGAAACACCACCAGCCCGAAAAAATTGTGATTTGATGTATGTATGTCTATTTGAGGGGGCCACTTTCATATATATATATATATATATATATATATATATATATATATATATATATATATATATATTATATATATATATATATATATATATATATATATCTATATATATATATATATATATATATATATATTATATATATATATATATATATATATATATATATATATATATATATATATATACAATCTGAATATAGTACTGAAAGATGGTTCACTGCAGCACTCGGTATCTATTTCCCAGTTTCATTTTCATAAATAAAATATACCATTATCATATTTTCATGAATACTTATTTCTCCTGAAATGCTGAAAATGATTGTCATATATATCACCGAGTATTAACTCTTCTCTCTCTCTCTCTCTCTCTCTCTCTCTTTTCTCTCTCCTCTCTCTCTCTCTCTCTCTCTCTCTCTCTCTCTCATGCTTGATTACTGTTCGTAATGAGCCAGATGGTAATATTTTACCTGCCTTCACGACTGTGACATGGATATGTGTCGGGGTTAATACCTGTTGGTGATCTTCAAGTGCGACAGAGATCTCACGAAGGCTGTTGGTTTTCATATCTCTCATTGTCTTATTTCAGCTTTGAATGTATCAGCTTTTCCCTCTGCCATTAGAAACATTATTGTATTGCCTTAACATAAAAAACTATTTAATATAGTAGTGGCATGGAGAATTTCTATAATTATCTTATACATAATAATGTGCTCAAATAGCATAGGGTGAAGAGTCAAAGGAAATGATTAAAGGCTGTTTCGGAATTCTCACTTGAAGTTCTCGGAAGCTCATTTTATGCTTGAAAAATAATTAATTTCCACAGGCAGCCTGCTGTGACTGTGAGTCACCTGCCGCTCAGCTAATGACGATGCCAGTTTGAAGTCTTTGTAGTCCTTTGGAGAGTCACAGTCCTCGCATTATTTGCTCATTAAAGCTGTAATACGGGTGTTCTTGTTTCAATCAAAGTTTTTAATTTTGCGATCGTCCTACCCGGGGTGTTTATAATGGCAAAGTAATTTATTACAATGAGGGTCGGAGTTGTGTGTGCGTTGAGGGTGGAAGTGTTGGAGGTCTCCTTCGGTTTTTTTTTCATAAAAAGAAGGGTTTTCCACCCTTAGTGCCTATACCTTTCACAATAGGCAATGTGTTAATGTTATGCAATTGCAGATATATTAATATACATTCTACTTCAATCAGTGTCATCGAAATCTTTCAAGTTACAACTTCTCGAGGTCTATTGACCCTGGGAAATAGGGAAAAAAGTGCAGTGTATGTGTTAGTACTTGGTCCTCCCTTGATCACAAAAATGTCATCCGACATACCTCCAACCGTGACCCTGGCACCTAACGATACCTGTGTCTCAAACACAAGTTCCTACTCAAGAACAATTGTCTACTTTATTCAGTACTAGTCAAACCATTCCGACGTCGAGTCTGTCATAGAATCTGTCACTGAAGCCTTCTCCGATAAGGAAATTAACGTTGCATATGCAGAATGCAAAGACATGATACCAGGTTCCATTCTCCGGGAGTGATCCGTGAAAGGCTTATCCTCTCACAAGAAAATGTCATATATCACTAAGCGGCTAAGGACTTTCTTGCTCAGTGGAAATCTGCCCCAAAGACCCTTACACTCAGTCTCCAAAGGGGCCTGCTGATCTAAGCCTGCTTGCAGTGTACCATACGGCATAAAATGCCTCTCAAATGCCAAAGTTTCTCTCAGACAATAAAAAATTGGGGAAACAAATAACAATCGTTCACTAATCTGGGATGTGATCAAAGGAATGCATGAATCATTCGACAGACTTGCAGCAAGCCACCACACTCCTTTAAAAGAGGTATCTATCATTTCTGCACCTCCCAACAACACGAGAGTCGGGGTTCGGCCTGAGTTCTAAGTGACTTTACCCTCCCAAGTGGAAAACACCCTCTCTCCCACGGATAAAACACCCGCGTCACCCGTAGACCTATCGGAGGGGACCGATGGACACCCAACCTCCCCTCCCTCCCCAGTGTCTCCGATAGAAGATAGATCCTTAGTCAATATCACTAGCCTTCATGAATCTTCCAACCCTATCCCTCCCCCCAAACCCACCCCCGTTTTGGATGATGATGATGATGATATTGAACTTGATGGGATTGGCGGCAGTAGGAAAAAAAAGAAAGGAGCCTCTCGTTTGCCCACTGGACCGAACCCCAACATGGTGAATCACCTTGCCGAAACCTGAGAAGAGATGTCACGTTGTGATTCACAATTTGCACTCATCAGTGAAGCTGCACGCCATAGTAGAGAGACTAAAGTTTCTCACTGGTTCAGATCCTCTTATCTTCCACGAACTAAGTTAAGTATATCTTAGTTTTACCAGACCACTGAGCTGATTAACAGCTCTCCTAGGGCTGGCCCGAAGGATTAGATATTTTTACGTAGCTAGGAACCAATTGGTCACCTAGCAACGGGACCTACAGCTTATTGTGGGATCCGAACCACACTATATCGAGAAATGAACTTCTATCACCAGAAATAAATTTCTCTGATTCCGCGCTGGCCAAGCCAGGAATCGTACCTCGAACCACCGGATTGGCAGCCCAGCTCGAAAACCACTCGGCCAGCGAGGAACTATCTTCCACGAACTACCATGTAAATTTAACATTAAGTGGGTTACCTGCCTACTTCAGCACCTCGATGTTCTTAAAGACGAAAATTTCGTTCCCAATTTAAAAGACAAGATATAGCCTAATCCGGGACCACCCTCCCCCACGGGTGCTTACTGATACCCCTTGCAGCGGTGTGGGAGCAGGCTCACCGTCTACAGCAAGTGCCAGCCAACTTGTATATTGTCAATTTCTACCACTATGTATCAGTCCTTTGATAGATCTAAAGAAAAAATCTGGTCAGAATAAAAGACAAGCAAAAAATGCGTCGAAGTTTCTTCAGCGCAGTCGAGTTTCCTGTACAGCGTATAATCAAGGCCACTGAAAATAGATATATTTTTCGGTGGTCTCGGTATAATGCTGTATGAGCCGCGACCTATGGAACTTTCAACCAAGGCCCGGTGGTGGCCTGTCCTTTATCGTTGCCAGACGCTCGATTATGGCTAACTTTAACCTTATATGAAATAAAAAATACTGAGGCTAGAGTGCTGAAATTTGGTATGTTTGATGATCATAGGGTGGATGGTCAACATACCATTTTGCAACCCTCTGGCCTCTGTAGTTTTTAAGATCTGAGGGCGGACAAAAAAATGCGGACGGTCAGACAAAGCCATCTCAATAGTTTTTGACAGAAAACTAAAAACTGACAACACAGATTTCTCCGTTAGGCAGGCACTCACTTCACATCGGTAATATATTCTTAATTCCTAAATTTTTCAATAACCTTTTAGCTGCAGCCTAGCCACCCTTCACATGAAACTCCCTTGAATGATTAATGTTTCTTTTTTCTCGTCTCACCAATTGCTTTTGTGTTTCCATTATAATACAAAACTCTTTAAGCTAAACGTGTAGTGCGTTCTGAGAAGAGACCATTAAAATTGAAGGAACAAATGCAATAAAGTTTGTAGGAATTAGCAAATAGTTGAATTGAATATTAAAGACAAATACTTTTTCGTCTTTGGTCGTCGGTCATGTGGCCAGCACGTGAGCTGAAGAATTACTTCAGAAAATTGCGTGTTTGCATCAGCGCCAACAAAAACTACAGCAATCACAATAACAACAATCTTATTATTAATAGTAAATGTAAAAAGTAGACCTTTCCAAACATGTAGTTCTGAATGTTGCAGCTGCATGAGCTGCTTTCAGTTTATATCGTTTTTTTTCTCTTTCTTTCTAATAACTGATTGTTCTTGGTCACTGCATTCTGACAGCTGCTCGCCGTTGACTATGGAGAGGAAAGCAGTTGCAAATCTGGTCGTCATTTTATTTCTGACGAATAGACCTTATAATTTACCTGGAAGCTGGTCCCTATCCTCCGTAGAGTTATCCTTCTGTAGTAAATCTTAATTCTAGAGCCAAACCAAAATGTATACGAACATGGCTGTATTAGCTGCCTTGCCAGAGTTCGTCCTGAAACTTATAATCTAACTACAGTTGATCCGCACCCCTCAGTTCGGGGTTCTTCCATCCGGTCATAAAACCTTAATAACCCATCAAAAAGGCTTTCCAGAGGCAAACGACCGTTTCGGGTCAAGGCTGACTTCATTTACAATTTTTGAGGGGCCAATAACAGTACTTTTTTTTTTATCGCACTGTATCATTTATTTTCAATGGTGAGTCGGGGTTAGATATAGGGCATTTGTACATTTCGTTTAGACGATTAGAAGCTAATTCATCGTTATCTTACCCTGTTATCAAAATAGTTTAATGTATGATTTCAAATCTTCATCTGTTGTTGATATTTTACTGTAGTCAGGCTTAACTCATCATAAAATCTCAGTTCTTTCACTACTTTTACGTCTTCAGTGTTCAAAACACAGAGCGGTAGTGTCAAGGTGTTTACCATTTATCACTCGGTATATGAAAGATATGTCTGCCACATCTACAAGTCATCCCATCTTGGGTCCAGGGTTTATGAATTAAACATGTTTGTGGTCACGTTGCACTCAGGCTCCGCTGCGCATGATCACGCCGGAAGACGGTAGTAGACTGCCAATCTGCCATTTCTGTTGTTTTTGTCGTTTTTATTGATTGAGCTGGCTTTATCCCAGCACGGGCTATTGCTTATAGAACAGGCCGTATTCCATTATTGATGAGGAGGTGAATTATAGGATATGAACATGATTATCTTTACTGTGATCTCTTTGAATACTAAGGCACCCGTCAGCAGGAGAGAAAGAACGATAGTAGCGAGTACCGGTGAGTCGTACGTATATAATAAGTATATACATGAAATATTTGTTGTAAGGGAAAGACGACAAAAAGTTGACAAATTCTACGAAGTTACCATGCCACATTTCACATACTCTTTCAATTGAGTATCTAGTATCAAAATGGGATCGGTGGAGGAAGTCAAAAATCTTTAGTGTGTAAAACAGCGAGCAGGGTTAGGGGCGGTGTTGGGTGGGGGGCGGGGTGGGGGAATACATATGTGAAC